>NC_092743.1:117227768-117530314 GCF_047496795.1 Chiloscyllium punctatum | reverse complement strand
TGCAACACGTCCCATAAGTGGGACCTAACATCGGACTGATTGCTTGCCCAATTCATTTTGAATAGGCTGGTACCCAGTCCCCCACTGGAAAAATTCCTCTGAAGCAGGAAAATGTTGGGTAGCTGTCGCTCCTTCATTTTCCTGGCCAGCCACCTGCAAGTCGATCTCCAAGATGCCAGGAAAATCCAGCCCTACAGCATGAATGAATTGGTTCAGATTTTAGTGGGTGACACGGTGGCACTGCTGCCTCACAGCGCCAGAGACCTGGGTTCAATTCCCGACTCAGGCAATTGTCTGTGTGGAGTTTGCACATTCTCCCTGTGTCTGCGTGGGTTTCCTCCGGGTGCTCTGGTT
Organism: Chiloscyllium punctatum; assembly: GCF_047496795.1. NCBI lineage: Eukaryota > Metazoa > Chordata > Chondrichthyes > Orectolobiformes > Hemiscylliidae > Chiloscyllium > Chiloscyllium punctatum. The sequence continues at coordinate 117,529,960 of NC_092743.1, read as the reverse complement.
TCCTCCCATAGTCCAAAGATGTGCAGGTCAGGTGAATTGGCCATGCTAAATTGTCTGTAGTGTTAGGTAAAGGGGTAAATGTAGGGGTATGGGTGGGTTGTGCTTTGGTGGGTCGGTGTGGACTAGTTGGGCCGAAGGGCCTGTTTCCACACTAAGTAATCTAAATCTAATTTACTCCCAAATCCTTTTGGTTTACAACCCACAATCTCTCAGGTTGGTTCGCTTACAGGATTTGACCGCGTGGGTTTATTCCTGTCCCATGACAATTACTGATCCATATTGTGCTTTCAGAGTGAGAATATTCAGCCTGGCTGCTTCAACTGAACACAGCATGTACTGAATTAGGTACCAGAAAGAATGTTTCATACAGAAACAAGCATGTTACATGAAAGCTTGATTAGTCACAGATTGTTACACTCTATGTTTGAGTTCCATTCTGGGCACCACACTTTTTTTTAGATAAAGTACTGTAGCTGCTGGCGAACAGTATGAAAGAGAAACAGAAATTATTGGAGTAACTCAGCAAGTCTAGCAGCACCTGTGTAGAGGGAACCAGAATTAGTGTTTCAAATTTGATGAGACTCTTTAAAAAAAAATGTTATCACACTTTAAGAACAATATAAATACATTGGAGAGCATAAAGAGAAGGTTTGCACATCAATGGTGCTCGCTATGCAAGATTTCAAATACATGAATAGCTGGAAAATGATGGGTGATGGGGTAGCTGTGTGATTCCAGGGTCTCCAAATGGCTCAGATTAATACAAGCAAATACTTCCTCATTAATTTGAACAGTTTCAGCAAAACATTCTCCGCTTTATGTTTCCAGATTTACAGTTATAAGACTTGTATGTATTAATCTTTTCAATTGTGACTTTTTATCTGATTTTTAAATTGTGGTGATCTGTGCACACAGACCCTGAAATTTGTCACTTTTCACCAATGAAATACAATTGATGAGATCTATCCTTTATTGATCTAAAATGAATGACACATTTTTGCCCATCGCACAGATTTGTTATCAGAAGGTGGAAGTGAGCTCCTAATTGTGTGTGAAGGTAGTTTAGAACACCAGAATTTTATTGATGTGGCAAGTGTACCACCCTCCAGATTACAGGCCAGCTCAGGTAAAGTCATGCTCATGTAAAGTTTAATAGAAGTTCTGCCAATTGAAAATTGATGCACTAGTATCAAACACTCTCTGCCACCAAGACATTTATGTTATAACAACTTCAGTGGTATACCTTGTTCCATTTGTTGAACTGTTCCTCCCACCTCCAGATTTTGCAATCATAACAGATGATGAGCTTAACCCAACATTTTTGAAAGACTACAGAGCAGACTGCAGCAATCTGACCAATGAGATATGAGACTAGTATAAAGTGAATGGATTATGGTAGCTGCCAGGGTCTTGCTGACATTTTTTTTAGATTACTTAGTGTGGAAACAGGCCCAACAAGTCCACACCGACTCCTCCTCCCCCCACCCCCCCCCCGCCCCACCCGCCCCACCCGCCCCACCCGCCCCACCCGCCCCACCCCCAGCCAAAGCACAACCCACCAAGACCCATTCCCCTACATTTTACCCCTTGACCTAACACTACGGGCAATTTAGCATGGCCAATTCACCTAACCTGCACATTTTTGGACTGTGGGAGGAAACCGGAGCACCTGGAGGAAACCCACGCAGACAAGGGGAGAATGTGCAAACTCCACACAGTCAGTCGCCCAAGGCAGGAATTGAACCCGGGTCTCTGGTGCTGTGAGGCAGCAGTGCTAACCCACTGTGCCACCGGGCCGCCCACACGGTGTTACCTATGGGCCACTCTTTGCTGTGCTCAATCATCTTACCACCCTGACTGCTGTGCGGGCAGGAATTTAATTCAGAATAGGATCAGCTAGCTCCACATCAGTCGAAAGGTAGGTCATCAGTCGGAAACATGGGACAAATGTTTCTAACCCCAGAGGAGTCAGGCTGCTAATATGTTGAGGAACATGTCAAGAAGGGAGGCCTACATCTTCCCATGACCATAACATATTAGCAGCACAGGGAATCTCAGCTGCATGGCTGCTCCCAGCGTTACCATTGCAGCCACCTGACAGCCCAATGATGGTCTAATCGTCTGCTCCAATTGCATTTTAGTTGTATTGGAAGGCGCACCACCTTTCAGGGTGACTACCAAGTAAGCTATGGAAGCCTCCCAGAGTGTCCTTAATGGCTCCAATGACGGATGTGGTCTTCTGGCAGTGATGGCTATTTTAATGGTAAGGCAAAGCTGCTGTAAATCCACCCCTCCCACCAGGGAGGCAGCCACAGGGCTCCATTGGACAGCAGTCCTAGTAGCGACTTGTGAATTGGTCACCCCCTGCAAAATATTGCCCTCAGGTCACACTGTCCACCAGCACAGGGCCAGTTACTGCTTTCAGTTTCCCAGCAAGACTTCTCATCCTCTGAAAACCACAGCCCATTAACTCTGTCTGTCTCTCCATAGGATGTTGCTTGACCTGCTGAATGATGACCCACAACATTGCTTTAGATTAAATTATGAGAGTAGAATTAAGATGTGGTGTGAAATTGGGAAAAGATGATAGGTTAATATTGATACATTATTCTTCACATTTAAGAGTTATAAATTTGTGGAAGAAATTTGTAGATGGAGTCAAAGATTCTGGAATGTTTTCAGAAACAATGGAGTGCTGCAATGGAGAGACTTTAACATCTCTCTGGCTGCAATGAAGAAAAGGTTGTTTTTCAGGATGAGATGTTAATGTGAGGTCGTCTCTGCCTCTTCAGGGGGTTACATAAGAGCAGCACTACTTGGTCGATATTTATCTCTCCACCAACGTCAGATCTCACCAATCTCCCCACTAAATCAGATCAACTGCTCATTGAACTGGTTGGTGGTGTGTGGGTGCTGACATGTGGAATTGATAGCAAGCGATTGTTTACAGTTCAACATTAACTCGCCATTGCAACAATTTTCATTCATTTCCAAGTGTTCCATGCATGTGGTAAAGGAATAAATAAATGTCAGTTGCTTCCTAGTTTTAATTCTTAAACATTTCAGTGTCAGTAAGATTTATTTGATTTGCCATCTGTTCCACTATAATGTCTCTAAAACAAAACTTCCCACACGTAAACTGGGATTTTCCCAATCCACAAGTGGGCTGCTTCATTCAGGATCAAGGCAAACCCATTGGATTTTGTACACATGATATCAATTGCAAATAAAACTGGGACATTCTCAGCTCCATCTGAGACTCTTTCAGCTGCTTCACATTGCTGGCAAATCCCTGGGACATTCTGGAAAGACCCAATCTCAGCTGAATAACTTGGAATGTTATGCTTGAGTTAAACAACAGAAATACAATGATGCAAATCACAGGACATTGAGGAAAAGGCATAGTTATGCTCACTGTATCATGGTGAATCCAATGGGTTTACTTTAGATTTAAATAAACTGCGAATGTTGAAGATCTGAAACAAAAACAGAAATTGCTGCATAAACTCAATAGGTCTGGCAGAATCTGTGGAGAGAAAGGACAGTCAACGTTTTGAGTCAAACTGACCCTTGTTCAGAACTGATATTGACTCGGACAAGGTGGTATTTATGTTGATGACGGGTTGGAGGGAGAAGGAGTGAGAGAAAAGGTCAAGGACAGAGCCTAGAGAAAAAGCAAGGAAGAAAGTTAAACAGGCAAAGAGATGGTTGATAGCAAGCCACTGGAGGAGAAAAGCAGATAATGGCGACAATAAATAGGTACAATTGGGTTATCTATGTTGAAAGCAGCCCATGTCATAACATGGTTTGGGTGTGGCGGTGGGTAAAGGACATGGAAGAAGGTGTTCAAGGTTCCAATATTCTGAGAAGTTCTGAGGAAGGGTCACCGGATTCGAAATGTTAACTTTGATTTCTCTTCACAGATGCTGCCAGACCTGCTGAGCTTTCCCAGCAACTTCTGTTTTTGTTTCCAATATTATTGAGCTTGATATTGAGTCCTGAAGGCTGCAGTGGCCCCAAGTGGAAGATGAGATGCTGTTCCTCCAGATTGGGAAGTTTACTTTAAGGATTACTACTAGAAACATACAAAAAAAAGGTGGGAACCAGCACTCCAAGAGCGGAACAAAACAAATACAGAAGTTATTATTACTGAGCAAAGGGATCAAATAAAGCAATTGAAACAGAATCAGATTCTGAGCTGAACTTATCTGAACATAATCTCCAGCTGAAAGGAATAGGATACTGGCACATTTGCTCATATTGTAACTGTTTACTGGACTCTCAGCTGCCCTTGAGGATCAGCATGCTCTCCTAGTGATATTGTAAATATATGGGAAGGAGAAATCTATGTTTCTTTCTGATTTGTCTTTTTAAATATACATTCATAGCATATAGGCATCAGACTTCACTGGCAAGACTGGCATTTTTTAGTTATACGGAGAGAAGGTTTGCTACATCCTCCTTCTCATGCCTGTGCAGTTATCCAGCTCAACCAAAAGGTACTCGCCTAATGTTATTCTACATATCTTGTCATAACTGCTCCTGCATCATTGCTTCTGGTCTCCTCCAGTGAACTATCCTAGCCCCTCATTGATTTAATTCAGAAACATGGCATCAAGCTCCATATTTATGCTGATGACACTCAGTTCTACCTTGGTACAATCCCTGTTGCCTCCTCTCCTGCTGGTAATTTGGCTAGCTGCTTGTCTGACATCCAGCACTGGTTGAGCAAAACATTGCCTATACTAAGTATTGGAAAGATGGAAGCCATCACCTGCACTTTCTACCACACTAAGGAGACACAATGGCCTAGTGGTATTATCGCTCGAGTATTAACATAGGAAACTCAGCTGATGTTCTGGGGACGTGGTCTCCCCTACATTGGGGAGACAGGATGCCAACTCACAGAACATTTCAGAGAATATCTCTGGGACACATGCGCTAAAAACCCCCACCACCCACTGGTAGACCACTTCAGCTCCCCCTCCCAGTCTGCCAAGGACATACATGTTCTAGGCCTCCTCCAGCGCCAAATCCTAGCCACCCGATGCCTGGAGGAAGAACACCTCATCTTCTGTCTTGGGACCCTCTAAGCACACGGCATTAACATCGATTTCAACAGTTTCCTCATCTCCCCTACTCCCACTTCATCCCAGATCCAACCCTCCAACTCAACACTGCCCTCTTGAGCTGTGCCTTTTGTCCATCTTCCTTCCCACGTGTCTGCTTCACCATCTGGTCTGACCTATTAGCATCACGCCCCCACCTTCATCTACTATTGCCTTCCCAGCTACCTTCACCCCAGCCCCAAACCTCTCATTTATTTCTCCTGAAGAAGTGTTTATGCCTGAAACATCGATTCTCCTGCTCCTTGGATGTACCTGACCTGCTATGCTGTTCCATCGCCAGTCTTTTCAACTCTAATGTTCTGGGGACCTGGGTTCAGATTCTGTCATGGTGAAATTTGAATTCAATAAACAAACTTAGAATTAATGGTTTAATGATGACCATAAACCCATTGCTTTGATTGTCAGAAAAGCCCATCTGATTCACTAACGTCCTTTAGGGAAGGAAATCCTCCAGCATTACCTGGTCTGGATTACATTTGATTCCAAACTCAAAACAATATGGTTAACCCTTAACTGTCCTCTGGTGAATTAGGAATGGGCAATAAGTGATGGCCTAGCCAGAGTTCTGAAGGAGATAACTGAAAAGATAATGGAGGCTTTAGTAGTGATCTTTCAGGTATCACTGGAGTCAGGGAATGTCCCGGAGGACTGGAAAATCGCTAATGTTACCCTCCTGTTTAAGAAGGGAGAAAGGCAAAAGATGGAAAATTATAGGTCAGTTAGACTGACCTCAGTCATTAGCAAGATTTTGGAGTCCATTGTGAACGATGAGATTTCTGAATACTTGGAAGTACAAATACTAGGGCAAAGTCAATGTAGTTTCATCAAGGGGAGGTCAGGCCTGACAAATCTGTTAGAATTCATTGAAGAAGTAATGAGTGGGTTAGACCAAGGTAAGCCAATGAATGTTATCTATCTGGACTTCCAGAAGGCCTTTAATACGGTGCCGCACAGGAGGCTGATGAGTAAGATAAGGGTCTGTGGTGTTGGAGGCCAGGTACTAGCATGGATAGAAGATTGGCTGTCTGGCAGAAGGCAGAGAGTTGGGGGCAAAAGGGTCTTTCTCAGGCTGGAAGCAAGTGGTGTTCCACAAGAGTCGATGTTGGGGCTACAGCTTTTCACATTAATGATCTGGATGAATGAACTGAGGACATTTTGGTTAAGTTTGTAGATGATACAAAAATAGATGAGGTATTAAGGAGGCAGGGAGGCTGCAGAAAGGTTTAGACAAATTAGCAGAATAGGCAAAGAAGTGGCAGATTGAACACAACATGGGAAAGAGTGAGGTCATGCACTTTGGTAGGAAGAATAGAGGCATAGACTATTTTCTAACTGGGGAGAATATTCAGAAATCGGAAGTGCAAAGGGACTTGGGAGTCCTAGTCAAGGTTTCATGTTGTCATAGAGAAGTATAGCACAGAAACAGACCCTTTGGTCCAACTCATCCATGTCGACCAGATATCCTAAATTAATTTAATCCCCGTTGCCAGCACTTGGCCCATATCCCTCTAAATCTTTCCTATTCATATAACCATCCAGATGCCTTTTAAATATTTAAATTGTACTAGCCTCCACCACTTCCTGTTGCAGCTCATACCCCACTCTGCGGGAGAAAGTTGACCCTTAGATCCCTTTTATATCTTTCCCCTCACTCTAAATCTGACTCCCCCACCTCAGAGAAAATACCTTGTCTATTTACTCTATCCATGCCTCTCATGATTGTATAAATCTCTATAATGTCAGCCCCCTTTTCTGATGGTCCCCAGCTATTTCTGGATTTTAGAGTCATTGAGATATACAGCCCAGAGACAGGCCCTTCAATCCAACTCATCCATATCAACCAGATATTCTACATTAATCTAGTCCCATTTGCTAGCATTTGGCCCATATCACTGTAAACCCTTCCTATTCATATACCCATCCAGATGCCTTTTAAATGCTGTAATTGTACCAGCCTCCATCATTTCCTCTAGCAGCACATTCCATACACTCACCACCCTCTGTGTGAAATAGTTGTCCCTTTGGTCTCTTTTATATCTTTCCCTCTCACCCTAAACCTATGCCCTCTAGTTTTGGACTCCCACACCTCAGGGAAAAAAGTTTCTATATTTATCCTATCCATACCCCTCATGATTTTATAAACCTCTACAAGGTCACCCCTCAGCCTCTGACGCTCCAGGGAAAACAGCCCCAGCCTATTCAACCTCTCCCTGTAGCTCAAATCCTCCAACCTTGGCAACATCCTTGTAAATCTTTTCTGAATCCTTTCAAGGTTCACAACATTCTTCCATCGGAGGAAAGCCAGAATCTCTGAAGGAAAACTTGTAGGTTGAGTTGATGGTTATGAAGGCAAACACAATGTTGTCATTCATCTCAAGAGGGCTAGAATATAAATGTAGGGTTGTACTTCTGAGGCTTTACAAGGTTCTGGTCAGACAATATTTAGAGCATTATGAGCAACTTTAGGCCTCATACCTCAAGAAAGATGTATTGGCCCTGGAATGGGCCCAGAGGAAGTTCATGAAAATGGTCCCAGGAATGAAAGGTTTAACATATGAGGAAAGTTTGAGGACTCTGGGATGATACTCTATGGAGTTTAGAAGGATGAAGGGGGATCTGATTGAAACTTTCAGAATACTGAACAGCCTGGACAGAATGGACATTGGGAAGATGTTTCCATTGGCGGGAGAGACGAGGACCCGAGGGCACAGCCTTAGAGTAAAGAGAAGATCTTTTAGAATGAAGGTAAGGAGAAACGTCTTCAGTCAGAAAGTGATGAATCAGTGGAATTCATTGTCACAGAAGGCTGTGGAGGCCAGGTCATTAAGAATGTTTAAAACAGAAATAGATAAATTCTTGATTGCCAAGGGTACCAAAGGTTATTGGGGAGAAAGCAGGAAATTGGTGTTGAAAAACCTATCAGCTATGATTGAATGGCAGAGCAGACTCGATGGGCCGAATGGCCTAATTTCTGCTCCTATGTCTGTGGTTTTGTGGTCTTAAATAAGAACTGAAAGAACAGTGAATGTTGTAAATCAGAAACTAAAACAGAAGTTGCTAGAAAAGCTCAACAAGTCTGGTAGCATTTGTGAAGAGAAATCAGCGTTCGTATTTCAGGTCTGGTGACCCTCCCTCGGAACTGCATTTTATCCCCTGACTGCCTCAGATTGACCTGAACTATTCACACGTTTGGTTTTGTATTTGCCCCGAAGGTGAGCTTTGAATGACATATCCATGCCATCAATTAGACCACCTTTTCACACCTTTGTAACATTACTTAACTTGGCCTGCTCAGTTCATCTGCTCCTGAAACCATCATTTATGTCATCATTACCTCTAGTCTTCACTATTGGTCTCCAAAATTCAATCCTCTGTCAACTTAAGGTCATCTAAAACTTGCTAATGTGCTGTCCTAACTTGCTGCAAGTTTCCATTCCCCTAACAGCCCTATGCTCACTGACCTCTGTTGGTCTGTTTAAACAACACCTTGATTTTAAAATTCTCATTTTTCTTGTTAATCCTTCCATGACGTTACCCCTCTCACTTCTGCAATCTCATTGCGCCCTCTAAGATTTCGAGATATCATACTCATCTCGTTCTGATCAGTATGCTTTCAGCCTCTGGAATTCCTCTGCAATCTCTCCACCACTTTTCTACAAGGTCCTTCTTAAAACCTACCCCTTTGATCAAGAATTGTCTGCTCTATTGGCCTGGAATTTGTAATCAGTTGCAAAGCAGTGGAGCTCACTTTTGACTGCATTGAGAAATGTCTGTTTTGTTGGCACCATCAACAGCTTCCACTTCTTGCAGCAGCCTGGCCCATCAGGAAATCCTCTGAGAAGCTTGGTAATGAGAAACTTTGCTGGTGAATCCCCCACTGTTCCCATCAACATAACATCATGCGGTTGAAGAATACCCTTTGAAGTCAGTGTTCAGCTCGCAGTCACGTGTCTGTGTTATAATGATTTCAAACACTTTTCATCACTTTTTATAAGTTTCATTATTTTTTGAATATTGCAAACACTTTTCTAGTCATCTGCCATGGATGATATCTGCAACAAAATTTTGTTATAACCTACTCAGAATCTAAATAAAAACTGCAAGAACTGCAGATGCTGGAAATCTGAAACCAAAACAGAAATTGTTATGAAGGCTCAGCAGATCTGGCAGCATCTGTGGAGAGAAAGGAGAGTTAACGTTTCGGGTCCAGTGACCTTTCCTCAGAACTGCTCAAAATCTTAATATAAAACTATGTAGCGGAATATTTTCAAAAAGTTTAAAATGTTGATTTGTAGATACATGAAGTAAGAATTGGAAATTGTTTATCGAATGCACTGGCTGTTGCATTGGGAGATTTATTCATAGTTCCAAAAACACTCTGTTTTAAAAAGAACCCTAATACACAGTTACAGAGGGCAGACTATAACACTACAATGCCTCAACAAATGAGATGAGCAGCTGTCTTCGATCACAAAGTGTATCCAAGCGGTTCTTTCAAATTCGTTTAAATGTAGTTAAGAGAAGCCTCGACAACTGCAATTTGCTTAAATATGAACCTTTGTTGAATATTAACAAAAGAATGAAAAAGAAAGGAAAAAACAATGAGCTTTACACCCTTTTGCGTGTTGGGAACCCCTCGATTGACAGCTGATCTGGAGGCTTAGACTGGTTCCTGGCACTGTTTGCAATCCCAGTCCAAGGTGAAGTCTAACGACTTGGAATGAAACTCTCTCTCTCTGAAACAGTGTAATAGACAGCCAGTACAGAAAACCGATTTTGAATGTGCCATCTTTGGTGTGTACAGGAATGTTCACAGAACTCATTCAGGGGTATGGAGCTGTTGAACATCATTAACACTGTTAGCCCTTCAGCCCTTCCTGTACAATCGACACTAATATTATTTGACAGCGCATGTCACAATTGCAAATGCAGATGCAAATCAGTGACAGCCACGTGAGAATGCACAATAAGAGTATATGGCCTACACCAGAAAATTAAAACTACAAAGAAAATAACCATGATCAATATGAATAATATAACAGTAAGGTGTATCATCAAATTAATGATTGTAGTGGTCTTTGGGGACCAGCCCTTATATATATCCTGACGTAATCAAGGCCGTGATGGAACTAACAAGTCAGGCTATGTGCCTGTCTGCCTCTGATGGGATCAAAATTGAGAGGAGCTCACAGAGGATTCACATCTTCATGCTTATGCTAACATCAGTAATATCTTTAATTACAGTCGTCATGCAACTGCATCACATATATACACGCATCTTAATCTATTCTGGCTTCCATCCTGGGGTTGGGGAACCCAATCCTGCTGAGGGCCCTCCAAACCTGCAAAAGGGAAAGAGGAAAAAAACTAGCTGGCTATTAGTCAATTCCTTCCTGTTCTGGTGTTTAGATCTCTCTATATGCTTTAATTTTAATTGCTGATTCATGTTCCTTAGTTGGTGTTTTCCTTTCCCCCAAGTTCCCTACTCACATATCATCTCACTCAATAACAGTGAAATAACATCATACAAGCACTCAAAATGTTTCCAGCTCTCTTCAGTTGTACACATTTTGAGGATACTTCTTCAATATGTTTCTTTCCTTACAAATTTTATGAATGATTGTATCATTGAGTGGTAACTACCTTCATATTCAAGTACCTCCTTTGAGTTACAATACACTTGGTATCAAACAATATAGCTCTAATGTTCACCGGGTTCTACCTTCAGCTTCCCGTGTTTATTTTCCCTGGGGTTCCCATACCGCAGACCCCTACGCCACCTGAGTCTTACCTCAGCCTTGTTTCACAAACACTAACTGTCCCAACACATTCTAAGTTCACCTATTGGTTTAAACATTGGAGGACATGCATTATACAAATGCTCAAGATGGGGTATGTGTATGTCATCTGATGAGTCCTTTTGCTCAGACCACCATTACTCCTCCAAGAGTCCATATTCTTCCATTTCTGTGGATTTTTGATGTAATAGCAAGTCACACTTTTTAATTTGATTGTAATTCTGTTACATCCCTTTCACTAATACTACTTTTATTGCTTTAAAGTCAGTTTCTCGAAAGATTTTGTGTCCATGTCTTTTCATTTGAACTATGTTTTTGTGCACTTCAAAGCCACACTAATCCTTTCATCAAGTAGGTATACATGTCTGATATCCATTCTTCATTTTAACCATCACATGTCCGTTACCTCTGAGGTAACATTTACTTTTGCAGACTTACATCTGTGTCCCAAGACCTTGTCATGCATTCTTGGCTCCCACATGATCCTATCAAATAATCTATGAGGTTTTACTTATCTCTCCATGTATGGTCCTCATGCCTTGGGTAGTTTTATTTGATCACCAAATCAGTTCTCTTAAAAGATAAAGACACAAATTTCACCAAGAGAAAGCTATCAGTTTGGTGCTCTCATCTAAACTTCCGTTTTCACTAAAATGCATTTTAACCTCAATTGCCGTTTCAACCCATTATTCTAATTTATTTAGCTTCTGCCACCAGTCTCCGCCTCTAATTACTTCATCTCATCCAATTTTGCAACTTAACTGGCTAATTCCAGAAATCTGTAGAGATTTATCGTCCATGGAACATAATCTTATAATATTTTAAAACAGAAGTCAAACATTTCTGTTCTGAAATGGATCATTTTGGTTGCATGACACTGTAATCTTTTGTTATAAATTCTGTGTTTTATGGTCCTGCTCCACAGTTACCTGATTGAGCAGCAGTGCTCCGAAAGTTAGTGCTTCCAAATAAACCTGTTGGACTATAACCTGGTGTTGTATAATTTTTGACACCAGCACCTCGATATCTAGATATTTGATATAATTTTATGTAAATTTGTCCAAATTCAATATTCTATTTACTCCCTTGAAATCACTAACCATTTTCATGTATTGAAACCACTGAGTGTGCTTGCACTTTATCATTTCACAGAATCTCTTTAAATCTTCAGGTAACTATTCCATTTAAATGTTTTAGAATACCAGGGCATGTGAGTCTGAATATAGTTCTTGTCATGATATGTTTAAGTGTACCTAGGCTCAGCGGTTTTCAATTCCTGATCCTTAACTCATTTAATGTTTGCATGGTACTTCCCCAACTCTCTAATGTGTTGTTCATGAATGGCTTGATGGATTGAGGGTGCCTTATCCATCACTGTGTTGCAATGTTGAAAGTCAGGGTCAGCATCCAGTGTCTCCAATTCCTGAAAAAATTACAAACACCCTCCATCTATTCCACATCAAGCAGAATGGGTTAATTAGTATTAATCACAGCACATGCAGGAATGTACACAGGACTCATTCAAGGTCTTGGAGCTGTGGCATATCATCAACAATTTTAGCCCTTCAGCCCATCCTAGACAGCAGCATTGCATTGGATTTGAGCAGATGATCAATAATTGTGATTTAATGCAAAACTCTTAGTAAAATACAGCAATCAGACTGGAGCAGCTTCTAATAAATTTGCTAGAAAACAATTCAAACAACAGAATAGTTGCCAAGCAATTTTGTGAATTTTGTTTACTTATTTTTGGGACCCTGTGGTAACTTCTTTGCCAGGTCTCAGTTCTACCCAAGTATTACTTACATAATTAACAATATATGTTTCCAATCTTTGGCTACCAAGAAACCACAATGCATAAATACTTTGAATTATGGATCCCTACAGCATACCAGAGCATTTCAATGTGTCTATCAGTGTACACTCCTCTAGAATTCATAGAAGCACTGCAACATCCAATTTTTGATGCATGTGTCAAACTTTGAGATGCCAACAGTGTGGGTTCAATTCCCATTACTGGTTTGAGTTTACTGTTAAGGACTCTCCTTCTCAACTTCTTCCCTTGGCTGAGGTATGGTGGCCCTCAGGTTAAATCACCACAATCACTTCTCTCTAATGAAAGAGCAACCCCAATGGTCTGGTAAGATTATGGTGACACAACAAACATTTTATTTGATAATGCAATGGGACATTTTGTTGTATTAAAGGTGGTATATAAATACAAATTGACTTAGCTGCTTCAGAGGCCAAATAAAATTCAAAACCTTGCTGTAGGAATTTAGATTACTTACAGTGTGAAAACAGGCCCTTCGGCTCAACAAGTCCACACCGACCCACCAGCCACCCAGACCCATTCCCCTACCTTTACCCTTTCACCTAACACTACGGGCAATTTAGCATGGCCAATTCACCTAACGTGCACATTTTTGGACTGTGGGAGGAAACTGGAGCACCCGGAGGAAACCCACGCAGACACGGGGAGAACGTGCAAACTCCACACAGTCAGTCACCTGAGGCAGGAATTGAACCCTGATCTCTGGCGCTGTGAGGCAGCAGTGCTAACCACTGTACCATCGTGCCACCCGATGAAGTCACGTTTAAACTAAACCGAGGTAAGAATGGTTTTGGTGAACCGTCTGGAGTTTTATGACAATCTGACAGCTTCCTGTTCACTTTCACTGATGACAATATTTTCATATCAAGTTATTTTTTGAACTCAGAATTCAAATTCCCAAAGTGTTGAGCAGAATCTAGTCTCACATTATCTGGATTATTAGTCCAGTTATATAACAATCACTCGCAGGTGTCCAGAGCCAGGCATGAAGCTTGTGTAAGTCAAACGATGATCTTGTTTATCTTGTGGGTCTTATTTTACTTCAGTTGAAGTTCTCTTTCTGCTGGAAATATCTTTTGGCAGAACTCCAAACATTTGCATTCATATAGCAGCTTTCACAGCTTCACAAGTCCTACAGTACTTCAAATCCGATGAAGATCTTTTGAAATATAATCACTGTGCTTTTGTGGAAACAGTCAATTTTTCAAAATTCCACAACAGGAATTAAATAATGCCTTGATTGCTGTATCAGGCACTTAGCAACCCAAAGGATTCCCTGACATTACATGGAAAGTTCTACCCATCAGGATATAAAGCACTGCTCCTGGAGAAGCTAACCCACGTATGTTCGAGTGTTCCAGTGTTGCATTACTATTTCCAAGTGCTCAGATCAATGCAGCTAACAGTAATGTATACTTACTCTTAAGTCAAGCCCGACTATCAAATATCATGTCTTAGATGAAATGTATATCGCTATTAAGTATTATGTAATAAACATTTACAACTGATTAAGATTGAGCCTATCTTTTGTCAAAGATTTCATTTGGACATCCTTCCACAAATGATGTAAGTAACTCAGACGACTATGAACAAGAAGGATTGGTGGCAGTAAATGTACCTAAGTAATCTGAGATGGTTCCAGTGAATACAATAACAACATATACCAAGCTGACAGAGGTGCCAAAAACCCAAGTCATCTTGTTTGAGGGACAAGTAAATGTCAAAGCACAGAGGAGAATTACACTGTTCATCTTCAACTTTTTTATGGTTACTTAAGAGGGACTTGCAGAGAAAAGAAATATTTGAAATTAACAAGATGAAAATGTGTGGTCATGAAATAAAGGCAATAGTGAACCATGCTTGGGCACCATTTCCTGTTCTTTTACTGCTTTATCCTTATTGCTTTTTTCTGGCTTGTCCCTATTTTGTTCATCCTTTATTGCTGACATGTTTCTTTTACTTCATCCTTTGCTCTCCCAGACCACTTGGTATCCCTTTGTGTTAGTACCCTTCCATATTCCATTTCTATTCTGTTCTTACTGTGTTACCAGTTGTCTTCTACTCTCCCAAACTCTTTTGTTATTGTTCCATTTCTGCTACCTTTGCGCAGTGTAGCTAATCTCGCTTGTATCCATGCAGAATCTTCCTGCTTTGTTCACAATCTTCTGTGTTCTTTTAGTATCATCCAGTGATGTGTGCTCTTTTCCTTTGTTTTTCTATCAGCCCCCTTCTGTCATCCCCCTATATCCAAATCCTGATACTCCAATCCTCTAGACATAAAGCCCAGCATTCCTTTAACTTTCTTGATTGTTTTTGTAACTGTTTGTGGCATTTTAAAGATCTATGCACCTGAACCTCCAAATATCTTTCAACATCCATTATATTTAATGTCATATCAGAAGCAATTCCCAGCACCCAGATTTCTAAAGTGCAACTTATGTCTTTAGACATTTGACAACAAGGTCGAAAATCCCAGAATTCTTTGAAGAGGTGTAGGTATCACTTTGGAGAGGTCAGGTACCCCTTTAGGATTGTCAATGTTAATATGCAAGGCAAAAAGGCTGGTTTAGCTCTGTAGAACTGTCAAGCTGTCCTCTAAAGTTTGGAGGAATAAAGCAAACCCTGTTGAAAATAAATATGTTTGCAGTCTCAGAAAATGCTTATTAACATAAGCCTGAGAGTTATCATTATTGGATTAGTGCTGCTTGATCAGTTGTACAACCCATCATTATGACAATGGGGAGGGCTATACAAATTCACAGTTTGATTGACTGTTTTAATTAATGTAAATGTTTGTTTTTTTTATAAAAGATTATGTGTTTGAAGAAAACTGTTGCTTCTGTAAGATATGAGGTTTGAAGAAAATGCATTGGATTGAGTTTTATCGATATGCAAACTTTCTTAATATAATGAATTCTGTTTTAGATTTTTCCAGCAGAGTTGTATTTAATCTCAGCATGGTTCCTGCAGTCTGCCTATAGTAGAAACTGGCAAAGTTAGCATGGAGGGTGCAAGGGTAAAGGGTGATGGGTGTAGGGAGCATGGGTTGGCATGAGCTGTTACAAAGTTGGCAGAGGGGCTATGAGGATAAGTGAGAGGTCATGGATTGCTTAAATTGAGACTAAGTTGGTATGGAGTAATTAAAAGGCTAGGGGATTAGTAGGTGTCATGGTTTGCAATGGATTAACATTAATCATTGTTAAAACATTAACACTAATCAATTGATTAACATTGGCCTAAGGTCTATAAGAGACTACTGAGAGTCATGGATCAGCATGAGTTGACATAGAGGATAGGAGAGGCCATGAACAGTGAGTAAGGGAGATAGATTGGAATGGAGGGCATAAGGGGCTATGCGGTTGTACTGGGGGAATACAGGCTTTCTCGGAAGGTATGAAGAACTCGGGGGTTATGCATTAGCATGGGTTGGCACAGATAGGGTATGACGATTGTTTGGGCATGAGGAGGTGTGAGCAGTGAGAGCTACAGGGCTCAAAATTTGCCAAAATAACTGGAACAGAGAGCACCAAGGCTAGCCTTTTAAAATGCCCTTCTTGGCTCCCAACAGCCCCTGTGGCTGCCTCTGCAATGGTTCTAGGGTGTTAGGCCTGATTTCAGTTAATACCTGCTTCCTAGAAGTAAAATTTGACTGTTTGGGGCACTTCTGAGTTGGGTTTTTTGAGTTGAGTTTTTCAATTCTGCAAACCTGATCCAGATGTGAACATCTGGCCCATAGTGCCTTGAGTTTTATTTCTCATTATTATTCCCCTGTGTCTTGCCCTCTCTGATGTTGTTGCGCAATTGTATCTTGTGTCCTTTTCATGTACCAACAGACCTAGAGTCAGCATTACTTGCAGATACTGCCTCTGAGATCTCTATCATTTAAAAATAATCCACAGATTTCAAAAGGTCGAAATGAAGCTGAATCCAGCCGAACATGATGCCTGTGGCTCCAAGAACTAATGATGCAGCTGCAATCCGAGCAGGAAAGTGATTTGAGGTTCATTCATTAAACCAAACCAGAGGAACATACTGGTTGGAATGTACAACTCGCTCCATCTGTGTAGAGTTCATTCAAAGTGTATGTACTCAAGGCTGTGTTCATCACCAACCAATTCTCTCATTGGGGATGAAGCAGGATGAGTTATTGATTTAGTGGTAATGTTATATACAATATTTTATATCGTGTTATATGTGTAATACTGAGGAACAGTTTATTGTTTTGGAAATCCCATCATGTTAACTGCTGAAATTTAAATTTGATTAAGAGATCTAGAATATAAAGATACAGATGATAATAGCTAAGAGCTGAATCTTTCATTTTTTTGGAAGTTACACCACACCAAGTTATAGTCCAACAGATTTATTTGAAATCACAAGCATTTGTCAGGTGAAGGGACTTTACCCAATGAAGGAGCACCACTCGGAAAGCATGGATTTCAATTAAACCGAATGGACTATTACCTGACTTCTGACCTTGTCCACCCCAGTCCAATACTGGCACCTCCACATCATTACAGTTTTTTGGCTAAGTCCAAGTTCGGTTGAAATTTTTGGAAAGTTTTTTGCAGCATGAGCTAATATGCTCTCTTGTCCTATCTTACCAAATCACCACATTAATTACCCCTCTGCTATGATGTCTCATGTATATAATTTCCTTCCCATCTTACCACACACTGTTCCCACAACAACTCACCATGCAGTGAATCATCAGTATTTCCTACTCTTGTGCCATGTTTGAGAGTCCATTGTGCACCTAGTTATACATTGGCATTTCAAAGCTGCCTGGCTTATTCAAGGAAAGATTCTGAAATGTTGGAGAAGGGGAAAATAGCACCATGAAACTCCAAGAGAGACCTGGAGGTGTTGGTGGACACAATGGTCCAGAAGAAAGGCGACTTCTTCTTGGAGGAGTGGCAGAGAATTTTGCACCAGCCTCCCTGCCAGTCTGGTCTGACATGGCTACCCTGACTAATCCCAGGTCCAAGCTGTGGAGGAACAACCAGCAATGCAGAAAGCAGGTCCAGGACCTTCTCTGCTCTACCAGGGTAAGTGCCACACTTTCTCTGCCACTCTCACTGATGCATGCAACATCTTCTCTGACCTTCTTCCTTCTGTTCCTTGCACCAATACCTCTTAACCTCTAACCTTCTGGACCAATCAGAGAGCTACTGGTGTTATTGTAAATTAACATAAATTAATGGGAATTAACTGGAGAGCTTCAAATGGCGTCAACGCTTTGATAGAATTATTTTCATTCAAACCTCAACCTGCTGGCTTTTAGTTCATCAAACCAACACTTTGACCATTGCAGTTCAGAACTGAGCCTAAACCAATTCTTAGACTGATGTACCTCCCCTTCAGGTTTGGAACAAACATTTTTTCAGGTTATTTACATTGCCTTTTCTCATATGGTTTAACATGCTAAGGTGGAATTCTCTTTTCGCTGGTTGATGGCTGAGGTGATTGGTCCAATGACTTTGAATTGTTGGATCTGATTTACATGTCTTTAGCAGGTTACTTGTGTGCACTCAGCCTTGATCATCTGAATAGCAAGGGCTCTTGTGGTGCAGTAGTGGTATTCCTACCTCTGAGCTGAGACACCTGAACCAGAGCTGTGTAATGACATCTCTGAGCAAATTGATTCAAAATTATTAACCATCTGAGCAATCAGGGGTTGAAAGCCTTTATTCTCTGTTCCACGGGAAACCTCTTGCTCAGTACACAGGCTCATGTTCTGACACCTGTACTTGGAATGAATGGCAGCAAACCATGAAGCTTTCTCCTGCTGTCTTCTCCTGGGAGCAGACTTTGCAAATAGGACATAAATGACCTGTTTGATGCAGACATGGCCTACAGAGAGATGAATGTGGTTGTGGTCATTGACAGCTGCTTAGAAAGAGTCTAGCAATATTCCAGGGCATTGTTACTTCCATGTCTACAGGGAGAGGACTGCTGGTCTTGCAGGAAGCGACTGTATAGATCTATTGCAACCTCATAGGATCACTGAATTGTTATGGTGCAGAAGGAGGCCATTTGGCCCATTGTGTCTGCACAGGGTCTATAACCCAGTGCCAATCTCCTGCTTTTAACCCATTCCCCTGTACACCATATCTATTCAAATAATCATCTAGTTCCCTCTTGAATGCTTCAATTGAACCTGTCTCCACCACATTTCTAGGCAATGCACTCCCTACCTTAATTACTTACTGTATGGGGAAGCTTTCCCTACATCACCCTCACTTCATTTTGCACATCATTTTAAATCGAAACCTTCTCCTTCATTTTTATTTTACGAGCAGGAGCAGCTTCTCCCTATCTACTCTTTTGTGCTTTGTCTCCAATGATAACAGTCCCAAACCTTTCAATCTGTCATCATAACTGAAATTTCTCATTCTCTTTAATGCCTTCACTACCTTACTACAACGTGACATTCAAACTGTGCATAATACTCCAGCTGAGGTCTAACAAGTGTCTTTCACATTACCTCCTTGCTCTTATACTCTGTCTGGATTAATAAAGCTAAGAACAGTGTATGCTTTGATAACTCCTCTCTCCATCTTCACCTTCAATGACCTGTGCACAAATACACCCAGCGCCCTCTGCTCCTGCACCCCTTCTAGAACTGTATCCCCTACTCAATGCTATCTTTCCTTTCTGGGTAAGGTGACCCTATAGACATGGCTCTTTGCAAATCAGAAGGAAGGTCACTGATGGCCCACAGATCTTTATAAATCCATGTTGTTGATGTTTGGGACTGTGGTTTGAGTTTTAAATCCCACCTCAGCCTGCTTTGGAGAAATCCATCGTAAAAAAATAACACCACAAAAGTTTCATTTTCCTGTCACTTCTGCAGGACTACAATATTTGTAAGGTTGTGGAGAAAGGAGGGAAGAAAGTACAAATAACTGAAATGAGACAAGGGCTTTAGAAACAATACCATCAAAAGAATGAAAAGAATTCAGTATGTTCAGAGCTTAAAAAATTAAATTATAAATTATAAGCCTGCATTATTCTTCATGACCAAGTTTAGACTGGTTCATTTCCTAGGATCAGTGAGAATGTTTATGGAATATTTTGTACTGACCTGAGTGACCCTGGGCAGGGATCACTGAGGTTGATCTGCTCCTTGTGTTCCGGTCATTGAACATTCAAGCTGGGAGAAACCTTTCTGATGGAACATTATATGACAGTTTTAGCAATTATTAAGAAGAGAAATCATTTTTCATGTAAATATTTGTACAGCATGGAGAGGCTTTGAAGAACAAACCACTATGCTCCACTCTGTGGTCATTCTGTCACCTTTACATCATAACCTTGGCAAGTGTCCATCTGACTGGTTGGAAATTGGAGGCATATGCTGGATCCTGCCCTTACAAGACTGGATGGGAATTCTTGTGCAAGGAATCAATCCTCTAGAGGTCTGCTCCTTAAGTGCCAAAGTCCCATTGATTCAATCCACTTTATGTGATATCAGACTGGAGGTCTGGGTTACCATTTGTGTTTACTTGCTTGTTCGAGCTGTTCTTTGAGGACATGGGCCATTTTCCTCATTATTTGGTTAATGTCGTTATTGAAATTGCACAGAAACAGCTTGCGCTCTGGGTGTGGCTTATCACAGTGCACAGGTCTACAAAACAACTTGTGTATTTGCATAGGGTACTTAGGGCACAGAAACAGAGTATTAAACCCAACAAGCCCATGCTAGTCTTTATGGCCTACTCAAGCCACCTCAGGGCCCACAATTATAGCTGTGTCCAGTGCACACAGTGTCTCTTTTGTTTCCTGTTACCCTGCCAATTTTGTAACCAGTGTTGCTACTGTCACTTTGTTAGTCTTTAACTTTACTCATAAGTCTATTGTTAAGAATGCTATCAATTAATTTTTACATATCCATTTACACCACATTGGCCAAATTACCCTTACCTACTCTCTGTGTTACCTCATCAGATTCAAGTGACTTGTCCTTATCAAACCTGAGTCAGTTTTCCTTAAATCCCTCACATTTGCCCAAGTGCATGTTCAATTTGGTCTGAATAACCATTTCTCAAAGCTTCAACATCACTGAACTTCAACTACTGGGTTTATCCTTACACTTTTTAGTGAGCACAGTGTAACACTGGCAATTGTCCAGTCCTTTGGCACCATCCCTGTGGCTAAGAAGGAGCAGAAAATCATGACCAATATCTCCAAGAATTTCCATTCTTGAATTCCTAAGTAGCCATGGATGTATCTCCTCTGGTCCTGCTAAATGATCACTTTCAATACAATGATTTTGATTCAACTTTTCTCTCCCTATATCTTGTTGCATGGGTTTACTCTCAACAGAGCTCATCTATTTTGTGTGACTAACACCTACTATTAAGTGATCTGTATTTATAGCTCTTTACCCATACCACTGTCATTTCCTTTGTCTTTTGTCCACACACCCACACTTTCTATTCCACTTGCTCCTCTTCCCCCAAGGTAAATTATTTTTCAAGTTTATTTTTAACTCTAAATTTGCAAGTGCCTTCTCTTTCTTTATAATTTAAGCAGCATCTTCTCTCGTAAAACAAAACAAGACAAAGTATTTATTCATTCTTTAAACCATGCCCCCTACCTTCAACCATAAATTCCAATCAATTTTAGCCTCTAATTGGTGCCAGACCTCCTTTTAACACCATTTTACTATCCATTTTCCTAAAGACTTGAGTCCCTTTATAGATACAATATAAATACCTTTTCAAGCTATGATCATCACTGGCTGTGCCAGCATTTGTTGCCCATTCCCAGCTGCCCTTGAGAAGCTGGTGATATGCCACATTTTTGAAATATTGGACTACATTCATCTACAATGTTGGCAGGGAAGTAATTCCAGGATTGTGACCCAACACCAGTAAAGGGACATAAAGCATTTTACTTCCAAGTCAGAATGGTGTGTGGTTTGCAGGGGAGCTTATAAGTGGTGGTGTTCCCATGCATCTGCTGCTAGTGTCCTTCTAAATGGTAAAGATTGTGGGTCTAGAAGGTTCTGTCAAGGTGCACTGGTGGTGTGGGAAGTCAATGTTGAAGATGGTGGATGTGGTGCCAATCAAGTGGGCTGCTTTGTTCTGGATGGTGTTGAACTTCTTGAGAGTTGGTTGTAGCAGCACCCATCCAAGCAAGTGGAAAGTATTCTATCCTATCCTTCATTACGTCTTGCAGATTATGGACAGGCTTTTGGGAGACCAGGAGGTAAGTATATTTCTGAAGGGTTTCCAATCTCTGACCTATTCTTGCAGTCATAGTATTTATATAATTGGACCAGTTAGGTTCCTGTTCAATGTTAACCCCAGAATGTTGATGGTGATGAATTTAATCATTGTAATGCTATTGAATGTCTTAGCAAGATGGTTGGCGTTACTCTTGTAAATGTGAAAACTGGCAATATAAGACCTGTTTCAAGAAAGGGAAGGAGACAAGAGGTAACTATAGACCAGCTAGCTTAACATAGCTCAGCTGGAAAGTGTTCAAGACTATTATAAAGAATGTAATAGCAGAGCATTTAGAAATGCATCATAAAACTGATGGCTTTATGGAAAAGGAATCATGCCTGACAAATTTATTACCTCCGCAAAGAACTGTAATGTGCATGATAGATGGAGGCGAACCAGTAGATATAATATATTTAGATTTGCAAAGATACCACATAGAAGACAACTTAGTAAGATAAGAACCCATGGTGATGGAGATAGGATATGAGCATGGACAGAGGATTGACTAACTAATTGAAGACAGCGAAGTGGCACAAAAGGGGCATTTTCATTACGGTGGAATGCCACAGGGATCAGTGCAGGGGCCACAATTATTTATTATATGTGTTAATGACCCTTGGTTGATAATGGAAGTGAATGTAATAATGCCAAGCTTGTGCATGACACAAAAAATAAGTGGGAAAGCAAGAAGTAAGAATAACACAGTCTAAAGAAGGATTTGAACAGATTCAGTGAGGGAACAAAACTTTGTAGATGGAATATAATTTGGAAAATGTGAGGTTATGCACTTTGGCAGAATGAATAAAAGAGGTGAATATTATTTAATCGAGGAAAGAATGTGGAAAACTGCAGCACAGAGGGATCGGGAGATTCTCATGCATGAGACACAAAAAACCAGGATTCAAGTAATTAGGAAGGCGAATGAACTATAAGCCTTTATTTCAAAGGGAATGGGTATAAAAGTATGATTTGGAGATGCCGGTGTTGGACTGAGGTGTACAAAGTTAACAATCTCACAACACCAGGTTATAGTCCAACAGGTTTAATTGGAAGCATGCTAGCTTTCGGAGCGACGCTCCTTCATCAGGTGAAGGAGCGTCGCTCCGAAAGCGAGTGTGCTTCCAATTAAACCTGTTGGACTATAACCTGGTGCTGTGTGATTTTTAACGGTATAAAAGTAGGAAGGCTTAGCCAAATCTATACAAAGCACTAGTCAGATCACAGTTGGAGTACTGAGAACAGGTTTGGTTGATTTTATCTCAGGAAAGAGGTTGGAGACAGTTTAAAGAAGGTTCACTAGGTTAATTCTGAATATGGAGGGACTGTCTTATTAATGGATATGGGTGTTCTAGTGTAAGTTACAGAAAATTAGTGTGCAGGTACAGGAGGTGTTATGAAAGGCAAATGGAATTTTGACATTCCTTTCTGAAGGAATATAAAAGTAAGGAAATGTTATTTTTATACAAAGCATTAATGAGACCACACTTGGAGTATTGCATACAACTTTCGGCCCTTACCTGAAAAGGGATGAAGTCAGCTTGGAGGCAGTTCAGATGAGGTTCATTAGACTCAATCCAGAGATAATGGGTTTGTCTTATGAAGAGAGATTGAGCAGTTTAGAACTCTACCCTCTGGAGTTTCGAAGAATGAGAGGAGTTCTAAATGAGGTATGTAAGATGCTAAAGGCGACAGAGAAAGTAGATGTGGAGCAGATGTTGCACCTTGTGGTGCAATCTCGAACAAGAGGCCATCACTTTAGGTTATGGGGTAGCAGATTTAAACCAGAGATAAGAAAAACTTACATCGTTTAAAGGGCCATATATCTGTGGAATTCATTACTCTAAAGTACAGTGGGCATTGGGATATTGAATAAATTTAAGGAGGAGTTAGTGTTTTAATAAGTAATGGTTTAAAGAGTTATGGAGACCAGGCAGGAAAGTGGAATTGAGGCCAAGATGAGATCAGACTTCGAGTCATAGGGATGTACAGAACGGAAATAGACCCTTCGGTCCAAATTGTCCATGCTGACCAGATCTCCTAACTTAATCTAGTCCTATTTGCCAGCACTTGGTCCTTATCCCACTAAACTCTTCCTATTCATATACACTTACAGCATTTAAAAGGCACCTGGATGGGTATCAGCCTTCACCACTTCCTCTGGCAGTTCATTCAATACATGCAGCACCCTCTGCAAGAAAAAGTTGCCCCTTAGGTCTCTTTTAAATTTTTATCTTCACCATCAACCTATGCCCTCTAGTTTTGTATTCAGCCACTCCAGGGAAAATACCTTGTCTATTTACTCTATTATGATCATGTTAATTAGCATACAGGCACAAAGGGCTGTATTGTCTCCCCCTGCTCCTTGTTATAGCATCAGAGTCACAGATGTACAGCATGGAAACAGATCCTTCAGTCTAATTCGTCCATGCTGACCAGTCTTATTTCTTACATTCTTTTGAGGAGAGTTTGAGTAGCTCAAGCTTGTATTCATTGGTGCTTGGAAGAATGAGGAGACCTTATCAAAATATATTAGATTCTTAGGAGGCTTGACAGGATGGAGTGTCGAAAGTTTATTAACCCTTGGAGAGGACCAGAGGGCATAATCTCAGAGTAAGGGGGTCACCTGTTTAAGATCAAGGTGAGGTGAAATTTCTTCTCTCAAACGTAGTCAATCAGTGGAATTCTTTACCAGAGAGTGCTGTAGAGGCTGGGTCATGAAATATATTCAAGTCTCAGACAGAGATTTTTTAATCAGCGAGGGAATCAAGGGTTATAGGAAAATGTGAAGTTGAGGATTATCAAATCAGCCACAATTTCATTGATGGGCCAGACATCTTAATTTCTGACCTTACAATCTTCTGGTCTTATATGTAGTGCAAATTCACCTAATATTTCTTATACACACTTGTTATCTACTACATCTTCCTCTCCATCTCTTTCATCATCCGGAAGGTTGAGTTGGTTTGCCTTACCCTGTGCTTCTTGTGGAAATATATTTTGACTGCACTTTCATTATGTCTTCTTTCAGGCAGCCCATAAGCTGCAGTTTTGCCTGCCAGAGTTTGACTACAATTTATCTGGATCAGACATTCCTCCATTAAAGCTGGCTTCCCCCCAACTCCTACCTACATTTAATCATTCTTATTCTGGATAGGTCTTTGTTCCTTTCCAGAGCAGAGCTAAAGCTTGTGATATAATCATTCTCCCTGAAACCTTCCATTTGATCCACTTGGCCCATCTCATTCACAATAATCAGGTTGAGCAAAGCCTCATTTCCTGTTGGGATAGAAAAATACCAAAGCCAAAAATTCTCCTGGTACACACATATGGAACTCATTCTCCTTTCTGCCCGCTGTACCATTACCATCTCAGATTAGATTAGGATACTTAAAGGCCCAGTTATAACAAATATATGATTCTTGCATTCTCTGTAATAGTCTTGAAAATGTGTTCCTCCATATCTTTTTCACTAGTTAGTGATCAATAGAATATATGGAGCAACCTATGGTAATTAGTGTTTATTAACTCTAGAAAGATAGATTCAACTACACAGGGGCATTCTCTTTCTGTAGCACTGCAATGTTCTCCTTAATTAATAATGATACAGTTTCTTCTTTTCTTACTTATTTTCCCTGAAAGGTTATCACCAAGTCTTACCCTTCTTTCAGCCATTTAAATTTCATTACATTCCCTCTTACAATGATCCCAGAAAGTGTCAAAAATTGCAGTCGTTAGAGTGCTGTGTTGGAGCTGACTTCCAAAGTGGAAGATGAGATATTTCCCCTCCATTTTTTGGGTGGCCTTGTTTCACCTCTTTCAGTTTGTGCCATGGGACTCTACAACCATACATCCTCAACATTGAATTCACCAGTGTCCGAATCTCTCCTCCCCAAACCCCATCCCAGATCCAACCCTCCAACTTGGCACCGCTCTCTTGGCCTGACCTACCTATTCATCATCCTTCCCACCCATCTGCTCCACACTTCCCACTGACCTATCACAATCACCTCCTATCTTCGCCCACCTATCACCATCCCAATTACTTTTCCCCCAGCCCCACACCCACCCATTTATTTCTCAGCACCCTTCCCCCTTCCCCCTTCCCCCTTCCCAGTCCTGATGAAGAGTTATGCCCAAAATGTTGACTCTCTTGCTCCTCAGATGCTGCCTGACCTGCTGGGCTTTTTCCAGCGCCACACTTTATCAACTGTGACTTTTCCAGCAACTGCAGTCCTCACTATATCTTAGATTCAACGCACTCAGTTTATACAGGTCTTGTCACCTCCTAAACTGATCCCAATATTCTTGGAATCTGAATCCTTCCCTCCAGCATAATCACTCCAGCTACACATTCATCTACTCTGTGCTATTTCAATGCTCACTTGAGGATCGCACAGAGTATTCTGAGATTCCTACCTTTGAGGTCTTCCTTTCTGCTTTCCGAAACTCTGCCTGAAATACCACATTCAGCTACCTATGTTGTTGATACCAATGTTGACCATGATCCCTAGCTGTTCTCCCCTCTGAGTGCTCTGACATCCTTGACTCTGCTAATACGGATGAAATATATTATCAGGATTCATGTCTGTGGCTGCAAAAAATATCTGTCCATTCCCCTGACTATGGAATCCCCTATTGGTTTTTCAACCATCTCTCTGCCAGCCCCATTCCCCACCAGCCACCATCTCCCTCTGCCCTCTACAGCAGAGTCAGCTCCAACATAGAGCTCTAACTACTGCAACCTTTGACACTTGCAGCTCACACGTTATAAGAACGTAACAACATCAGAATGAGAAGCAGGGGTCAGACCCATTGAGCCTGCTTAGCCTCAACTCCACTGTCCTGCTTGCTCCACATGACTCTTTCACCATTATTTATTCTCCGAACCATTATTTATTAAAATCAGTCTTTGCTCCTTAAATTTATTCAGTATCACGATTATTCAGTATCACAATGTCCACCATTTGAGTGGTGAATTCTACAGATTGACAACAGTAATTCCTTTTCTTTTTTGTTCTAAATCTGCCACCTTTTAGCCTAAAATTATGACTTCTCGTTTTAGATTACCCCACAAGGGGACATATCTCTCTATATCTCCTTTGTCAATCCCCTTTAGCATCTTTTATGCCTCAATTAGCTCTCCTCTCGTTTTCCTAATCTCCAGACAGTATAGGCCTAAACTGTGTAATCTCTCTTTAAGAAGGGCCTTTCATTTCTGGAAGTAGTCAAGTGAAGCTTCTCTGAATTGCCTCCAGTGCAATTATATCCTTTCTCAAGAAAAGGGATCAAAACTGTTTGCAGTACTCCTAATGCAGTCTCACCAATGTGTGGTACAAGTGTAGCAACACTTCCTTACTTTTACACTCTAGTCCTTTTGAAATAAATGACAAAATTCCGTTTTCCCTCCTTATTAACTGCTGTACCTGCATACTAGCATTCTGCAATTCATGCAAAAGGACATCCAGATCCCTTTACATTGAAGCATTCTGAAGTTTCTCTTCTTTTAGATAAGTTGCCTTTTTACTCAGGATCGTTTATTAAAGCTCACCCTAGAGTTTTCAGAAATCAATATCAAGTTCAACAATTCTAGGGCCTTAGCACCTTCTCCCATTTCCTTATCCCCAACCTTGACATACCAGACCTTATCATCACACGGGCTGCTACCACAACTCATTGTCAGCCACTAATGGTACTCATTAGCAATTATTGACTCCCCAGACTGATCTTAACCCATTCTTTTGTCCAACTGTTGTTCTCTCTCTCTCTCCCACTGATCATTTATTCCTTTCACCTTCCCATCTTCAGCTACAATCAGTTCTGAAGAAGGGTCACTGGACCCAAAATATTAATTTTGCTTTATTCTAATTGGTGCTGCTAGACCAGTTGAGTTTTTCCAGTAATTTCTGTTTTTGTTTCTGATTTCCAGCATCTGCAGTCCTTTGGCGTTTTATTAAAGCTTACCATTTTACTGACCCTGCCAGCATTTTGTTTCTCCATGCCATCTGTTGGTGATGATGTTCTTCAGTTACCACTTTTTCTCATTTCTCCTGTGATTGTTTTGGCTCCTCTTCCTATATGCCTGACCAATTTGGAGGTTGAGCTTTCTGAGCTCTTTTCTGCTCCCATTCTTTTATGTTCAGTCTCCAGTTCTTGTTGTGCTTTTAGATTTCCACCCTGCCTTTGTATACATTACCTGTATCTATCATTATTTATCATAGTATGTGATCAAGTTGCCAATTACTACCTCACTGATGTTTGGTTGAAATCCCAGTAGATTCATCCAGTTACATGCTGAGAGTTCAATGCAAAGGAAGGTGAAAGTAACTGCTCTTGGTATCAGGGTTGCTTTGGTAAGCAAGAAGCTCTGGCAAATGTCAAGTTTAGGAGAATATCCTCTAGTTGCTAGAATTATGAGCAATGTACAGTGGCTTTTAAAGGCCAAACAATACTGCCTTGGCATATCACTGCAGGAGTTCTTTAGGGCAATATCTTTGGGTCAATTACCTTTCATCTGTTTTGTTAATAACTTGCTCCATTTTAAGGACAAAAACAGCTGGTTGACTAACAAGACAAGAGTATTTTGTTCTAGAATGGTAAATTTACCATTCTACATCTTAGATCATGTCCAGGTTTGGGCTTATTGACAAATGACAGGCTTCAACAATACTCAAAGCTTATTCCCTGATCTCCAGAAGGTTATTGGTATTGAGATATCCACCAGCAACGATATGGGGCCAACCATCGACTGTATGTTAAGTGACACCAATCATTTCAATACAATGACTACAGAAGGAACACTGGAGTTGGCTGCTCTGTGATGAGTGAGTTACCTCCCAAGTCCTCACTGGTCAATGTTGCTCCAGCAGTTACACGGCTCAAGCCACAAGAAAAATGGAAGGCTCACTTTCACTTGGATTGGTGCTATCACAGCAACACTAATGAAGACGTCCAATTAGAATACAACAATCCACTCTATCAGTTAAACCATCACTAACCACAATGTCTACCTCCACATTTTAAAAAATTATTCACTGGTGGGATGTGGAGGTCACTGTCTTGCCAGCATTTCTATCCTTTCATAGAATCCCTACAGTGCAGAAAGAGGCCATTCAGCCCATTGAGTCTGCACTGACCCTCTGAAGGGCATCCCACCCAGACCCATATCTGGTTAATAACGAAAGAGAGCTAATAAAGGGAGAAACACAATCAATGCTGAAATATAGTGTTCATTAGATTTGTTGGACATCAAATTAAATCATCCTGCTTTTTTAGACAGCCTCCAATTCCCTCTCCCTTCCATTCTACAATTGTGACAGTTCTTTCAGCTATTATGCCACTTTATTTCTGGAACTTCTACTCCACCTTGTCTCAGCTCCTTTACATTGACAGATCTCCCCATTCTTTCAATATGTATTCAAATAGACTGTTCTCTTGACTGGGTGGGATATCAGCTCATCATCTTCCCCTCCCGGTACTTTCTCCACATCTCCTTCTGGTTGGATACCCACTTTGTTCCCTCTGCCCTGTACAGTTATCTGTACAGTTTCTCTGTATGTGGGCGATGAAGTAGACATGCAAATACTATAGTTCTCTGACAGTAAAGTCAAAACAATAAAATAATAATTGGTGTTCAATGAGCTCAATTGTCAGCAGTTGAGTCTAAAATAAAGGGCTATTGATATTTGAAACACAATTCCTCTGGTTCAGAAAGTGGCATATCTTTCTAGAAAGACTGGAACTTATTTACATCACAAGAGAGAAACAGGAAACGAACACAATTGTATAACGATTGATAGGGTCAGGGAGAAGGACATGAATCCCTGAGGAACATTACTTGACCAAGTTCAGCTCCATAGGTCCTTATTGAGCTGTTTGTGCAGCATTGTATTATGGGCACATTGAAATTGGTTCAGCTCCCCTTCATTTACAGTGTGCATAAAGAAAACACATCATGTGACCAGTAGTCTGCCCTTCTTTTACCCAGCAATGATGAATGTTGAAGATTAGTAAAGGCAAGTGTGTTCTTGACAACAGGAACCCCACCAACATTCTGTGGTAAACCCTGACTCAGGCTATGTCAGAGAGATAACTGGAAGTTCTACCCTATTTTGGGGTAATGTCATCCCAAAATGGCAGGAAGAGAATCTCAATGCTACATACATACACTGTCTGAAAAATCAGTCCAGCTTAGAAGAATTACAGGCTGATTTAACTATGTGTATCAGCTGCACCTCTTGTTAATCTGCATGGACGAACAATTTATAAGAAGATATGTTAATTCGATGTGTGAACTTGCATTGTTGAATTTGTAAAGGTCATTTGGGTGTTCTTAAGTGTGACTGGAGAATATTGATTCAGTGCTAATAAATCTAGAAACCAGTTGTGACCTGAGAACAATGATGTACATTTCTCCATGGGAATGGGAATACATTAAAATATTATTAGAAAACTTAGTGAAATTTGTATCAAATGCCTAGCAATGACCAACGCCAATAAAAGACAATCAAATCACAGCCCCTTGAAATTCAATGGCGTTACCAGCACTAAATCCCTTGCCTTCAACATCCTGACTATTGACCAGAAAATCAACTAGAGTCACCATATATAGTGACTTCAACAGCAAGTCAGAGGTCAGGAATACTGCAGTGAGTAACTGATCTCCTGACTCCACACGGCACCTTCCCTTGGAATTGCAGAAGCTGTGATACCTATCTGCTTACTTCCTCCCTCCTCATTGTCCAATCACACCTTCTAGGTGAAGTAGCAATTTACCTGCACTTCACTCAATCTAGTCTAGTATACTCGCTGCTCACAATTTGGTAGATGAAATGCAGACTAGGTGACCGCTCTGCAGAATGTTTACAGTCTGCCCATAAAAATGGCCCCGAGCTTCCATTTGCCAGCCACTTCAGCACATCACCATGTTCCCTGGCCAACATTCTATCTTGGGCCTGCCTCAGTGCTCCAGTAAGGCTCAGCACAGCTGAAAGAACAGAATCTTATTTTCCTCTTAGGGACCTTGCAGCCTTCAGGGCTCAATAATTTCAGAACTTGAACACCCCCTTCTGTGTCCTTTACCCACGCCCACACACTTGGTCCTATCATCAGGCTGCTTTTAGTACAGCCAACCTATTTTCATCAATTTATGGTCCCCATTCTCAGTTTTTCTTCCTCCCTGGCTTACTATCATCCATCCCTTTGTCTGCCTAACTATCTTTCTCTCTCTCTCTGAGCTCCATCTCCAATGATCCACTCACTCCTGATTATTCTATTGATTTCTTAATAGCCAATTCATCAATTTACAACAGGACTGTATTCACCTCCAAGACACTAGCAACAATTCATTTAGTGAAGTCAGGGTCAGCCAACATTATTCATTTGTTAGGATCATATTCAACTTCTCAGAAGCTGCTTGCACACTTTTGACCAAATCACAATTGCCTGTTTGATAATACATATATTAGAAATGTATCTATTATGCGAAAGTTAGGCATACATTTCTAACCCGAACCCTACATACCCAAATATCTCAGATATTTCATTTAGTTTGAGGAATGGGGAATTCTGTTTGAACTTTTACTGTCTCTGTCCTTGGCAACATTTGTCCTTGCCCTACAATGTGTCCAAAGTAAGTTACTCTTGCTTTTGCAATCCCACTCTGGGCAAGATTCATTACTAAGTCACTTAATTAAGACTGTTCAAATAAAATATCTATTAACTTACATGTTATTCCCAAGAGTTGCTGTACATTGACACATCACCCAAGTGAACCACACAATTAGTTATAGTAATTACAATTTGATTCATAAGTCTTTGGTATGTAGCTGGAGAGTTTTAAACCCCAAACAGCATGACTCAACATTAATACAAAGGGTAATCGCTCGCTAGCTCATGATGTCAGTGCTTCTTGTCAATGCCCCTTGAATAAATCAATCTTAGAATAAAATGAGACAGTCATTCCTATAATGCAATCTTCTAGCATAGGAATTGGGTTTGCTTTTCAAATTTGTGCAGAATCTAGTTGATCCATCAGGTTTAGGATCTAATATTCTTGGAGAACTCCAACTGCTTTAAACTACATTCAATTAAGTGATTTTTCACACATGTATTAAATCTCCATTTTACCCTGAACTTGTTTTCCTGGGCTTAAGTGATACAGATATTGATTTTTTTTGATATTTTATTGGTTGTATTATTCCCCTAACCATAACTTAGATCTGGCTAAGATTGAACACCCTAGTTTATCTCTACAGATTCCCTTAAATTCTATAAGTAAACTTATAAGGTCTTCCTATTTGTTTTTCCTCTAATTACAAGAATACAACATCTTTTAGTTCTAGTATTTCCGCATTAGCTAATCAGATAGTCGGTTCACTTTGTGAAATTGTCTACATCTTCTATATCACTCTCACTGTTTCTGTCATTGTCCACTATTCTTACTACTGCATGATATACATGCTCCTTCTTATCCTCCTCTCTCTGTTAGTAATGTATTAACAAAATTATATGCCAAAACCAATTCCTCTTGCTGTGATCTGGAGTGTCTCTCATCATTTACTTTTCTGAACTCTTTTAATTACTTTGTATGGATCTCTTATATGGATCAACTTATAAAGGTGATAATATTAATTCTTTATCCCATTTGAAATGCTCTGGTTTCAGCATTTTTGTCTGACCATTCTTTCATTTCTGCCTTTGATTTATAAATGCTCCTGTGCTATTTTGCATGCTGCTATGAGTCTCTGTAGAAGCATAATCGAACATAAAGGGTTCTTCTTCTAAGTTTTTACTTTATCGATTTTAGTGAACCTCATCACACAATCAGCGATTAATTCAAAAGCATTAAAACCAGTAGATTCTCTTAGGGACTGCGTGATTGTAAATAATAGAAAAAGCAGACCTTTGTCCTAATGCTGAGAATATTTAGAAGATTGTGCTTTAATCATTGCCATGCGAGTCTGATGGTATCTCTAAAGTGCCCAGTGATCGTCAATGATACGTTGTGGACTTCAGCTTCTTTATACCCAGTTACTTATTAAGTCATGAAAATTTTTAGACATGAAGCCAGAACGTGGTCTGATATGGTACTCTTTAATGAGTAAAGAAATTTTGTGAATTTATCCACACCTATTTTAGCTGTAATTGTCCTTAAAGCATCTGGAAATCAAGTTGTCGTATTCATAATTGTTAGTATTTACTGGCATCCTGCTTTCGTTTTTCGGTAATGGCTCTACACAATCTACGCATACAACATTACAGGATACAAAGTGGTGCTGAGACAGATAGTGGACAAAGAGACATCCTTCCCTGATCTGCTCAATGCTTTCTATGCTTGGTTTGAGCAGAATGTCAGCAGTCTGGTGACCCCTGTTCCCTCAGTCACAGTTGTAGTCATCAGATCAGTCTTCCTGGGAGTCAACCTCAGGAAAGGGACAGGCCCGGACTGTGTCCCCAGCCAAGCACTCAGATCCTGTGTGGACCAACTGGCAAAGGTATTCACCGAAATCCTCAACCTCTCCTTCCAACAAGCTGAAGTCCCCACCTGCTTCAAGAAGACCACCGTCATGCCCCTACTTAAGAAAGCACAGTCACTGTGTCTCAATGACTACCACCCAGTGGCTCTGACCTCAATAATAATGAAGTACTTTGAGAGGCTGGCCATGGGCCACATGAACTACAGTGTCTCAGCCTGCCTCAATCCTCTACATTTTGCCTACTGATGTAACAGGTCCATAATGGATGCCATATCCCTAGCCCTACACTCATCCCTGGAACAGCTGAACAACAAGGACATCCTACATCAGACTCCTGCTCATTGGCTACAGCTCAGACTTTAACAGACTGATCTCAAAGCTCAATGACTTAGGTCTTGGCTCCATCCTGTACCACTGGATCCTTAGCTTTCTGACCCATAGACCACATTGAGTAAAGATTGGTAATTGCACCTCCTTCACAGTAACACTCACCACTGGAGCCCCCCAAAGATGTGTCCTCAGCTCCCTACTGTACACCCTGTGCACCCACAAATGTGTTGCCAAATTCCAAAAGAACACCATCTACAAGTTTGCTGAAGACACTGCCATAGTGGCACGGATATCTAACAATGACAAGTCAAAATATAGAAGGGAGATAGAGGGTTGGTAACGTGGTGCAATGAGAACAATCTCTCTCTCAGCATCAGCAAAACTAAAGACCTGATCATTGACTTCAGAAAGAAGGAGGAGAACATACCCCTAGCTACATCAATGGAGCTGAGGTTGAGTAGGTGGAGAGCATCAAGATCCTTGGAGTGACGATAACAGACAAACTGTCCTGAACATCACATGTAGATGTGATAGTCAAGAAGGCATGACAATGCCTCTTCTTCCTCTGGTGGATCAGGAAATTTGGCATGTCCATAAGGATGCTCACCAACTTCTACAGATGCACCATTGAGAGCATATTGTCCAGATGCATAACAGCCTGGTATGGCAACTGCTCTTTCCAGGACCGTAAGAAACAACAGAAGGTGGTGTGCATAGCTGAAGACAATCACAGAAGTTAACCTTTCATCCACTGACTCCATTTACAGAGGAACCTCGATTATCCGAAGGATAAGGGCAAGGGTTTTTCATTCGGTTAATCGAACGCCGGATAATCAAATGCCGGATAACATAGTTAGCCAAGCATTTGAACATTGTGATCTTGTTTGGATAATCAGAAATTTGGTTAATCAAATGCCAGATAATTGAGGTTCCTCTGTACACGGCTTGCATTGCATCTCCTTCAACCTCTTCCGTCAACCAGAAGATACAGAAACTTGAACACACACACACACACACACACACACACACACACACACACACACCAGCAGGTTTGGGAACAGTTTCTTCCCGCCCGTTATTAGACTGATAAGTGGACTCATTAGCCTCAAATAATGCTGGTCTTGCAAATGCTGATCCCGCCTCGCGCATAACCTGTATGCGGTTGTCTAAATCATTTTGATCTATACTTTCTTGCTTACTATGATCTGCTTGTGCTACTCACAAACAAAGCTTTTCACTGTCTCGTGAACCGAGATACAATCAATCAATCAATATTACTCCATCAAAAAGTCTTTCAAAAACTGGTATGGTTATTAAATGAAATAAAAATAACAAGTGCTGGAGAAATGCAGTTGTTATGGAAGTATTTGTGAGGAGAGTGTTAACATTTTTGAGTCCAATATGACTCTCTTTCAGACCAGAGTCCTATTGGACTTGAAATATTAACTGTTTTTCACTTCACAGATATTGCCAAAATTGCTGAGTTTCTCCAGTGCTTTTTCTATTTCAGATTTCCAGCATCCACATTTTGTTTCGACTTGCAGTGTTATTATTTGTCCTTGTTTGAATTTATGTTGAAGTTTTCCCATCACTTGACATATATAGCATATTTTACAATACTGCACGATGTCCCTATGAAGGATTAGTCAGGAAAAGTGCCAAACAAAGCTTGGCTTTTCTATATTCCTGCGGTTGCTACTATAAGAATTTCATGTGCTACCCAAAATTTTTTTTATGATATCTGCAAGGTACCACTACCTGATGAACAACTGACCACTCCTCAATTGCTGGTCTGTATGAGGTCATCTCTAATTCTTCATCAGAGTTATGTTCTTATTGTGTCATTTTTAACATACAGAATTCCATCAGCCTCAGCTTCTGTGTTGGCTGAGTGGATTAACTTGTCTTACAGGTCTTAACAGGATCTGCTTTTTGAGTAGTACTTAAATGAGACATAGTAAACACTTTTAAATAATTCCTATCCTTAAAATTTTGACTAACATCAGCTTGTGGTATTGCTTTCAATTTTGATGATGAATTTTGCTTAGCTCTTTTTCTGGTCACCACATATAAAAGAAAATGCCTGGAACTGATCAGTGTAACTGTTCCATCTCTTAACCTCAGCCAGACTTCCCATGATTATGGGCGAAGCTACAATTTTCACTCTTGCTAAATCATTACCTTGAAGTAAGTCAATTCTATCCACACTTAATTTCTGAACAATCCTTACTGTTGATATTTCAGATATTAAGTCACATTCCAAATGGGCTTTGTATTAAGGAATGGGTATTTACCATCCATTAATTCCAATTATTAAAATTTTGGTTTTTAGTACACTCTCAGGAAAAAAATATGTTCTTCTCCAGCAAGAGTTTGAGTAGCTCCTGTATCTTTTAATAAATTTATGTACCATTTGAAGAAAAATGAGCTTAATTTTTCTATGAATAAACATCCTTTCTATCTCTCATCTACCTTATAGTGGGCGGCACGGTGGTTAGCACTGCTGCCTCACAGCGCCGGAGACCCAGGTTCAATTCCCGCCTCAGGCGACTGACTGTGTGGAGTTTGTACGTTCTCCCCGTGTCTGCGTGGGTGTGCTCCGGTTTCCTCCCACAGTCCAAAGATGTGCAGGTCAGGTAAATTGCCCATAGTGTTAGGTAAGGGGTAGATGTAGGGGTATGGGTGGGTTACGCTTCGGCGGGGCTGTGTGGACTTGTTGGGCCGAAGGGCCTGTTTCCACACTGTAAGTAATCTAATCTTATTCAACTCTCCTGCATTCAAAACATTTTACCTTGTATCTGATAGTTGTAGTTAAAGCTACAGTTGATTTCAGGTATATTCCTACTGAGCTCCTTTTTATTTTGGACTCACTGTTACAAGCCCCAACAAATCCCACAAGTTTCCCACACAACTTCCATCATTCTGAATGAAGGTGTGACTTTTAACATTCATATTTCAAAGACCACAAGTTTCTTACACAGATTTTTATTTATTGTCCAGCTTCTACAGAACATTTGATAGAATGTAGCTTGGGTTTTTTCTTTAAGCTTGAATTTTCTTGTTGTTAGTACATCTTTCATCTTCACAAAATTACTTTTGGATATCTCTCTCATTCTAATGTTGGCATTGCATCCAGCATCTGTTATTATGTGTTCTAGGTAGACAAATTTATATTCTTAGGAACAGGAGGTGGTCATTCAGCCCCTCAAACCTGTTCCACCATTCAATGAGGTTATGGCTGATCTGTGACCATACATCTGCCTTTGGCCTGTATCCCTTTATACCTTTGCTTAACAAAGATTTCAAATTAATAACTGATCCAGCATCAACTAGCATTTGCAGTAGAGAGTTCCAAACCTCTACCACCCTCTGTATGTAGAAGTGCTTCCTAACATCTTTCCTGAATGGTCTGGCCCTAATTTTTAGACTATGCCCCCTAGTTCTAGAATCCCCAACCAATGGAATAGTTTATATTTATCTACCCTGTAATTTCCTGTTAATATCAATCGGATCACCCCTGAACCTTCTAAATTCTAGAGATAACAGGCCTAATTGTTCCAGTGTGACACTATTCTCGCAATCATTACTCTTTCTTTTAATGTTTACCTTCTGAGTGCGACTGTTTTTGCATTTATTCTACATTTAAACTTCTAGATTTTACTCAATGTAACTCTATGAATATTGTTCTCTGTCCAGATTGAATCATGATGGCAACAGTACAGGGGACACAGCTTTGTTGTACTCCCCTCTTCAACTGAAATATATTTGATTGCCCCTCTTCCAGTCTGATGCTTTTGAGGTTCCAAATTATGCTCTAATAAATCTCACACCTTCACCGTCAATGGCATATTTCTGCAACACATTTACTAATTCTTGATAATTAACATGATTGAATGGTGTTAAATAGTCTATGAAGTACAGAAAGGTATTTATGCTGATTGCTCTTGTGTTAAATATTCTCTTGTTCATATTTTAGGTCTATATCTCGTCCATAATTTCCCAACTTCTGCTGCAAATGCCTTATTATTTCTGTCAGTTATCATTTCAAGATCACTTTTTAATGACAAAAGCGCAGCAGGTCAGGCCGCATCTAAGGAGCAGGAGAATCGACGTTTCGGGCATGAGCCCTTTATCATTCCTGAAGAAGGGCTCATGCCCGAAACGTCGATTCTCCTGCTCCTTGGATGCTGCCTAACCTGCTGCGCTTTTCCAGCAACACATTTTCAGCTCTGATCTCCAGCATCTGCAGTCCTCACTTTCTCCACTTTAATGAGAAGACTAGTTAAGCTTATCTTAGAAAATAACTGCAATCCATTGCCCTAGTTTCTTAGGCATCTTAATGAATAATGTCGCTTGGAATGTTTATCTTCTGTCATATATTTGGTCACAAATATCTGCCAACCATCAGCTTTTAGATATTCTGTTTTACTTTAACTATGACAGGAATGTTTCCTCTACTCATTAATACAATATCAAAATATTCTTCGCCTTTGATATCTATGCAGTGGATCTGTGTTAGATTTGAGGATTTGAGTGGTGATTTGTGACCTTCAATTGGCAGAAAAGATGGAGAAGCAGGTTGCTGAACTGAATGACAATTCATCAGAAAAAAAGTAACAGGGTGTATGTTTGATTATGGTCAGAGAACATGAAACAAAATGGCCAAAGTAGAAAGCATGCAGAAAAATAAAGTAAAAAGGGGAGTTGCAGGAGTTAATAAATCAAAGGATGACTTAAAATCTTATCCTCGCTTCATGGGTCCAGACTATTTCAATGCCTTCCATAGATTTTACTAGATGGGAAATCATACGAAGCCGAAAGCCAATTTGCTGAAGCACACTGGGTACCTCATTACATAGAAATTACCTTAACATTTTAAAACATGAACTTCTTAAATTCATACCTATTGTATTGCTCAACAAAGCTATTTACACATGCACGTTTATTTCACACATTTGTGGACTGGATTTAACACATCACATAATTTCAGATGGATGAAGACAATTTTTCATTTTTAGCATTTTTAAAATATAAGAACAATGTAGAAAGGCTCCCAACATTCAACATTGCCTTAAATACAGCTCTTTAAATATGGAACTGCCCTTCAAACTGGAATTATGAATATAATTCCACAAATATGTAACTATTTCATTTGACAATTTCCATATTTTGTCTGTATTCAACTATATTCCAACCAAAAGTAATACTTTAGACTCTCCTAGTGGTTAATAGATGCACTGCATGATTAACTTTCCACCCAAGGACAGAATACTCAATTTCTCCATCAGTCCTTGAGTCTCAGAAGATGCAGCCAAACGAGGTGTTGGCATCGTGGTTTTGTCACTGGACTAGTAATCCAGTGATCTGAGCTAAT
Source organism: Chiloscyllium punctatum (assembly GCF_047496795.1). Classification (NCBI taxonomy): domain Eukaryota; kingdom Metazoa; phylum Chordata; class Chondrichthyes; order Orectolobiformes; family Hemiscylliidae; genus Chiloscyllium; species Chiloscyllium punctatum. The sequence continues at coordinate 117,490,785 of NC_092743.1, read as the reverse complement.
GCTCTGCTGACATGGGTTTGATTGAATCTTTCAATAGTAGATGGTGAAATGTGAATTCAATTAATAAATCTAGAAATAAAAGCTAGTCTACTTGGGTCAATTGTTATAAAAATACATTCTTGAAATAGAAATGAAGACTTGTGTTTCAGAAGTTGCTGTACCTCTAATCAAATTGAAGTACAGCTCAACGCTGACAACTCAATAAATTGCTCTGATATGTTCTGTTCACATAAAGCAATACAAATCCAACCCAGCCAATTGCCATGTTATCAGTCTACTCCCAATCAAATTTATGGGAGCTGTCAACGAGAGTATGATCAAGTTGTACTTGCTTAACAGTAATCTGCACACTGATTCTGAGTTCAGTTCTATCAGGCAGACTCAGCACCTGACCTCATCCAAGCCTTGGTTCAAATACAGACAACAGACAAGTTGCAGGAGTAGGCCATTCGGCCCTTTGAGCCAGCACCACCATTCATTATGATCATGGGTGATCATCCACAATCAGTATCCTGTTCCTGCCTTATCCCCATAACCCTTGATTCCACTGTCTCTAAGAGCTCTATCCATCTCTTTCTTGAAAGTATCCAGAGACTCGGACTCCACTGCCTTCTGGGGCAGAGCATTCCCTATATCCACTACTTTCTGGGTGAAGAAGTTTCTCCTCAACTCTGTTCTAAATAGCCTACCCCTTATTTTTAAACTGTGTCCTCTGGTTCTGGACTCACCCATCAGCGGAAACATGCTTCCTGCCTCTAGAGTGTCCAATCCTTTAATAATCTTATATGTCTCAATCAGATCCCCTCTCATCCTTCTAAACTCAAGTGTATACAAGCCCAGTCGCTCCAAACTTTCAACATATGATAGTCCCGCCATTCCAGGAATTGACCTCGTGAACCTACGTTGCACTCCCTCAATAGCCAGGATGTCTTTCCTCAAATTTGGAGACCAAAACTGCACACAATACTCCAGGTGCGGTCTCACCAGGGCCCTGTATAGCTGCAGAAGGACCTCTTTGCTCCTATACTCAATTCCTCTTGTTATGAAGGCCAGCATGACATTAGCTTTCTTCACTGCCTGCTGTACCTACATGCTTGCTTTCATTGACTGATGTACAAGAACACCTAGATCTCGTTGCACTTCCCCTTTACCTAACTTGACTCCATTTAAATAGTAATCTGCCTTCTTGTTCTTGCCACCAAAGTGGATAACCACACATTTATCAACATTAAACTGCATCTGCCATGCATCCGTCTGCTCACCTAGCCTGTCCAAGTCACCCTGTATTCTCATAACATCCTCCTCACACTTCACCTGCCACCCAGCTTTGTGTCATTAGCAAATTTGCCAATATTACTTTTAATACCTTCACCTATAATCATTGATGTATATTGTAAATAGCTGCAGTTCCAGCACCGAACCTTGTGGTATCCCACCGGTCACCGTCTGCCACTCCGAAAGGGACCAGTTTATCACTATTCTTTGCTTCCTGTCAGTCAGCCAATTTTCAATCCAAGTCCTTTCCCCCAACACCATGTGCCCTAAATTTGCTCACTAATCTCCTATGTAGGACTTTATCAAAGGCTTTCTGAAAGTCCAGGTACACTACATCCTCTGGCTCTCCTTTGTCCATCTTCATAGTTACATCCTCATGTTAGATAGAGGAGCTGAGGTCAAAGGGAAAGTGAATACCCTTGACATCAGAGCAGGATCTGACCGAGTGTAACATTAAGGAGCCCAAGCAAAACTGTAGAAATCAAGAGGAAAGCTCTTCGCTGTTTGGAAGAGCTTTACACCTAGCACAAGGAAGATGGTTGTGGTTGCCGGAGGTCAATCATTCCTGCTCCAGGACATTTCTGCAGGACTTACTCAGGTATTTGCTGATCAACGTTTTCCAAGATGTTAAGAGCTAGAATTACTCAGGGTAGTGTCTTAGGTCTAACCATATTCAGCTGCTTCATCAAGGACCTTCACTCCATCATAGGGTCAGGAACAGGGATTTCCATTGACAATTTCACAATATTTGGTACTATTTCTGACTTTCTGATACTAAAGCAATCCATGTTCAAATGCAGCAAGACAACATTTGGGTTTGATCTGATAAGTACTGTTCATACCACACGAGTACCAGGCAAAGACAATCTCCAAGAGAGAATCTAGCCATCACCCTTTGACATTACCATTGCCCAATTTCCACTATCAACATCCTGGGGCAGAGTTAACATTGGACAGAAACTAAATTGGACCAGCCATGTAAATACTGTGACTACTAGAACAAGTTATAGGCTAGAAACTGTATTATGAGCCCTCACGGTCTTTTCATCCCTACCCATCATCTATAAGGCACAAGTCAGAAGAGTGATGGAATACCCTTCATTTGCCTGCATCAATTGAAGCTCAGCAACACAAAGAATCTCAGCATCTAGGACTAAGCAACCCATATGATTGGCACCCCATCTATCACCTCGGCGTTCAGTTCTTTCACCATCGATGCACAGTGTACCATCTTCAAGATGCTCTTTAACAATTCTCCAAGGCTCCACAGAGAGTACTTTCCCTACCAGAAACTCTACCATTTAGAAGGACAAGGACAGTAGATACATGGGAAAATGACCACCTGCAACTTCTCCTCCAAGTCACACTCCATTCTGGCTTGGAAATATATTGTCATTCCTTCATTGTCACTGGTTCAAGTTCCTGGAATTCCCTTTCTAATAACATTGCTATGGCACTTGCATCATGCAGTCTACAGTAATTCCAGAAGATAGTTCATCATCTTTTCAAGGGAAATAAATGCTGGCCCAGCCAGTGACAACCACATTCTATAAAAGTAATAAGAGATAAAAAAAAAGGCTTGATAACCAAAGTGAAAAAAACACAATCAGACAGATGAAGAGCCCTGTATAATTTTTACTAATTCCATGTAAACAACAAGGAGTTGCCAGCAATGACTAATGTTCAAATAAGAGTAATGCACTTTCTTAAAACAAGGCATCAAGATTGCTTTTCAGGAGGATGTATATTATTTCATAGCACTAAGTCAAAGTATAGCACAAGGAAGCACCCCCAGTTTCCTGGCTAATAGAGTCATAGAGATGTACAGCATGGAAACAGACCCTTCGGTCCAACTCGTCCATGCCAACCAGATATCCCAAACCAATCTAGTCCCACCTGCCAGTACCCAGCCCATATTCCTCCAAACCCTTCCTATTCATATACCCATCCAAATGCCTTTTAAATGTTGCAATAGTACTAGCCTCCACCACTTCTTCTGGCAGCTCATTCCATATACATACCACCATCTACATGAAAAGGTTGCCCCTTAGGTCTCTTTTATATCTTTCCCTTCTCACCCTAAACCTATGCCTTCTAGTTCTGGACTCCCCCACCTCAGGGAAAAGACCTTGCCTACTTACCCTATCCATGCCCCTCATAATTTTATAAAATTCTATGAGGTCGCCCCTCAACTTCCAACACTGCAGGGAAAACAGCCCCAGCCTGTTCAGCCTTTCCCTATAGCTCAAATCCTCCAACCCCAGCAAAATCCTTGTAAATCTTTTCTGAACCCTTTCAAGTTTCACAATATCTTTCTGATAGGAAGGAGACCAGAATTGCACGCAATATTCCAACAGTGGCCTAACCAATGTCCCGTATAGCTGCAACATGACCTCCCAATCCTTGTACCCAATACTCTGACCAATAAAGGAAAGCATACCGAATGCCTTCTTCACTATCCTATCTACCTTTTGACTCTACTTTCAAGGAGCTATGAAGCTGCATTCCAAGGTCTCTTTGTTTAGCAACACTCCCAAGGACTTTACTATTAAGTGTATAAGTCCTGCTAGGATTTACTTTCCCAAAATGCAGTACCTCACATTTATCCGAATTAAACTCCATCTGCCAGTTCTCAGCCCATTGGCCCATCTGATCAAGATCCCATTATAATCCCATTGTCCACTACACCTCCAATTTTGGTATCATTGCAAACTTAACTATACCTCTTATGCTCACATCCAAATTATTTATATAAAAATGATGAAAAGCAGTGGACCCAGCATCGATCCTTGTGGCATCCACTGGTCACAGGCCTCCAGTCTGAAAAACAAGCCTCTACCACCACCTTCTGTCTTCTACCTTTCAGTCAGTACTTACCATTTACTCAATATCTCTAACACGTATGACATGATCATGATCATATGCTGTTTGCATGTAACCTAGCTGCCGTATTTCCTATGTTACAACAGCAGTTGAAGTGAATTGTGTAGGTCAGATTACCTTAAGAGAAAACAGCGCAAGTGCATGAGGAAGAAGGGAACATTGAGCTATGCTGATAGAGAAAGGCTGGCTGTAGGCTCAAGTACAGTAGAGTGTTGGTGCACACTGGTTGAGCTGAGAGGCCTGTTTCAGTACAATATATTTAACGTAAGAGCAATTGCACTTACTCTTGTTGATAACGCTTGTTAGCCTATAACTATATAAAGGGGAAGCTGGCACAATAGCTTTCCTCGTTCAGTTGACAATACCTAAGCTCTCGTCTATAGCTCGAATCATTGGTCCTAGGACCAATCACCTACTTGCTGCATGAAAATTCTGTAGCATTGTATAATCACTTAGTGATTTGGAGATGTGGCCAGTCTATATTGATATTTATCTGTGCAAACAAAGCTTCATTTACAGCACATGGTGTGGATTGCAATACCTTGGGCAGTTTCCTCACCTTTATCCGGTGTCCAGTTTCAGGAGCTGTTATGAGAACACATTTCCTTCTTATCCCAGGGTCCCATATATGCTGGCAACATCCAGCTCTACCACATCACACTTCTCGATGACCCCATCATTGCAAATTTATCAGAGCACTTACTTAACATTTAATACAAAGGTTTGATTGAAGAACATTTCTGCTCATCCAATGTTATGAATGAAAGCAATTGTTTTTGGTTTCAGGTCAAATCTCTTTCCTAGCTAGTACTAACTCCATTCTTTTTCTTAGCAACAATCCAAAATTAAACCAGTCTGCTCACAACCTCTATGTCACATATAATCATAAGATAAGCTTTTGACTTCATCTGTGCCAACAAAAAGCACTCATTTCCACTTCAGCACTGATGCAATTCAGCTGCCTCTGGAACCCTCAAGAATTACTTTGGTGCTTCTAGAATCAACTGATCCAGCATATTTCTGACTGATATCCTACTCTGTAAACTTGAGCTTGTTCAAAACACTGCTATCCAGGTCTTAAGTTGGAAATCTCATTCTACTGTCATCCTGTGGCTGCAGACCTATGTTAGGCTTCAGCCAACAAAATCTACACTTCAAAATTCGCATCCATATTTTCAACTCAGTTTGTGATCTCCACCCTCTCTAGCTCTGCAACCATATCAGGCCTCACAACCCTCTTAACTGCACTCCAACACATACCTGAGACACATATTGGGCAGCATGGTGGTTCAGTAGTTAGCACTGTTGCCTCACAGTGCCACGGGTCTGGTTTCAATTCCAGCCTTGGGCGACTGCCTGTGTGGAGTTTGCACGCTCTTCCCCTGGTTTCCTCCAGGTGCTCCGGTTTCCTCCCACAGTCCAAAATGTGCAGATTGGGTGAATTGGCCATGCTAAATGTGCAAACTGTTCAGGGATGTGTAGGTAAGGTGCATTAGTCAGGGGAAATATAGAGTGGTAGGGGAATGAGTCTTGGTGGGATACTCTGTGGAGGATCGGTGTGTACTTGTTGGGCCAAAACTGCCTGTTTCCCCACTGTAGGGATTCGATTCATTGGCAAAGATGATGTCAAGTAGCTTATTTCCCCTCTTCTGGAGGTTATTGCACCACCTGCTGGAGACCTAGTCTGGGAGACATCCTTCGGGATTGAACCAACTCTGTCACAGTGCGACTGACCCATTCGGAGTGCTGGACGTTATAATTCCCATCCACAGTACACATTCCCTTGTTATTCTCAGGTCTTCAGACTGGTGTTCAACTGATGATGACCAGCAGATTTACTTTCCAATTCATGACAAGATTGTTTTAAGACTTTGTGGAGTCCAGAATCAATCTTGAAGACTCCAGGATTATTCCTTTCTGTCTATCTATGACCCACCTTTGGTAAGTCCGTTCTGCTGATGAAATAGGACACATTGAAGGATGGTGGTTGAGGAATGAGACAATGGCTCTTAAGAAATGATAATTATGTATGACTTGCCAGAGACAGTTTTCTCATTTTGACACAGCCTCAATAGATCTTCCAAAGGATGATTTTTCTAGATTGAACAGGCTAACTGTCCATTTGCAGTTTCCAAAGCCAAGCTCAATGCCAGTGGTCCATTGGATTTCAATCTTATTTGACAATCTGCAGTGGTTTGACACACCTTAGTGGCCTTCTAAATCAGTTAAGAGTCAAGCACATTGCGTTGAGAATCATTTCTGGGTCACTCCGGGTAAACATAGCAGATTTCCTTCCCTAACACATTAGCAAATGAGATGAGGTTTTACAACATTGACAGTTTCATGATCATTAAGGAGATTAGCTTTAATTCCACATTTATTGATTACATCAAAACTTCCCGAGTTGCCAGGTGAGGTTTGGATCATATCTTCATAACATCAGCTCAGGCTTCTGGATTGCTAATTAACCAGACAACTATAAAATCAATTTAAGCTTCAAATAAATTGTATGTTTACAGATAAAACATACAAGTCATAATAGTCTACAATACAATCAACATGAATAGAACTTCATACACCCAAAGCACACCATTATTCTTGTTCAGCCACCAACTTAATGCTTTTGACCTGATTTTTAAAAAAGTCCGACTGAATTGAACATCAGTCAAAGGGTATAATATTCCGACAGAATAATTCAAAGTGGATTTTACAATTTTAGTAATAGTCATGCAGCATTGCAAAGGAATTCTTTTTTATAAACCGTTAGATAAACTACTGGCATCACTAGAATGCATGCTCTTTTATGGAATTCATCAATGCACTATGTACAGAGTACTGTTCCTATGGCTTTATCACTCACACTCATACAAAAGGTGTTTACGTTTTACAATTTACATATTGTTATAATACATACAGTTCAAAAAGGATGACATTTTGCCATTGAATTAGACTTTTATTAAATATGTTAATAGGAAGCTATCGTTTTTTTCAATCCCAGTTTAGCATGTAGTGATTTAATGGTTTTGTTAGATTTAATAAGAACGAATTGCTGGTGGAACTGTGGCACAGTCTTTTGCATCCAACGTTGTGTCAATTACAGGTCTGTATTCCAGAGTAACCTGGAATTTAAAACAAAAACATGCTCAGAATAACAGACTTGTGGCCTTTTACTATCCCTCTAATTAACTTCAAGCAACAAACTCCAAGGATTGGGATTTCTTTGGAGGCTTTCAATTTTCTGTGGAAAGTGATCCATAGATACAATTATACTCCTCAGGATATCAATCCCCTTTCAGAAAGATCAAAAGAATCAGAGTTTGCTAATAAAATCAACAAACAAGCAAAAGTTTGAGAAATACTGTCCAGTCATAAACGTGATGACCTTCCACACTCACCACCATCTGTTCACAGACTTCCCAACTCATCAGTTTGAAAACTTTTATACAACTAATGGATAACCACATGTAAGTTGACAAAGGAACATAATTTTAAGTTAGTGCATTCATTCTCTACACTTATACTTCACCTTTCATCATAAGCACATACACCTAATTAGTGTATCAAAAAAGATTCATGTGGAGTCTAATTAGAAACATGGAATTTCAGATACACTACTTAATCAGATTTCCTACTGCACAAAAGTTCTCACACATTAAGTCCTTGGCTCAATGGTTGCATTCCAGCATTTGTCAGCTGGTGGAGGGTTTGAACCACATTCCAGATAGTCCTGGTGAGTGAGGACTCAAGTTCTGGTGCTGAATTTGGGCTTATACAGGATAAATAAATCAACTAATATGAAAATGATCACAGGCAAAGAAGGAGAATTCACACTGCAGTCTGTTAATCAATCTGAAAATCTTTCTACTACTTCACACTCCAACAGGGAAGTGTATGAAGATACAAAACCAAACAGTTTTATACCATATAAAGGATTTCATATCTTCTGCTAATATGAAGGCTTATAAGAGCTGTCCGCAATTTTGTGACCATTAATTTTAAAATAGAAAGTCGCTGGTAGAGTACTGGTAATTTTATTGCGTGTGCAACGGTTTAGATTCATTGTCACTGAAGCACTTGTTATAGGGATCTGATATTTATAATTTGTAATTACAAAAAAACATGCTTTTTATGCATCAATATTTCAATGATAAAAAGCATTCAACAAATCTGCTTGTTTCAAACTATCTTCCATTCGCTGCAGTCAATAAGTCTCACCTTTCCAGTCTTGGGATCCACATAACAGAGTGTGTGCTTTCTCCAATGTTCATCAAATGGTTTCTTCTCTTGGTCTTGCAATGGCTTTGAAAAGTCATACTCATCAATTCTCACCTAAAACGAGAACAGAATACAAAAAGAGAAAAATATTCAGGTGAACTCATGGCAAAATATTCTCAGCTCTTTGCCTTTCAAATGAGGCTTCTTTGTAACTTATTTCTTTATAAATGAACAGTGTTTACCTTTGCATTTCTACGGCCTTAATGTACACTGTTGTTCTGTGATTTTTACCCTATTCCCCCTAGCACTAGTTTTACCACAAAGGGAAACATCTATCATGTCAGTTTTATTAGTTATCTGGGGTTTTTTTTTTATTTCTTTTAAATCAAAAAGAGATTTCTCATGTACTCTATTCATCTTTTCGATATGACCCATTACTGCTGCATGGTCAATATAATTTCCAGTTTTCTTCCCTCATTTCATACTTGTTCCCTTAAAATTAGCATCCCCACCGCACCAAACACAATACTCCTTGCTCTATCTTACTTATGCTTTTCTCAATTATTATTTTAATGATGTGAGTGACATTAACCAAAACCTTTTTGACGTTTATTTCTCTGAACTGGTCTGGTTCATTCCCCATCAGCAAGATTACTGTCTTGTTGGTTTATGTACTGGGTGAGAAATGAGTACTTATTTCAAATCATTTCCGTTATTTTGAGACCATCAAATGTTATATTTGCTCTGACTAGACCATTGGGCCAGTTCCAGAATTTATGGCCCTCTCTCTTATAAAATATTAATTAGGTGTTCTTGCTCATATTCCTCAACAGCCTTGTTTTCCAGTAAAGTATTGATCTCTCTCGTAAACATTTGTATGGCCTTCTGGAACAGCACATTCTACCTCCACAAAACAGTGTGAAGATTTCCTCCCGATTTACTGTTAATGATCCTGGATCAAATTCGAGCATTTTTGTTTGTAGTCTACACTTTTTTTAAAAAACAAGAAGGCCTGTGGATCAGTTGGTCAGATTAGAGAGTGTGGTGCTGGAAAAGCACAATAGGTCAGACAGCATCCAAGGAGCAGAAAAATTGACGTTTCGGGAAAAAGCCCTTCATCAGGAATGACGCCTCATTCCTGCTGAAGAGCTTTTGCCCAAAACGTCGATTGTCCTGCTTCTTGGATGCTGCCGGACCTGCTGTGCTTTTCCAGCACCAAACTCTCGACTCTAACCTCCAGCATCTGCAGTCCTCACTTTCGCTCAGCTGGTCAGATATCCAGTCTTCAATGCAGAATGATACCAAAAATGTAGTTTCAATTTTCTTGTACACACTTAAATTCATCTCCATCTAAACTCTTAACACTACAGCAGTCCCAGTCTATGTTTGGCAAGTTAAAATCCCCTACCATAACCACCCTATTATACTTACAGATAACTGAAATCTCCATGCAAATTTGTTTCTTAATTTCCCACCGACTATGAAGGAGTCTATAATATAATCCCAAGTAAGGTGATCATCCCTTTTTTATTTTTCAACTTTCCTGGATGTATTTCCAGGAACAAGTACAGCAGTAATGCTATCCCTTGTCAAAAATGTCACTCCCCCTCCTCTCTTGACAGCCCCCCACCCCCCTTTCAATCCTTCCTATCATATTTGTATCCTGGAACATTAAGATGCCAGTCCTGTCCATCCCTAAGCCATACGGGAAATCATGTCTCATGACCTTGATTTAAAGTTTTTTGAATAAGTAACAAAGAGGATTGATGAGGACAAAGCGGTGGACGTGATCTATATGGACTTCAGGAAGGTGTTTGATACGATTCCTAATGGGAGACTGGTTAGCAAGGTTAGATCTCATGGAATACAGGGAGAACTAGCCATTTGGATACAGAACTGGCTCAAAGGTAGAAGACAGAGGATGGCGGTGGAGGGTTGCTTTTCAGACTGGAGGTCTGTGACCAGTGGAGTGCCATAAGGATCGGTGCTGGGTCCACTCCTTTTCATCATCTATATAAATGATTTGAATGAGAACGCTGGAGGTACAGTTAGTAAGTTTGCAGATGATACCGAAATTGGAGGTGTAGTGGACAGTGAAGAAGGTTACCTCAGAGTACAAAGGGATCTCGATCAGATGAGCCAATGGGCTGAGGAGGGTCAGATAGAGTTTAATTTAGATAAATGTGAGGTACTGCATTTTGGAAAAGCAAATCAGAGCAGCGACTTATACACTTAATGGTCAAGTCCTGGGGAGTGTTGCTGAACAAAAAGACCTTGCAGTGCAGGTTCATAGCTGCTTGAAAGTAGAGTCACAGGTAGACAGGATAGTGGTATGCTTTCCTTTATTGGTCAGACCATAGAATAAAGGGGTTGGGAGGTCACATTGCAGCTGTACAGGGCATTGATTAGGTCACTTCTGAAATATTGAATGCAATTCTGGTCTCCTTCCTATTGGAAGGAAGTTGTAAAACTTGAAAAGGTTCAGAAAAAAGATTTATAAAGGATGATGCCAGGGTTGAGGATTGAACTCAATGGAGAGGCTTAATAGGCTGAGGCTGTTTTCCCTGGAGCGTCAGAGGCTGAGGGGTGATCTTATAGAGGTTTATAAAATCATGAGGGGCATGGATAGGATAGATATACAAGGTCTTTTCCCTGGGGTAGGGGAATCCAGAATTAGAGGGCATAGGTTTAGGGTGATTATTACTGGACACCAGTCATGTGAAATAGATGCAATGCTATGTATTTGCTATTTTGATTCATGGCAAACAGTGAAAAAAATACATCTGTGCTCAGTAACTAATTTATTTATTGCTACAAGATCATTTATATTTAATACTGCTTGGCAGACTTGAGTCTTGAAGGATTGCTGAAAGTGGAATTTATTCCAATTCTTGTGGCCAAATCTGAAGTGGCTTTTGAAAGAGGTCACTGATATTTCACTATGGAAATTTTAGATTTTTATTTAAACAAGACTTCCTAGAAGACACGTGACTAGTGATAAAGGCTTATTTTGCTGTAGACCCTGCTGCTGGGGCTATTTTGACCAGTGACTGGTTTGGGGAGGATCTTGTTTTATCTGGTTGACTTGCAGAAAAGCTTGCTAAGAACAGATGGAAGAAAGCTTCCTATGCTGTCTAGCAGATTTGTTCTGTTTCTAAAAAGAAACCGTGCTGCATCAGTTCAGGGTGAAAACTATTTGTTTATCTGAAAGTGTGATTGAAAGAACATTGAGATTGTACTTCCCAAGTAAGCAGAATCCACAAAGAACGACACATTATTAAACACACACACCAGAACATCAGAGCAACTGAATCCCCAACAATCTCCACCTTATCCTTTTGCCTTCAAGAATAACCCATTGGTGGAACATTATTTCTCCCAAACGTCAGTCTCTGCAGCAAAATCCTTTTTATCCTCCTCTTCCACAAAAGAGCACAAATGCGTGCGCTTGCTCCAGGGGTTTGGGGATATTTAAAAAGGGTAGGTATTTTCACGTTGACATTACTAATAACATATTCTCACCAATTATTGCATTTTTGAATAAATTTGGTTTTGATAATAAATTAATTATGTTTATTCAGAAACCTGGTTGATAGATATTTTTGTTTAAACTCTAAATTAGATAAGGTTTAACTGATCATCTTGGTATGTTGCAAACCATGGACAAGTGGGACTAGTCTGTACACTACTAAAGATACATTTGACAGTGTGTGACAACATGACCACAAATGTAATTTTACTCAAACCTTGAAATCCTCTCTAGCGTGTGCTCCCCTGCTCTCTTTGCGAGCCTCTGCAGCATAGATAGTCTGAAGGGCACAAAGCATCAAATTCTGCAGTTCCAGGGTCTCAACTAGGTCAGAGTTCCAAACAATACCTGAAACAAGCAATACCGTTCTTATGAAACACAAAGTAATGGTTTGGTAGACTGGACTCATAAGGTGGTTGTTGTTGATAATGGTGCGTTTGATACTTACACATGGCTGATCTAACCCTGGTTTGCTAAATTAGTTTAGAGGGAATCAAAAGTCAATCACAGATGAGTTCTGTTAAGTTTTAATAATAAAAACAGATCATCATTCACATCAATTGTTTTTTAGTGCCAGCCACAATTTACCAAATTTATTATATTCCTTTGTACAATTTGCCATAGTGGGTAATCCAGAAGTTTAACTATTGCATACTATATCTATTCAAAGGTGTTTCATTACATGCTGTAATTTTAGATTAAAAAAATGAAAAATTTAGAACTGGTGAGATAGATATATTTAGTTTGCTTAGGTGAATTCAGTTGCAGCAGCATTACTCAGGAGGCTGAACAACATCCAGTCTGTCTGATCAGCAGTCACTCATCAATTTAACTGCGAACACCCTATAGTTACAATGTGTGTTATCAACTCACTAAGAATTATTTGATATCACATCCCAAATCCAAATCTTCAACTACCTAGAAGGGCAAGGGTAGCAGGTGCATGAGAACATCATCACCTCTAGTCTCACACCATCCCTGTACCTTCATCACAGCTGAACTAAACCTTGGAACACTCTACCAAAAAACACAGCAGAAATACTTTCCTATGAATGACAGCAGTACGAGAATCAGATAACCAACTATCTCAAGAATAGCTGGACAATTAGCCTTCCAGTAACATCCACAGTCTAATCAATGATTTTAAAAAAAGGTTATCACTGAAATAATACAAGATATTCTTGTGTTAAGCTGCAAAACTGGCAGTCAAAAATTTGGTAGTATTAACATTTGCAGTGCTGAGCTGGGTAGACAATACTGCACCTTCAGCTGGGATCTCTAAAATGTTGAGGGGCTCTCGGATTAGCTTATTTTGCAGTAAAAGAGATATTAAAATTCTGATCGCAACAAAGGTGTATGTATAAAATGAAACTTGAATAATTCATAAATAATTGAATGAATAATTTGAGGGAGAACTTTGAGATTTTTCTTGTGTTTGACGTGGAGGCTTACTTGCAAAGTAGTGTCAGAAGTGGAGTGAGGAATAGCAATTCTATCTGCAAACTCGAGCTAATATATAGCAAGGATCCTATGAGAATTAATCCTTTTGAATACAGTTGGGCTAACAAATATAGGGCATCCAAAATTCTCGAGTAATAAATAAGAGAATTTCAGCCGGCAAAAGAAAATATATCTACCTCTGTCAAATGTCTTGATGTCATCCAGAGAGCTGTACAAATTGCTTAACTGCTCACAACCTTCTTTTAGTACAGAGCCGGTGCGGAACACAGCTGCGTGACTTTGCATGCACTGTTGAAAATAAGAATTAAAGCAATTATCAGTCTCAAGTACAGCTGCTGAATCAGCAATTAACAGTCGGCCACATCAAGCTCTTGCTAATGAGCAGGAAGATCCTTTACCAAGAATGTCAATTTTATACATACCAGGTAAACTTATAATAAGATGCTTACATTTATGTTTTTATCATTCTATTCACAATTGAACAACACTTTAACTGACTTGAACTGGGTATCTAACATTCTTTCTGGGGTGCCAAATCAAAACAGGCTGAAAGCATAAACTGAAATATAGAAGAATGTTAATAGGACATCTTTAATCCAGTACTCAGCAGTTCAGCAATGTGGAACGAACCAATTTCACTGTATGTGTCTGAGTTGTGAGCTGTATCCAGACTGACAAATTCTAAAATAAAACCATCTATGTTATGGTTCACTGGGGTAGTGAGCTGGAAATCAAACCCTGCACTTCCAGTGTCACCACAAAAGTTTTATGAAGTATGCAAAATCACCCAATTATCTGACTGTTAGACCTAGGTTGTCAAAGCATGGTCCAGGTTTCTGTAATGAACAAGAATTACTGTTTACTACAAATAATTAGACTATAGCTACAGGTAAACAGTTACAAACCACTGGCACATAACACTACTGATTAAAACTGCAATCCTCTTAGAAACAACCCCCTTTATACGGGGACAGCACATGGACAGATTTTATTAGCTAAGGATATCAATTGTTATAAAGCCAAGGTGGGTAAGATAGAGTTGAAAGATGTATCAGCCATGACGTAACTTGATGGTGCAAGGTTGAGGAGCGAAGTAGCCCACGCTGTTTCTATGATTTAGAAAACTCATAAATTGTAAGTTATGTCAATGAGTAAGTGTGAAACTAATGTCTGACACTAGCACTTTCTCATTTCATGCAGCATCCATTTAAAATTCAGTTTCAGGAACTGGAATTTCAAATCACTGACAGCCTGATCTGTAGCCACATAAAACTTTCAGTCACTGAGCAATAAATTCTTAAGCAGTTGCCTGTATTAATCAAAGCAACTATGTGATATACTTTACTACAATTACAGTTAAGAGGTTATAAAAAATGATTTGGATGTGAATATAGGAGGTATAGTTTGTAGGTTTGCAGATGACACCAAAATTGGAGGGGTAGTGGACAGCAAAGAAGTTTACCTCGGAGTGCAACAGAATCTTGATTAATGGGCCGAGAAGTGGAAAATGGAGTTTAATTTAGGATAACTGTGAGGTGCTGCATTTTAGAAAGGTAAATCAGGGAAGTCTTACACACTTAATGGTAAGGAACTGGGGAGTGTTGCTGAACAAAGAGATCTTGTAGTGCAGGTTCATTGCTCTTTGAAGGTGGAGTCGCAGGTAGATAGGATAGTGAAAGTGGTGTTTGGTATGCTTTCTTTTACTGGTCAAAGTACTGAGAATAGGAGTTGGGAGGTCATGTTGTGGATGTACAGGACATCGGTCAGGCCACTTTTAGAGTATTGCATTCAATTCTGATGTCCCTCCTATTGGAAGGATGTTGTGAAAATTGAAAGGGTTCAGAAAAGATTTACAAGGATGTTGCCAGGGTTGGAGGGTTTGAACCATTGGAAGAAGCTGAACAGGCTGGGACTGTTTTCCCTGTAGCATCGGAAGCTGAGGGGTGACCGTATTGAGGTTTATAAAATCATGAGGGGCATGAATAGGGTAAATCGACAAGGTCTTTTCCCTGGGATGGGGAGCATAGAGAGCACAAGTTTAAGATGAGAGGGGAAACATTTAAAAACTGACGTAAGGGAATACTTTTTCACGCAGAGGGTTGTGCATGCATGGAATGAACTGCTAGAGGAGGTTGTGGAGGCTGGTACAATTACAACATTTAAAAGGTATCTGGATGGGTATATGAATAGCAGGGTTTAGAGGGATATGGGCCAAGTGTTGGCAAATGGGACTAGTTTAATTTAGGATATCTGGATGGCATGGATGAGTTAGACCAAAGGATCTGTTTCCATGCTGTTCATCTCGATGACTTGCTTAGTAAATTACACAACAGCAATCTCGGTATCACAAAATAAATACAAATTTAACTTCACTGGACAGTTGTAAGAATTCATCAAAGATTTATTTATAACTTTAAAATCCACAAACTAGCCTATTGTAGAAGCCAAGATTTATCATGTCAAAGGACCGGGCCCCCAACATTGCGCTAACTAGTCTTTAATGGTGTTGCAGGCGTAGAATTTGTTTGAGGATAAAGCTCTTGCACTTTCAGTAATGTTATTAGAACACACAAATTTCAAAACTATATATGTATCAGTTGGAGAATTTGTAAAGTAGCTTCTCTTCTCTCACCTTCTGCATGCCAATTCTGAGTGCAGATGTACGAGTATTTCCATCAGCAAATCGCAGCTTGTCAAGATTGGCGACAGACTCCTCTCCAGCATTTGGTTTAATCGGTGCAACAGCATCTCCTTCGTTCACAACAATAAATAATAGCACTTCAGATCTCAAGAACTTATTTTGAAAAGGACAGAATAAATTGAGTTTCAGTGGGAAGAGACTTGAAAATAATTCATCAAAAGGAAATTTTTTTTATTGCAATATCTTCAAAATCTAGCAAGGTGTCAAACTTTAGTTTACAAAGATAGTGCAAAGACAGCAAGATACAATGTTATCATTTGGTAGCTCTCAAATGGCATGAGGGGTTTAGATTCAAACCCACTATGGACTCCACCATGTAATCTAGGCAGATATTACATGCAGTAATAATAGAGGTTTACATGGTAAAAACAAGGACTGCAGATGCTGGAAACCAGAGTCTAGGTTAGAGTGGTGCTGGAAGAGCACATCAGGTTAGGCAGCATCCAAGGAGCAAGAAAATCTATGTTTCGGGCAAAAGTCCTTCATCAGGAATAGAGGCAGGGTGCCTGCAGAGTGGAGAGATAAATGAGAGGGGGGTGGGGGTGGGGAGAAAGTAGCATAGAGTACAGTGGGGATGGAGGTGATAGGTTAAGGGGGGGGGGGGGGGGGGGGTGGAGTGGATTGGTGGAAAGGAAGATAGGCAGGTAGGACAGGTCATGAAGGCGGTGCTGAGCTGGAAGGTTGGAGCTGGGATAAGGTGGAGGAAAGAGAAAATGAGGAAACTGGTGAAATCCACATTGATGCCCTGGGGTTGAAGTGTTCCAAGGCAGAAGATGGTTCTTCATCCAGGCGTTGGGTGGTGAGGGAGCAGCGGTGGAGGCGGCCCAGGAATTGCATGTCCTCGGCAGAGTGGGAGGGGCAGTTGAAATGTTGGGGCACAGGGCGGTGGGGTTGATTGGTGCGGGTGTCCCACAGATGTTCCCTAAAGCGCTCTGCTTGGAGGCGTCCAGTCTCCCCAATGTAGAGGAGACCGCATCGGGAGCAACGGATACAAGAAATGATATTGGTGGATGTGCAGGTAAAGCTTTGATGGATGTGGAAGCCTCCTTCGGGGCCTTGGATGGAGGTGAGGGCGCAGGTTTTGCAGTTCCTGCAGCAGCAGGCGAGGGTGCCAGGAAGGAAGGGTGGGTTGTTGGGGGCGTGGACCTTACCAGGTAGTCACAGAGGGAATGGTCTTTGTGGAAAGCGGAAGTGGGTGGGGAGGGAAATATATCCCTGGTGGTGGGGTCTGTTTGGAGGTGGTGGAAATGTTGTCAGATGATGTGGTTTATGCGAAGGTTGGTAGGGTGGAAGGTGAACACCAGGGGGGTTCTGTCCTTGTTATGGTTGGAGGGGTGGGGTTTGAAGGCGGAGGGGTGGGATGTGGACAAGATGCGTTGGAGGGCATCTTTAACAACGTGGGAAGGGAAATTGCGGTCTATAAAGAAGGAGGCCATCTGGTGTGTTCTGTGGTGGAACTGGTCCTCCTGGGAGCAGATACAGCAGAGGTGGAGGAAGTGGGAATACGGGATGGCATTTTTGCAGGAGGTAGGGTGGGAAGAGGTGTAATCCAGGTAGCTGTGCGAGTCAATGGGTTTCCAGCTCTGTACCGCCCTCGTGACCGGTCCTACCTGCCTATCTTCCTTTCCACCTGTCCACTCCACCCTCCTCTCTGACCTATCAACTCCATCTCCACCCCCATTCACCTATTGCACTCTATGCTACTTTCTCCCTACCCCCACCTCCCTCTCATTTATCTCTCCACTCTGCAGGCACCCTGCCTCTATCCCTGAAACGTCGATTTTCCTGCTCCTTAGATGCTCCTTGACCTGCTGTGCTTTTCCAGCACTACTCTAATCTAGGGGTTCACATGGTCAGTTGTGCAGCTTTTCAAGTGACAAACTGTGCATGACATTTGGTTCACAGAAAACCCAAAGGCTGGATACTAATGTGATGGCTGATTTAAACAGTATTACTATTGCCAGTTTCTTTAACAAACTAGTTCCTGCCCTGCCCTTCTTACATATGCAGGTTTGTTTTTATTAGAACTGAAATTATCAAAGTGAAACGCCCAGGACTGGTTTGAACCACATTTTTAGATCTATATGGAAGAAACTGTATTTAATCCATGTACAGCATTTCTTTCCCCCAAAAGACTCCATTTATTCAGCATTATATAAACAGTGGACAGGAGAAACAAACACTAGTGACAGTTCAAATGCTAAAGCAATCTACATGAGTTAACTATCTGTGAAATCTAAAATCTACAGCCTAACTAGCAATAGTAGACCAGTGTTGGTAATTGTGTTTGAAAGCAATACTGCTGAGAGACAAATTGCTTGTCTGGCTATCTCCCCCACGGCAAAACCCTTGCATGATTTACTCTGGTGCAGCTCTCAGTTAAGAGGTCTTGTGGCACAGTGGTTTCTGGTCAGGGCAAGAAAGTCCAAATTCAAGCCCACTCTAGGACTAGATGGCTGAGGAAGGTATTCGTAACGCAGCCAAATATGCTAGGCATTAACTTAAACATTCTTCTAACATATGCTAATGGCTGGCAATAAAAGCCTGAGAAACTACTGGTCTGCCATGTCAGAAAAAGAAATTGAAATCTTTACCATCGTGCTCCAGGCTACAAGCATATGTGCATGAAACCATTAGCCACAGCAACTTGTACTCCTTGGAAAGTACTAGTTAGTTCAGTTGGCTGGCTCATTTCAGTGCCAATAGCACAGGGCTCAGACGCTATTCTGGTTTGGGGGGTGGGGGGGGCAGGCGGTTTGGAGACCGCCTCCTTGCCCTGCCCAGAGCGGTGCTGGGAGTCAGGCCTGTTTTTGGGCACAAAGCCAAGGAGCAGCATTCAGTTAAGCATAATCCCTTTCCTGCCCTGAGTCTTGCACCTAACAGTAAAAATCAGGATCAAAAGGAATAAAGGAGATCAGTAATTAAAACTTGCAGGACTACTCATTAGAACAGTCACAGCAAGTTTGATTTTATTCTACACTACAGCCTGCAACTTTCTATAGACATTTTCCCTGCTTCTGATTACACATATTTTCAAAAGTTAGGGAAAAATATTACTAGCAGCATGTTAAACCTTTTCCCAATCTTAAATGCTCTCAGCCACAACATAGTGTGGTTATTGTGTCTGAATCCAACTTTTCCAGTGCTGGTTCTTGTAAACAGTTAAAAATGTTTATTTTAAAAAATTTCTTTGGCACATGGCCATCATTGGCTAGCCCAGTATTTATGACCCAACTCCTCTGAAGAAAGTGATGGTCGCAGTGCCACCTTCTTGAGCATTGGCATCCTTGGGGTATGGATACACCCATCGTGGCGTTGGGAAAATTTTTGACCCAGTGATAGTGAAAGAATTGTCATATAGTTCCAATTTAGGACGCGACACAGCTTGGAAAGTTAGTTGCTGGTGGAAACGCTCCCACGCATCCACTTCTAGGTGGGAGGTTACGGGTTTGGAAGGTGTTGTCACAGGTACTTGGTGACTTTCTATTGGGCATCTTGTAGATAGTACGCACTGCAGCCATTGTGCGTCTGAGAAGGGGAAAAGGAATGTTTAAGGCGGAGGATATGGTGTCATTCAAGCTGGCTGCTTTGTCTAAGATTGTGTCATGCTTCTGCAGTGTTGTTGGAGCTGCATCCATCCTGGTAAGTGGAGTGTGTTCTATCACAGAATATTCCCACTTGCGTGCTGTAGCTCGTGGACAGGTCGAGTGGAAATACATACATTACTCACCACAGAAATCCCAGCCATTGTCCTGCTCTTGTGAGCATTAGTATTTATAGGGCTAGTCTAGCTCAGTTTCTGGTCAATGGTAAACTCCACTATGCTGACAGTCATAGATACACCATTGGTAATAACATTGAAAGCTAAGAGGTGATAGTTAAGATTCTCTCCTGTTGGAGATGGTCATTCACACTACACGTAATGACACTTGCCACTTAAAACACAAGTCAGCCTGCAGAAGGACATGGACTGACTCAGTTTTTGAGACACAACCAATTGCAATTTACACTGTGTAGTCATCAGCAAACATCCATATTCTAATTTTATGATGGAGGGATGGCAGCTGAAGATAGTTGGGCCTAGGACGTGACCCTGAGGAACACAGGGGTCTAGAGGCACAGTGGTAGTGTGCCTATCTCTGAGCCAGGAAGCCTTGTCTGCGCTGAACAGTTTAATTAGAAAATAGCCATCCTGAGGAACTTCTGCAGCAATACCTGGGAGTCAAGATGACTGACCTCCATGAACTATGACCACCTTCCTTTGTGTTAGGTAAGATTCCAACTAGTGGAGGGTTCCTCCCAGAATTCTGATGAATTTTTGCCAGGCTGCTTTGAGGTCACTCTCATTTCTCCTTGAGTTAATTCCTTTTGTCCCGGTTTTGACCAAGATTGCAATGAGGTCAGGAGTTGTGGCACCTTGGCAGCACCCATAGTGAATGTCAGTAAGCAAGTTACTACTTAAGCACTGTCAACCATCACTTTGCTGATGATTGAGAGAGCGAACTAATCGAACAGTAAGTGGCTGGGTTGAGTTTGTCTTGCCTCTTGTGGGCTGGATATAACTGGACAATCTTTCACATTGTTGGGTAGATGTCAGCTGTACTGGATTAGCTTGGCTGGGGCACAGTTAGTTTTGCAGCACGAGTCTTCAGTACTATTGTTACATTGATGGTCATAGCTTTTGTGGTATCCAGTGCTTTCAGCCATTTCGTAATATCACATGAGTAAAGACTACCAACGGTGGTTCAGAAGATCTCATGACACTTCTAGCTAAAGATGATTATAAATACTTCAGCATTGTCTTTTGCACTACGTGCTGGGCTCACACAGATTTGTAGAGCGCCTCCTGCAATTTTATTTTTGAATTGCCAATCACCATTCATTACTGGATGCAGTATGGTCTGCAGGGCCTAGATATGATAGTTGTGGGAACACATCCTGCATACTAAACAACATAACAGAATGCAATAGAGTAAGTGGAGTTGTAGCTTTGCCAGGTTGACACCTCATATTTTGGTAAGCCTGATATGCCATCCTGCTTTCATTAAATTTATTTGGCAATGGTCGACAATAAGCATCAATTTCAGATAAATGATTTAGATGTGAACAGAGGACATCAAAATTAGAAATGTAGTGGACAGCGATGAAGTTACTTCAGAATACAACAGGATCTTGATCAGATGGGCCAATGGGATGAAGCGTGGCGGATGGAGTTTAATTTAGATAAATGCGAGGTGCTGCATTTTGGAAAGGCAAATCAGAGCAGGACTTACACACTTAATGGTAAGGTCCTGGGGAGTGTTGCTGAACAAAGTGACTTTGGAGTGCAGGTTCATAGCTCCTTGAAAGTGGAGTCATAGGTAGATAGGATACTGAAGGCTGCAACATGTGGTATGTTTTCCTTTATTGGACAGAGCATAGAGTATAGGAGTTGGGAGATCATGTTGTGGCTGTACAGGACATTGGTTAGGCCAGTTTTGGAAGATTGAGTGCAATTCTGGTCTCCCTCCTACTGGAAGGATGTTGTGAAAATTGAAAGAGTTTAAAAAAGATTTACAAGGATGTTGCCAGGATTGGAGGGTTTGAGCTACAGGGAGAGGTTGAATAGACTGGGTTGTTTTCCCTAGAGTGGCGGAGGCTAAAGGGTCACCTTACAAAAGTTTACAAAACCATGAGGGGCATGGATAGGGTAATAGACAAGGTCGTTTCCTCGGGGTGGGCGAGTCCAGAATTAGAGGGCATAGATTTAGGATGAGAGGGGAAAGATTTTAAAGGGATCTAAGGAGCAACCTTTTCAGACAGAGGGTGGTGCGTGTATGGACTGAGCTGCCAGAGGAAGTGTTGGAGGCTGGTACAGTTGTAACATTTAAAAGGCATCTGGATGGGTATATGAATAGGAAGGGTTCAGAGGGATATGGGCCAAGTGCTGGCAAATAGGACTAGATTAGGTTAGGATGTCTGGTCGGCATGGACAAGTTGGACCGAAGGGTCTGTTTCCGTGCTGTACATCTCTATGACTCTATGACATCCATTATGGACCATACGAGGCTCGATTAAATTACTTGTTCTGGATAAACGCAGCACTCGTGTTCAGATTTCAACTCGGAAATATATTATTTCTGGCTAAATTCTAAATCCTGGGTTGTTTTAAAACAAAGACATTAACATCAAAATAAAGTTTCAAAGGTTTTGTGAAAGTAGAGTGGAATGCAAGACTAACTGACTGAATGAAATAAGTGACAAATCATACCAGGCTTGCAAGTTTCCGCGATGGTCAGGGCACAGGCACGGCCAAATACCACTAAGTCAAGGAGGGAATTTGCTCCAAGTCGATTAGCTCCATGAACTGAAGCACATGCAGCTTCACCACAGGCATAGAGGCCAGGAACCACAGCATCTTTACCATTTGTGTGGTTAATCACCTGCAAGAGGCAAAATGCACATTGAAATATTGTTTATCACATTTTAACATCCTGAATTTTGACATTATTTCCTTTACAGTGGGCAGTTTAAAAAGAAACTTATGCAGAATGAACATTCTAAGATTAGTACTTACAGCAAGCTATGCAACTTTTCAGTATCCTACCATATCTCATTACATATAAATATATACTGGTAAATAACAATAATGCATGCAGTTTTAGTTTTATATTAAAACAAAGTTTTATTTTACACATCTTCAGCTGTGGCCAAAGGGTTCTTGGAGGACAAGGCACATTCCATGCTTTGAGACTTTACAGTCAAGTCTAATCTGATTCACGCTGAAGCCTTTAGGAACAAGACAAAGGCAAAGACACTCACAATGTCATCAACTATAAGCAAGGCCTCTTTGGCATCAATACAATACAGGAGTCCAGTTGGTTTGCTTACTGCCTTCACATTAGGACTCCACTTTAGGAGCCTAACCCCCCACAAAAAAACCCACATCTGCCTCTCATGTCTCAGTGTATTTTGTGGTTAATAATAACACCACAATGAATGAAGAGTGAAGAATTTTTAAAATAATCTGTCAGACACAATTACAGATGTTAAAAAAAAATTAAAGTGGGAAAATGCACCTTCTCACATTCTTGAGATTTTAAAAATACAATATTGCCAAAAATGTGCAACATTGCATGAGCCCAAAGCACAAAGTATGTTTTTTAAAGCATAGTTATGAGAGTACAAATAACTATAATGATATACAAGTATGGTACAATGGAATGAATTCATAATCTGCTTATTCAGAGGCAACAGTGTGGCCACCTGTACAGAATTCATTGAAATACAATCCAAAATATTGCTGTTACCTGGCCTTTGTAGTTGGTGGGGACACCTCCCATATTGTAATGAACTGTAGGAAGGACTGGAATTGGCTCTTTGGTAACATCTACGCCAGCAAAAATCATAGCAGTTTCTGAAATACCAGGCAGCCGCATTGCAAGCTGCTCAGGGGGCAGGTGGTGCAGTTGTAAGTACACATGATCCTTATCAGGGCCGCAACCTCTGTCAAGACAGTGATGACAAATGCCAAAGGTCACAGAAAATATTTCAGAGAAGGTACAGTTTAGACACTTATGGTACCCATGCTTCTAATGTTCAATAATAACCATGACAGGCTTAGCCTAAATGTGGGATAAATAGCTGAATTCCAGAAGAGAGGGAGTATAACTGGCCTTGATATCAGGTAGCACTTGAAGTATGACATGAAGGACTCAATCAGATAAAGCAGAAGCATTTTCATTCATTGGGAGTAAGGCCATTGGGAGCTCTGAACTTGCTCCATCAGAATCCTGTTAATGCTTTCTCTCCACACCCTTTGACTCCTTTATCCTCAAGAACTATATCAAACTTATTCTTGAAAACATTCAATGTTTTGACCTCAACCATTTTACTGTGGCAGAGAATTCAAAATTTCACAAGCTCACCAATCTTTGGCTGAAGAAACTGCCCACCCCAGTCCTAAATGGCATACCCTGTATCCTTAAACAGTGACCTGGTATTCTGGAACATCCTGCCTGCATTTACACACCCCCCACTCCCCAACTCCACGATGCACCTCCCACCAACCCCATCTCCCCTCTCCTGTTTTTCCAAACTCCAATGGTCGTAGATTAATCAATCCAGGCTCTCTTCATACATTAGTCCTCCTATTCCAGAAATCAATCTGGAAAACATGCGTTGCACTTCCTCCATAGCTTGAACATCCCTCCTCAGATAAGGAATCCCAAACTACACACAATGCTTCAGGTATGGTCTCACCCCAAGATATTGTACAATTTGAGCAAGACATCCCTGCTCCTGTCCTCAAATGATCTTATTTTGAAGGCCAATATATCATTTGCCTTGTTCCACCTGCATGTGAACTTTCAGCAATTGGTATGCAGGGACATTCAGATTTTATTTTATCTATCCCTTTTCCAATTTCTTTGTCATCCCCTCTTATTATCTCCTTTGGTTATCTTTCTACAATGGAATGCTTCATCAATGCAAGTGGTTGTTATAACATTTGATGAGTTTGCAAGTCTTTGTTGGTTCAGCACCATATAAATTGCTAATGCGGATCAGGAATAAGATTCTGAAATGTTCTAGCCATCAGTCTGTGCTCCCATTTTCTGTCATTTTCCTGCTGATTTTAAGGAATAAAAATGTAATCCAGGAGTGAACTTTGCTCTTGCTCTTTTTTGGACTGTGGTTACAAATCAAGTTTCTTATAGTTAGTTACTCTTCCAACCGTAAGCAACAGGAGATTGATGCATCTACTTTAAATATAATTTCTTTCTAAGCATAACATTTGAGTGAATAGTAAATGAGTAATGAGAGATATGAGAGAGAAGGAGAGGTTAAGTGCACATTCTTACTTTCACAAAAGAAAACAAATCTAGAGGGGCTTCAAGCTTACCGTCCTTCACGAATTTCAATGGTCATAGATCGTGATACCACATCTCTCGAAGCAAGATCTTTTGCAACTGGAGCATATCGCTCCATGAATCTCTCTCCCTCACGGTTGATGAGAATTCCACCTTCACCACGACATCCTTCAGTGATGAGGCAACCAGCACCATAAATTCCTAGAGTGTGCAACGAACATAGCTTTCAGGCATGTCACTATTTGAATTCAAGGTACAAATAAAACATCGAAACATCTGGTGTAATAAATCACGTAAGCAGTCAACACAAATTCAACAGAACAGCACTCATAATTACTGCACATTGCCACAAAGCACTGTAAGCACAACTCTATTTACAAGAATCAGCCTTGGCTTGGAGGTAAGACTGTCACTTTCAAGTTTGAAGATTATACATTCAAGCTATTGAAGACTCCTTTGTATTCCGGATTACTCTACTGTAATCTTGTGCATTATCATCACTGTTTAAACATAGGAAATATGCCAGGTGATTTACATACAGCATGCTCCTGTAAACAAATTAATGACAAGATAATTTTTTTGGTATTGATTAAAGGGTAAATGAAGACCAAGACACTAAAAAGAACTAACTTTTTGTTTGAACAATGCTATTATATATTGTTCCAACTGCCTAATAGGGTAGCTGGTATTTTAGTTTTTGTTTTTTTTACAACAAGAAAATTAAACCTTCACAAGATTACAGTAGAGTACTTTAGGACAAGCTGCATTTAAAGCCATGCACCAAATATGATTTGTCCACAGGACCACACAGCAATAAGTATCCATTAACGGCTATATCTTCACAATCCAATGTCTAAATATGCGTGTTTACTCCATAAGTTTTGCATTTTCTTTAAGATCTCGAAAACGTAACATCTTTAAATCCCACCAATGAGAATACACTAATGATTTTATTTCTTATTAGAAATGAAAGGGCTAAGATCATCTTTCCTCTTTGGAAAGGATTTACCCTTTAGTCCACATATCCACTTCCCTGATCATATGATTCAGATTCTGATATCAGAAGTTAATCTTGATCCTGACAATTTTTACGTGTTTTGTTATTTCCCAGTGACCATTAGGATTTTAGTTTTCTTCCAAAAAATTAATTTCCAAATTTTTAATCTCCACATTTAAATGAAACACCTGTTATACTCCATGTTATACTTGAGAAAGGCAGATTGTGAAGAGCCAATACCAATCTGCATGCAAACCTTTGTAATGTGTAATTCTTTAAAACAAAACAAATATGTTTTACTATATTGAAATGTATGAGTTTTGTTATCAAAATTTACCTTTCATGGTATACAAACACAAAGTCAAGAACTCTTACAGCTTCAAACAAACAGAATCTTATTTAAGCACCTATTCAATAGATGAAGTGCCCTGGCAATCAATAATCTGAGAAAACAATGTTACTTGTATACCTCTCGCAGCTATCATAAAACCTTCTAGAATCTTCATTAAAAAAGTGAAAAATATAAAATTAGAAGTATATACTGGGCACTAGGAACAATCTCACACCTGTGGGGTGAAATTGGACAAATTCCAAGTCCTGATTGGGTAACCCAGCTCGAGTGACCATGGCACTTCCATCTCCAGTACTTGTATGAGCTGACGTACAACTGAAGTAAGTTCTTCCATATCCACTGCGAAACAGAACAAATATTGATCCAACAGTTTAACGACAAGCAAAAAACATTTACTTACTTACAATTGCTCAGGACATCTTGCAATCAAATTGTGCTTTCTTTGGACTATTAGCCATGATCTAGTTAACTGGTAGAACAGTGGCAAAGAGCTAAATGGCTGCCTTCTGTTTCAATATCCTTACATCAGTCTGGGACAGTCCATCACCCAAGTTCCCTCTCCCTCCTCGACTCTGCTTTCCTGATATGACCTGATGGATTGAAATGCTTCACTAATAATATGCTGAGTGCAAGCAAACTGAAGAACAAACAACTCCTCCATTGTGTTTCTGACATTTATCCAGGATGACTACTGGAGTCTAGATTTATGTTCCAGATCGACTGAGAAAGCCTAAGAACTTAGAGGATGCGCTTCATTCAATCTAGCCTACTACTGTTCACAGTGTGGTCTCCAGTACATTGGGAGTCAATAAACAGACTAGGTGACCACTTTGCAACACATGTTCTATTCGTAAAAATGAACTTGCAGTTCTCTGCCACTTCATGTTGCTACACCAACATTTCTGTCTCGGACCTGCTATAGTGTTCCAGTGAGCCTCAGTGCTAGCTCAAAGAAAAGCATCTCATTCCCACTTGGGGACCCTGCAGCTTTTAAGACTCAACATAGAGTTGAATAACTTTAGAGCCTGATTCCATCCAATCATTTTCCTTATTGTAAAAAAAAAACACACACACACACCCCTACACCCCGATCCTGTCATGACATGGTTTGCTTTCAGCACAGCCTACACACTCTCTATTATTTTATTAAACCATACAAAATACAGTTGACAATAAACAGAAAGCAGCAGTTCACAAAAAAAACAGGGGAAAGGGCAGCAAAGCCAAACCCCAAACTCCACCGTTCAACCAGGGAGATGAGGACGAACCTCAAATCCCATTTCCATTTATCACAAAGATAACAGTAACAAACACAGACAATACAATCAAATCAGAAACAGTGCATAGAACACAGACCCAATATAGCTATAAAAGACACCTGACAAACATTCTCTATTAGTCTCAGCTCTCATTATCCCTTCAGCTTCTCTTCTCTCCTGGCTTACTATCAATAAACCCCTTGGCTGCCTACTCTTTTTATGTATCTCTCTAGGCTCCATCTTCACCTATCCCCTTATTCCCCAACATACTGTCTTCAGCAGAAATACATAACACATTTTCCCAGCTACTATCAGTTCTGATGAAGAATCACCGAACTCAAAATGCTAACCCTGCTTTCACCCCATAGATGCTGTCAGACCTGCTTTTAGCTCACACTCAACCAATTCCTGGCTGTGACTGCACCAAACAAGAAGCAGTATCAATTAACATGAGTGATGTCCTAGACCTTTTATTTCTAAATCACCTTGAGGACTCAAAAGAGAAATGTTTTCCAGCTTCTCCCCATGGCCCCCACTATCTATCCACTACCTAACTGGTTTGAATTTTGAACACACATCTCAGAGGAGATTTTGACACATAGGAATAGGGTCCTCTTAATATGATGCACAAGACTTCATGACTTTATGACACAGGCTAGATGGACCAGACGGTCTTTTTCTGTCCAGCACTGGTGTGCTTGTACATTCATGCCTCTGTATATATTGTTTTATGTGTCATCTGAATTTAGCACTTAATTTCAAATTTAGAACATTTTAATAAAAGTAAAACACTGAAAGACTGAAAAAAACAAGTGCTAGAGAAACTCAGCAGGTCTCACAGCATCTGTGGAGACGGAAACAAGAATTAACATTTTGAGTCTGAGATCCACTCTTGCTTTTGATTCAAAGTAATGTATCAAGTGTTATTCTGGATGTAAGATCTAATGTAACAGTAGCAAATGCACTGCTGTAGGATGTTGATGAACTAGACTGTTGATGAACAAGATTCACAACCCACTGAGGGGGAGGAGGAGGAATTTCTTCTGTCAGAGGGTTTTGAATTTGTGGAATTCTTTACTGCAAAGGCCTGTAGAGGTTGGATCATTAAAGTATATTTAAAGCTGAGACTGACAGATTTTTAACCAGTAAGGAAATCAAGAGTTGAGTAAAAAGGTAGGAAAGAGGAATTGAGGATTATCAGATCAGCCATGAACTCACTGAATGGCGTAGGAGACTCAATGGACTGAATGGTCTACTCATGCTCCTTTGTCCTATAAAGTCTCAGAGTTGTATAACTTCAGTCCAACTCGGCCATGCTAACCAGATATCCTAAATCAATCTAATGCCACTTTCCAGAATTTTGCCCATATCCCTCCAAATCCTTTCTGTACGTGTTCCCATCCAGATGCCTTTTAAAATGTTATAATTTTACCAGCTGCCACCACTACCTCTGGCAACCCACTTTCCGTGTGAAAACATTTTCCCTAAAGTCCCTTTTCTTGAGTTTGAAAAATAAATTCTCCTTTTATACTTCTTTCATCACAACTTAATATTAAAATTTGCCTTAAAAAACCAATTTTTAAAAAAAATATTCACAAGATGCTGCTGGTTAGGTCATCACTTATTATCTCTCTTGAAATGCTCAGAGGGTAGTTCAGAAACATCCACATCAATGTGGGTCTAGAATGTCAAGTAAGCTAGACCAGGTAATGATGATAAATTTTCTTCCCTGTAAGGACATTAGTGAACCAGATAGGTTTTTATAACAATCAACAGTGGTTACTAACTGCCACTAGACCAGCTTTTTATTAAATTGAAATTTCACCATCTGTCATGGTATAATTTGAACCCACATTCCGGATTTGCAAGTCTAGTGACTTACCATGACAATAAAACCTCCCCACTAACCTATGTTTAGAGCTCATTTGAAGAGAGAATTGCAATATTTTCGGATAATTTCAATACAAGAACTGCAGTGATAAGTTGGAGTGGTGTGATTTAAATTTTAGGTTGTACTGTTCCACCTTAAAAATCTTCACAGCTTTATTGATTTGTTTTCTGAATGATTTTCATCTGGGACTTAAATCATCTTGAATCCATGAAGGCAACACAATTTTAACGTAGTGCTGGTGCTTCTCAAACCATTGGTTCTGCACAGGGAGTTACAAGGTAACTGTGATACTACTGGGGCTTTAAATTGGAAGAATTTTGTTCAACTTGCAACGTATGTCAACTAATTCTTATATTTGGCTGATAGCGTTTTTGCAAAACGTCTAACATTTGGAAAAAAATACTTTTATGTAGCACCTTGCTATGTTCACAGCATGTTCCAAATAAACAGCCAACAAGATACTTATGATTCATTGCTGTGCACATTTGGTTTTTACATTTCTCAATGATAGTGACAAAGTTCCAAAAATAGGAAACAAATAATCTATTAATCTATTTCATCTTTTGGACTGAGGGAGGTCTTCTGGCTCAGACACTTGACATACTATGTCCAATTCATCAATTAGTAATTTGAGATTTTTAACGTGCACTTGAACAGGCTTTGGTTCAATATCTCATCTAAATGACCAGGATTGTTCCCACACTTTAGGCGTGCTTGCAAATTGTGCCAAGGGTAAATCAGCACCAACAGGACAGAAAGTCAGTTAGTCTACAATACACATTCTTACCCAGTGGCAAGCACAGTATTATTAGCTCTAAATCGGTGAATAGAACCGTCTTCCATACACAATGCGATGACACCTCGACATTCTCCATTCTCCATCAGAAGATCCAAGGCAAAGTATTCAACAAAATAGCTGGTATCATACCGCAATGACTGCAGAAACACATACAACAACTCCAATTATAAAAGACCAAAAAGGGCAACACATTATAGCCACATTTTCTCAGAAGTTTGCAAATTAGTTAAATTGTACGTGTCTCTAATTACTGTGGGGAAAATATACTTGGAGAGTTATCATGTTGTTAGCTCAAGGATATGAACATTTCCACTGAAAAGTGAAGTGTTTGGTTAGCAAACCGGTTGCAGATTTACCATGTGATGTGAAATAGTGTTTCAAGTAGCTTCACAATTTCATCTTTTTAACTTTCTGATTGTTTTATATATAGATCACAACAATTCTTAAGAAATCAAATTCAACATACTGGATGTCAATTTTTATATGCAATAAGAAAATATTTAACCCCACATTGGAGTGGGCAATAAACAAGGAAATAACAATTAATTCCTGCAAAAATAGTACGGTTATTATCATGGAGGATTTAAACCAGTTCAGTCAGGGTAGCCTTGAGGAGTTTGTTGAGTGTATCCGTGATAGTTTTCTTGAATAGCATGGAATGGAACTGATGAAGGAGCAAGCTATCCTAGGTCTTGTCCTATGTGATGAGACAGGAATAATTAATGACCTCATAATCAGGGATTCTCTTGAAAGGAGTGATCGCAGTATGGTTGAATTTAAAATACATTTGCATGGTGTGAAGATAAAATCCAATACCAAGGTCCTGTGCTTGAATGGGAGAGGGCGGGGGGGTGGGGGGGCTATGATAGAATGAGATAGGACATGGCTGAACAGACTGGAAACAGAGACTTTATAGTGCGACAGTTGACGAGCATTGGAGGACTTTCAAAGAAATTGTTCAAAAGTGCTCAGCAAAAGTATATTCTGGTGAGAAGGAAGGACTGTAAGCGGAGGGGTAATCTGCCATGGGTGTCTAAGGAATTAAGGCAGCCTATCAAAGTGAAAGAGAAGGTATACCAAGTGGACAAAATCAGCAAGAATCTAGAAGACTGGGATAAGTTTAAAGGTCAACAGAAGCCACAAAAAGATCTATAAAGAAAAGGAAGAGGAAGTATGCGAAGAAACTAGCACAGAATATAAAGACAGATAGCAAAAGTTCCTATAAATATATAAAACATAGAAGTGGCTAAAGTAAGTATTGGTCCTTTAGAGGATGAGAAGGAGTTAGCTACGGGATATGATAAAATGGCTGAGGCATTGAACAGGTACTTTGCAATGATCTTCACAGTGGAGGATACTAATAACATGCCAGTAAGTGACGAAGAGAAGGAGGTAGGTGAGGACCTAGAAACAATCATTATGGAAAAGTTAGTGTTGGGTAAGCTAATGGAGATAAGGATAGATAACTCTCCTGGCCCTGATGAAATGCATCCCAGGGGACGAAAAAAGATGGTGGGAGAAATAGCAGGTGGACTGGCAGTAATTTTCCAAAATTCGATGAACTCTGGGGCAGTCCCAATAGATTGGAAAATAGCAAATGTGACGCCACAAGGGAAGCACACAAAAGATGGGGAACTATAGGCCAGTGAACTTAACCCCTGTAGTGGGGAAGATGCTGGAATCTATTATCAAGGAAGAAATAGCAGGGCATCTCAAAAGAAATTGTCCCATTGTACAGACGCAGCATAGGTTCATGAAGGGCAGGTCATGCTTCACAAATCTTTTGGAATTCTACGAAGACATTTTAAGCAAGGTGGACAACGGGGACCCAATGGATGTGGTATACTTAGATTTCCAAAAGGCCTTTGACAAGCTGCCGCACATAAAACTGCTGCATAAGATAAGGATGCATGGTGTTAGGGGTAAAGTATTAGAGTGGATAGAGGATTGGTTGACTGACAGGAAGCAAACAGTGAGGATAAATGAGTGCTACTCTGGCTGGCAATCAATGACTAGTGGTGTGCCTCAGGAGTCTGTGTTGGGACCATAATTATTTCTAATTTATATTGATGATTTGAAGTTGGAGAACCACATGTACAGTGTCAAATTTGCTGATGACACCAAGATGAGTGGCAGAGCGAAGTGTGCAGAGGATTGTGAAACTTTGCAGAGGAACATAAATACATTGAGTGAGTGGGCAAAGGTCTGACAGATGGAATACAGCATTAGTAAATGTGAAGTTGTACATTATGATAGGAGTAACAGCAAAATAAATTATTACCTGAATGGTAAAAAGTTGCAGCATGCTGATTTGTAGAGACTTGGGTGTTGTGCATGAATTGCAGAAGGTTGGTCTGCATGTACAACAAGTAATTAGGAAGACAAATGGAATTTTGTGCTTCATTGCAAAAGGGATTGAGTTTAAAAGTAGAGAGGTAATGTTACAGCTATACAAGGTGCTGCTGAGGCCACACCTGGAGTATTGTGTGCAGATTTGGTCTCCTTACTTAAGAAAGGTTGTACTGGCATTGGAGGGGCTACAGAGAAGGTTCACTGGGTTGATTTTGGAGTTGAGGGGTTGACTTATGAGGAGAGGCTGAGTAGATTGCGATTATATTCATTGGAATTCAGAAGAATGAGGGGGGTATCTTATAGAAATATATAAAATTAAGAAGGGAATTGATAAAATAGAAATAGAGGGGATATTTCCGCTGGTAAGTGAAATTAGGACAAAGGGCATGACCTTAAGATTAGAGGAAGCAGGTTTAGAACTGAACTGATAAGGAACTTCTTTACCCAGAGGGCTGTTAATCTATGGAATTCCTTGCCCAGGGAAGTAGTTGACACTACTTCAGTCAGCTAAAGTAGATACTTTTTTAAAAAATAAAAGGAATTGAGGGATATGGTCAAAATGCGGTTAAGTGGAGCTGAGTCCATGAAAAGCTCAGCAATGACCTCATTGAGTGGTGGAGCAGGCTTGAAGGGCCGGAAGGCCTACTCCTGCTCCTAGTTCTTTTGTTACGTTCTTATGATTTTTAAAAATTTATTGGCTTCACCAGTGAAGCGTGCATGCAGAATTAACAAATTAACAAAATTAATAGAATTAACAAAACAGCTAACCTCTATTATGACAACGACAATAGACTTTTCAAACATTCAGCCAGATTCAACTGACTTAAACTTCTGTGTCCTGAAGACAAATCTCCCATCCAGAATTTTAGGAGAACTGAACCCAATTATAACAGGAAATTTCTCAGGGACAGGGTATCAGGATATTAAGATGGGGCCTGGTGGGGAGGAGAGTCAGGACATGAAAATTGACATTCTGTTGACAATTGTGGTTGGATATAGAAGAGGAATGGTTGGGTGCATATGAAGCCCAAATTTTCTTCAGACTAGAATCAGCAGCAATGAGGTAAATGGGAACTGCATTGAGGGAAGAGCATCTTGCAGAGGGCTGACTGAAACTGAGACACCAGAGACACTGAGTAAATGAATGATGAATATGGGGACAAAGGTTAGGCATGCTCAACCGAGGATCATTACAAGCTCCAATATATGCAGAAGCTGTACGGGAGTCATGTACAGAGCAGCTTTCCAAGCAATAAATGTGGAACTGAGGAATTCTCCTGTTCCTCCATGTTCTATACAGAATATGAATAAATAATTTTACAACTAATTCTTGATTGTTGAGGCTGACAAAGAGCTAGAAAAAAAAACTAATCATGAGCTTATTATGCATATTCTTTCTAGTTTCTCAAAATTCACAGCAACAGATTTGGATAATTGCCTGCATATTTAAATTATCCAAAGGTGATATCTGGCGGTCACTAGGTCTACCTAAAAGTACAACAAAGTGGTTGCAGACCTGCTACATGAACAGGACACAGACAGAAACTCACACCCCGAAAATGGCGCACATTGCACCATTTTCCCCCCAAAAGAATAATTTTCCCCCCAAAAGAATAAACTCAATAACTACCTTCTATGCTACATTAATGTCACTGGATGTCATCCAGTTGCTAGTGCCAGGACGTCAGAGCAGTACCATCTTGTAAATTGGGTTGCTCGCTGGACTACAGGGTGCAATAGGTCTCCATTAGTTCTTGCCAGACCTTTAGCATATCAATGTTTGACTAGAAAAACAATGCAAGTCATTTAGGCAATCAGTGAAATTAACAGGACTTTTCCAGCAACTTTCTTTGGAATATAGGGGTGGAATACAGAGGAAGCTTGATTACCCAAAGGACATAGGCAGGAGTATTTCGTTTGGTTGATCGAATGCTGGAAAACATTGTTTAGCTAAGCATCGGGACCTTGCGATCTTGCCAGATTATCTGAATTTCAGATAATCGAATGCCAAATAATTGAAGTTCCTCTGTATAGAGTAATGGAGGGATAGGTGTTAATCAGGGGATTAAATTTTAATCCCAATACATGCAAAAATTATTGGATATTCCTAACAATTGTTTTAAATCACTGATGGAGGGATGATGATTGCAAGTCCTGAGACAAACATTCAAAGGAGCAGGTTCGCTTGGCCTTTCAAGCCTGCTCTGCCATTCAATACGATAATAGCTGGTCTGATTACTTAACATTCCTGCATACCTCCATTAACCTTTCATTCCACAAATTCCTCAAGCAATCTCCCTCTGCCGTAAAAATATATTCAAAGCTTTCAAAGAGCAGTGAGAGCAGAGTTGCATGACTCTTGAAGAAAGAATCTCCTGTCTTACAGAAGCAACCATTTATTTTTAAGATGACTCCTGGTTCTAGGTCTCCTACAACATTAGACTGGGAGCTTTCACATCTTCATGCTGTCTTAGCAGCAACACAGAACCATGTCTCAGAAAATAAAGTGCAAAAAAGCTACTTTAACTCTGGTTTTGCCCAGATAGGTTAACTCTTTGTGAAGCCTCCGTTATCATTCAACTGCTTGACACCTGTTTGAACATAGGGTCTCTTCCAGGCTCAATGGAACCAATTCCCACATACTGACCCCATTAACAGCCAACTTCTACCATCTGTCTGAACAGAATTCTGTGTCTTTTCGAACCTTTTAAAATCAAGGCTCAGACAGCAATTAGCCTTCAGGCCTGGCCTCATTCAAACAAAGTTTGCTCTGTCTGTTCTTTTCCTTTTCCACAAGCTGTCTTAAAGTCTAACAGTCATTTGCAGCTCATCATTTAAAAGTGATAATAGAATAAAAATAATTTAAAAAAAACAGCCAGGGTTCTAACAATACGAATGCAATGCTTTGAGTGTTTCTGACTGAACTACTATTTCAGGTAGTGACCTCCTGACTTACAACACCCTCAATGTGAAAAATATTTCTGAACCCCCCCCCCCCCCCCTCCCCACAGCCTTCTAACTGAAATCTGTGCTCCTGGTAATTGACCACTTACCCTATCCATGCCCCTCAATCTAACACACCTCTATCAGTTTCGCTCTTAGCCTTCATTGCTCCAAGGAAAATAATATGATCCTATCTAATTTTGCCTTTAATTTCAGACCCATCACCTCAGACAGAATCATGGTAAATTTCCTCTGCATTCTTCCTATGTGGTCACCAGAGCTGCATATGGTACTTTACTTGTGGCCTAACGTGTACAGATATCACCTTTCTCAGAAAGAATCTCCCTGGCTCAGGGCTCTAAGCCACTGCTTACTCTAAACTCCAGCGGATAAAATCCTAGCCTGTCCAACCTTTCCTCATAAGGGAACTCACTCATCCCAGATTTAATTCTAGTAAATCTCTCTAAACTGCTTACAGTGCATTTAGATCCTTCCTTAAATATGACGACCAATACTGTACACGTACTCCTGAGGAGGTCTCACTAATGCTCTGTACAAACGAAGCACGAACATTGCATTTGTATTCAAGTCCTTTCACAATAAACGATAACATTCTGATTGTTTCCCTATTTACTTGCTGCACCTGCTACTAACCTTTTGCCATTCAGCACTAGAACATCCAGATCTCTCTGCACCTCGGAACTCTGCAATTTCCCAGTTAGATAATATGCTTCTTCCTTATTCTTCCAACCAAAAATGAATTACATATTTTCCTACATTATATTCTATTTGCCAGATCTGTACTTATCTATACCTTTTCATACATTCCTTGTGTCCTCTTCACAACTCACCTTTTTTCCTATTTTTCTGTTGTCAGCAAATGTAGCAATCATAACTAATCCCCTATCCAAGCCATTCATACAAATGATATCAAGTTGAGATTCCAGCACTGATCCCTGCGGCATACCACTTGTTACATCTTGCCAACTAGAAATTCAGCTATTTATGTATATTGTCTGTTTCCTGTTAGCTAGCCTATCTATGTCAATGTTACCCGCTATATTGTGTACTTTTATTTTCCACAATAACTTTTGATGTGCCATTTTATTATATGCCTTCTGGAAATCTAAGTATAGTATAATACATCAGTTCCAATTTATTCACAACAGATGATACATAGAAACATAGAATTGGGGAAGAACTGAACACTTCTTGCTCTGTGTAACTCGTTCCCAGCTTCAAATTATTTAGTTACTCGAGAACCAATCTCTCAGTTGGCAACAGATAAATAAAGATTTCATCATCAATAACTGTTCATTTGTCCACAGACCAATCAACTTATTTCCAGTAAAAGCTGCATCAGTACATCCCCTCAGTTCCAATCATCTGCAATCCTGGAAAAACTAGTTGAACAAGCAGTAATTGCACAGTGTCTGGCATGGGTGACAGGTTACTTCTTTTCAAAACTGCAGCCACTGTTTCAAAACATTGGTTTTTAAAACAGCTCTTTCATTTCAGTCCCTAGTTTTTAAAAACACAATAAAAATACATTTTTTTTCCCAAAGTGCATATGCACGCACTGAATTTCTGGAATGCTGTACCCATTCTATTAATTGAAAAGGATCCATTCTGATACATACTTCCCAACATCAGCACCTGGGGTCATGCTGCAATTAATGTCAGGCTAGACACTAACATCAACATCCTGTAAATGAACACTTTTTAAAAACAAAATTGGATTTTAAGCATTTTCTTTAGTACAGATTGCTCCTCCTTCCATTATCACACTAGCTTTTCACTAACATCGAATTCCCTCACAACAGAAAATATTAGAAAATAAGCAAACGTTAGAACTTTTGACTTGAAATCAGTTCTGTATTTCATTGTTTTCGCTGGAGGGCTCCTGCAGTCTGCTGTGTGGGCTTACCTTAAATTCCTGCACATCATCTTAGCAACTGTTTGATTCCATGCACCAACTATTACATTGAGTAAAACATGCAGTTCTGAGGTGAGAAACTGAGGCTGATTCCCAATGCTAGCATTGTGTTTCTTAGCGGAAAGGAGGACTGACTTATACATTTTGTTGCTTAGAAAATTGAGACATCTCAGTCAAGATCAATAAAAATGCAGTGATTGGTGGTCAATATCAGCAGCGACCACTGATATTTTTCAGCCCTATCATTCCGTGCTAAAATTTTAGCTTCCAACTATAGCTCGAATGCACAAGATACTATTCAAAATCTGCAGCTTTACACATTATTACTAACAATATCATGTATTTAGACAGCATTCTTCACTTGCAGGAAGACGCAATTAAGATTTTGATTTCTAAATCATAAGCACTTAGTTTCCACAACACTTGATACCCCCAGTGTCTCTAATCTGTCATGATTGCCAGCACCAGATGAGGAGAAATTTCTTTGAATTAAGTATTGGGAAGATTAAAGATAATGGCTTCAGTCCCTGTCACAAACTCTCTTCCCCTTTTGCAATTCATTCCAACACTAGTTTCTTAAGCACCCAAGATTTCAATTGCAGCATCACTGGTGGTTGTGTTGTCAGCTGGCAAGGTGTTAACCTGCTATAATCCTCCCCCCACTCCCCAACTAAACATCTTGTTATGCCTCACTGGGGATGTGCATCAAAAATCAAGCCACAATATTCCCAAAGGTGTCACAAAGTTAGAAGATTTTAAAAACTGCACAAAATTCCCTAATTTATCTGTCTTTTAGACACAAATTGACAAAGCACAGAACAGGTTTCCGTAATAAACAAAAATTGCTACTTTTTACAAATAAAAAGATGCTAACTACAGAAAACCAATTATGAACCATCGACTAGTTAAAACCCTAGCCCCTGATAAATCCCATTAGATGGACAGGAATAAATACACAGGTGTGATGGATGGAGGGAAAGCTGACAGCGTTTGTGGAGATGGCATCTTATGTTTGTCAGGACTTGCTGCTCTGTGATCCCTCGGGATTCTTCTCCTGCCCTTGCACCTTATGGCTTCTCTCTATTTCGTTCACTACCAGATAGTTGAAGAGCTGGGGGCTATCAATCACAATCGTTGTCAGACCGGAGGCCTTTGTCATTGATCCATGGACTGGTGTTCAGTTGATAATCAGCTATTTGTTGCCAGTCAAAGCTCCATTTGTACTTACCTCTTGGCCCCAACTTGTCTGTAAACTGAAATTCTACTACTGATTGAATAAACTGCAGAGTAAAGTACTTAACTTGTTTTTAAAAAGTACAGGAATCCTTCCAAAATGCTTGGTTTCTAAAGCATTCATTTTCCCATTTCAGCCCACAATCAAAAATGCAGAAAACTAAAAAAAATTCCTTACACACACACTGTTCCTTTACTATGCACCTTAAACCTTGCTCAATTATCTAATTGCAAAAGGTGTCAAATTTTCTAAATACTCTTGTACAATAACTTGGAATATATTATTACATTAAAGATGATAAAGAAATACAAATTATTTGAGAGAAGGAAAAATAAAAACATATTCATGTTTAGGAAATTTAACCTTACTCTTCAGATGAAAGATTGATGTTCAAAAATACTAAATTTATCCCTTTGTTCTACAGATATTTAAAGAATCAATCAGTCGACATGTCTTACCCTGCCATACAGAGTGTGCAGTAAAGAGTGCCCTGTCCGGTCTGCAACACAACAGCAGCGGTGAGCTTGCCCCCCTTTTCCAAATTGCAGGCTTTGCCCACCAAATGCACGTTGATAAATCTTGCCTGCCTCGGTTCTACTGAAAGGCATTCCATAATTTTCCAGCTAGTATAAAGACAAGAGCAAACATAGAACACAAAAATTGTTAACAGCTCATTCTTCCAGGAAAGGATTTAGATTCCACAGACCCAAATCTTCAAAAGCTGACAAATGCAAATTGCTTTGCATCGATCTCATCACTTCAACATCTCCCATAATGTTCTCTGCTACTGACATGTTGTTTCTGCTATAAAGGCAGAAATTCTTAATGGAGGAGATGCTAAAAGGAATCAGTTTGGGTGGAAATAAGGAGAAGCAAGGGAAAGATGTCATGGGTGGGAGTGGTCTATAGGCCCCAGAAGAGTTCCCTCAGTAAAGGACGAGCTTAATTTAGAATATACATATGTGGATGCATGCAAGAAGGACACTGCAATTGTCACGGTTGGTTTTAAGACCATAAGACCATAAGACATAGGAGTGGAAGTAAGGCCATTCGGCCCATCGAGTCCACTCCGCCATTCAATCATGGCTGATGCGCATTTCAGCTCCACTTGCCAGCGTTCTCCCCGTAGCCCTGCTAAAATCTGCATTTGACTGCAAAAATTAGATGGGCAAGGGTAACATGGATGACAAATTTGTAGAGTGCAAATTTAGATCTCGTAATGTGTAAAGAGGTGGAATTAATATGTAATTTTGGATTTAACGATCCTCTTGTGTGCAGCAATTATAATATGGCAGCATTTGTAATATGATACATGAGCTGATGGCACAAATAGATATATGGATAAATAAATGAGTGAATGAGCAGTGGCAGACTTTTTGAGTAGATATTTCGTAATGTTCAGCAAAGGTTCATTTTGGTCAAAAAGGATTTGGTGAGAGGTGGTCAAGGAGGGTATCCAATCAAAAATTAAGATACATAGAGCAGCAACACCTAGTGGCAAAGTGGAGGGCTTGATTTTTTTATCCCCCGGACAAAGCACTGCAGGTGACTAAAAATCTATAAAAAGGGAGAAAATAAGTTATGATTATGATTATGAAAGTAAATTAGCAAGAAGGTGGTAATGTCCTAGGAACTGTTGCTGAACAAAGAGACCTTGGAGTGCAGCTTCATAGCTCCTTGAAAGTGGAGTTGCAGGTAGATAAGGTACTGAAGGCAGCATTTGGTACACTTTCCTATATTGGTCACAGTATTGAGTACAGGAGTTGGGAGGTCATGTTGCGGCTGTACAGGACATTGGTTAGGCCACGGTTGGAATACTGCATGCAGTTCTGGTCTCCTTCCAATCAGAAAGATGTTGTGAAACTTGAAAGGGTTCTGAACAGAGTTACAAGGAGGTTGCCAGTGTTGGATGATTTGAGCTACAGGGAAAGGCTGAACAGGCTGGGACTGTTTTCCCTGGAGTGTCGGAAGCTGAGGGGTGACCTAATAGAGGTTACAAAATTATGAGGGGCATGGATAGGGTAAATAGACAAAGTCTTTTCCCTGGGGTTGGGGAGTCCAGAACTAGAGGGCATAGGTTTAGGGTGAGAGGGGAACGATATAAGAGAGACCTAAGGGGCAACTTTTTCACACAGTGGGTGGTATGTGTATGGAATGAGCTGCCAGAAGAAATGGTAGAGGCTGGTACAATTGCAACATTTAAAAGGCATTTGGAAGGGTATTATGAATAGGAAGGGTTTGGAGGGATATGGGCTGGCAGGTGGAACTAGATTGGGTTGGGATATCTAGTCAGCATGAACGGGTTGGACCAAAGGGTCTTTTTCCATGCTGTACATCTCTATGACTGTATGACTCTAAGTAGAAGCTCTTGCTATTTTATTTCTCCTCCAAATGTTTTTTTTTAAAAAGCAGCTAAACAGAGTATGGTATTCTTAGACAATGCAATTGGGAACTGAACATGGAAGATAACAAACCAACAATTTGCAACAATCTTCACAGCGAAGGACATCGTAAATACTCCAAGGATCTCAGATAAGCAAGGTGCAAATGGGAGGAAAGGTCTGATAAAAGTCTCTATCTTGAGGAATAAAGTACTTGAAAAATTTATGGTACCAAAGGCAGATAAGTCACCAGGAACTGATGGCCAGCTTCCAAAGGTTTGTAAAGGAAGTGGTGACAGAGATGATTGAAGCGTTGGTCAAAATATTCCAAAATTCACTCAATACTAATGGGTTCAAGCCAATCAGAAAACCATTCATATGATACCCCTGTTCAAGGACTGGAGACAGAAAGCAGAAAACTGAAGGTCAGTTACCTGACATTTGTCTTTGGTCCATTACAAAAGGAAGAAAGTGTGGGGCATTTTGTACAGCTTAACATAATCAAAGAGTCAACTTGGTTTTGAAAGGGAAATTATGTTTGACAAGTTTGCAAGAGTTCTTTGATCATAACAAGCAGAGATAAAGGGAAACCAATATATGCAACGTATTTGCATTTGCAGAAAGCACTTGATAGGGTCCCATGTAAAAGGTTATTGCACAAGAGCTCACAGTACTGGGGACAAAGTATTTACGTGGACTGAAGATTGGTTAACACACAGTA
Source organism: Chiloscyllium punctatum (assembly GCF_047496795.1). Taxonomy (NCBI): domain Eukaryota; kingdom Metazoa; phylum Chordata; class Chondrichthyes; order Orectolobiformes; family Hemiscylliidae; genus Chiloscyllium; species Chiloscyllium punctatum. The sequence goes on along the minus strand of NC_092743.1, from coordinate 117,449,007 downwards.
GTTCAGGCAGCATCCAAGGAGCAGTAAAATTGATGTTTCGGGCAAAAGCCCTTCATCAGGAATACAGGCAGAGTGCCTGAAGGGTGAAGAGATAAATGAGAGGAGGGTGGGGGTGGGGAGAAAGTAGCATAGAGTACAATAGGTGAGTGGGGGAGGGGATGAAGGTGATAGGTCAGGGGGGAGGGTGGAGTGGATAGTTGGAAAAGAAGATAGGCAGGTAGGACAAGGCATGGGGACAAGTCATGAGCTGGAAGGTTGGAACTGGGGTGAGGTGGGGGAAGAGGAAAATGAGGAAACTGGTGAAATCCACATCGATGCCCTGGGGTTGAAGTGTTCCAAGGCAGAAGATGAGGCGTTCTTCCTCCAGGCATCTGGTGGTGAGGGAGTGGCGGTGAAGGAGGCCCAGGACCTCCATGTCCTCGGCAGAGTGGGAGGGGGAGTTGAAATGTTGGGCCACGGGGCGGTGTGGTTGATTGATGCGGGTGTCCCAGAGATGTTCTCTAAAGCACTCTGCTAGGAGGCGTCCAGTATCCCCAATGTAGAGGAGACCGCATCAGGAGCAATGGATACAATAAATAATATTAGTGGATGTGTAGGTAAAACTTTGATGGATGTGGAAGGCTCCTTTAGGATCTTCGATGGAGGTGAGGGAGGAGGTGTGTGGGTGCAGGTTTTGCAATTCCTGCGGTGGCAGGGGAAGGTGCCAGGATGGGAGGGTGGGTTGTGGGTTGTGGGGGGGGGGGGGGGGGTGGACCTGACCAGGTAGTCACGGAGAGAACAGTCTTTGTGGAAGGCGGAAAGAGGTGGGGAGGGAAATATATCCCTGGTGGTGGGGTCTGTTTGGAGGTGACGGATGATTTTGTTTATGCGAAGGTTGGTAAGGTGGAAGGTGAGCACCAGGGGTGTTCTGTCCTTGTTACAGTTGGAGGGGTGGGGTCTGAGGGCGGAGGTGCAGGATGTGGACGAGATGCATTGGAGGGCATCTTTAACAACATGGGAAGGGAAGGGAAATTGCGGTCTATAAAGAAGGAGGCCATTTGGTGTGTTCTGTGGTAGAAGTGGTCCTCCTGGGAGCAGATACGGCAGAGGCAGAGGAATTGGGAATACGGCATGGCATTTTTGCAGGAGGTAGGGTGGAAAGAGGTGTAATCCAGGTAGCTGTGGGAGGCGGTGGGTTTGTAAAAAATGTCAGTGTCAAGTCGGTTGTCATTAATGGAGATGAAGAGGTCCAGGAAGGGGAGAGAGGTGTCAGAGATGGTCCAGGTAAATTTAAGGTCAGGGTGGAATGAGTTGATGAATTGCTCAACCTCCTCGCGGGAGCACGAGGTGGCGCCAATGCAGTCATCGATGTAGTGGAGGAAGAGGTGGGGAGTGGTGCCGGTTTTGGGTCCAGTTATCTTTCTTCAGTTCTGAAGAGTGTTAAACTCTGCTTTCACTCCACAGATGCTGCTAGACCTGCTGAGTTTCTCCAGCAATTTCTATTTTTGATCCAGATTTCCAGTTCCTTCTTTGAAGAGACTAAAATGGGTGGGAGGACAAGCTGTGATGAGGATAAAATAAGTCTGCAGGGGGCTATAGATAAGTTGAGTGAGTGAGCGAGCAAGCAAAAAGATGGCAGATGGAGTTTTTTTGTAAGAAAGGACAAGGCACTTTGGTAGGGAGAACCAAAAGAAAGACTCCTATATAAATAGAAATGGACTCCAAAAAAGACTGCAGCACAGAAAGATCTTGAAAAAGGTTATCATACAGATGTAGCAAGTAATTAAAGGTGACAAATGGAATGTTGACCTTTATTGCTAAATTTTGGAGATTAAAAAGGAAGTCTTGTTAACAACAGTATATAATACCGGTGAGGCTGCACCTGGAATAGTGTGCACAGATTTTGGTCCCTGTATTTAAGGGAGAATATACGAGAATTGGTGGCAGTTCACAAAAGATTCATTAGGCTGATTCCTGACATGAAGGGTTTACTTTTCAAAAGCAATTAAACAGTTATTCATTAGAGTTTTGAAGAATGATTGGTGATTTTGTTGAAAAATGCAAAACTATTCTATTGTGAAAACTTGAAAATTTGCTACTGTCCAAATATGGCATCCTTCTATTCCAAGGCAACCAGCCAATTAGTCAGGTTAAATGGTTAACTTAATGCTGCGTACATGCACCATCCCCACCCCAAAATATCTGGTTTAAAAGATTCAAATCTAAATCATTGGACTTTTATTGCAGTCGGAAATAAAATAGGAGCATCCCATCAATCTTGATGGGACACAAGCATAAGTCTCAAGGACAGCAACCTGAGCTGTTAACCTAATTACTACACCATCCCGTTAAACATTTTACAGTTAGAAAATGCCTTGCATTTAAAAATCTCAAGCTTACTTACCTCAATAACGGCAGCTGGTGCCTGTTCTGTCATATAGTGGATTGCATCTTGATCTCCCAGCCAATCAGATCCTTTAACAGTATCATAAAAATGCCACCTCCAATCATCACTCTCCATATTGCCCAGTGCAGCATTTATTCCACCCTGCAAAAATAACCAAGTGTTTCTTTAAACTTTCCTTTCATTTGTTGGTTACCTGTCAGCATTTATCATCAGTGAGAAAATGAAACAGATGGTTAGTAACAACATTAAAATTAAACACACAGAAAAAGCACAGGATGAAAGATTAAAAGATAAGTAAATCTGATTTTACTCCACTGCTTTTTCTTAATTTCAACCTCAAGAAAACTTGACTCACCTAGATCAACTTTTGATTCTATTCATGGGGGAGTTAGATATAGCACTTAGGGCTAAAGGGATCAAAGGCTATTGGGAGAATGCAGCAACAGGATACTGAGTTGGATATTCAGCCATGATCCTATTGAATGACAGAACAGGATCACAAAGGGATGAATTACCTACTCTTGCTCCTATTTGCTACGTTTCTATGTATCCTTAACGCTAGTCAATAATCTAAGCAGGGCTGTATGCATTTACTTCAGTTGTTAGATGGGAAGTTATTGCTTCACAGTACATATCCATTTCCTCAGCTGGAGGTGGAATCTGTAGACATACACAACTCTACACATACACAGCCTAGAATCCAAAATTGGAAACTCCACAGTCTGTCATAAAAACAGCCTTTCTCATCCCCTGCCATCCACAGAGTTCATAATTAGTTCTGCACTCTACTGTGCATAGAATGGATACTACCCTCCCAAACTAGCAATTTACAGCTTTACATCCCAACTCATGCACACCTACAGGATGAAAATGTGTACAGCAGAGACTGGAGATCAGAGTCAAGATTAGAGTGGTGCTGGAAGAGCACAGCAAGTCAGGCAGCATCCACGGAGCAGGAAAATCCACATTTCAGGCAAAAGCCTTTCATCAGGACTTTCGAGCTTTTGCCCGAAACATCTTCCTGCTCCTTGGATGCTGCCTGACCTGCTGCGCTTCTCATGTACACCCACATCTGTGCACAAGATAGTGTATAGACTGCCAAATCTGAACCACTTTGGTTTTCTTACACATGAATGAACTTCTATCTAAAAAGGTATTACTTTCCAAGATAATACAGCATAGTGCCAGCCTCAGCTCAAAGGCGACATTCTTTATCAGAGACAGAATATTGTGGCTTTAGGTCTGACCCCAGAGAATTTATCTCCAAATTCTTTGCAATACTAAGGTGCCTTTTTTTTATAAAAGGAGGAGAAAGTGAGAACTGCAGATGCTGGAGATCAGAGCTAAAAATGTGTTGCTGGAAAAGCGCAGGAGGTCAGGCAGCATCAACGGAGCAGGAGAATCGACGTTTAGCGCATGAGCCCTTCTGCCTGAAGAAGGGTTCATGCCCGAAACGTCGATTCTCCTGCTCCTTTGATGCTGCCTGACCTGCTGCGCTTTTCCAGCAACACATTTTTAAGCTTTTTTTAAATAAAGATTTTACATTGCTCATTCCATCTCACCTTGCAAATGAACTTTAAAAGATCCCATCACTTCACTCAAGGGAAAAAGCTTACCTGGTGACCAGTTCAATATTCAGAAAGTCATGGAGTTTTAACAGCATGCAGAGATTCTCTGATTAGCATAGACACAATGGGCCATCTAACATCTATCTATTCTAATCCCATTGCCAGCACTTGGCCCAAATCCTTGTATGCTTATGGTACAGAGTGCTCATCCAAATAATTGTTGACTGTCTGCCTCTACCAACCTTTCATTTAGAGAGTTCCAGTTACTCAAAACCCAGCTGGGTGAAAACCTTTCTCCTCAAATCCTCTCAACTTCCTGCTCTTTACCTTCCCCCGGTTACTGACCCCACTACTAAGTGGAAACATTTCACCCTATCTGCCTTGTCTATACCCCCCTCATCTTACATCTTAATCAGATTCCCTCTCAGCCTTCTTTGCTCTAAGGAAAACATTCCCAGCCTAGCTGTTTGTAGTTGAATCAATCCAGCCAAGGCAACATTTAATATTTAGTTCAATCACAATCACATCCTTCCTATAGCATGGTGGGCAGAACTGCACACAGTACTTGGTTGTGCCTAAATGTTATAATAGCTCCATCATAACATATTTGATGATATACTCAATACCTTGACTAATAAGGGCAAGTACCCGATATGCCTTCTTAAGCACCTTGTTTACCTGTCCTGCTGCTTTCAAGGATTTATGGACATACACCTCTCAAAATATTATCTTGCTATAATACTACTACTGCATGAGGGATTTTGCTGGGCACACCATTCAGCCGCAACCTTCCCAACAAAGTCCTTTAATGCATAATGCAACCAGATATCCAAGCACAGGACCCAGCCACATCCTATAGCACTGGCTCAGATCACATCAGCAAACACCAGTCCTAGCCACAGCACAGAACCTAGCCACTTCTTGATCAGCTATCTTCCCCAGTGTCCAGTTCAACTGGATCTCTGAGCACTAACACAGCCATATCTTTGTCATCCAACTCCCGACAATCTTCATTCTGAATAGCCCTCATGATACTCACTCACACAGCTCCATCACTATGGTGGAGGAAAGAGTTCAGTTTGTACAACTGTTCACATTTAAACACAAATCAGAAATATCATTAATTGCAATGCATGTAAGAAAGAATATCAGTAAGTCTCACCTGAGCAGCGACTGTGTGAGATCTAGTTGGAAAGAGTTTTGTAACACAAGCAGTGTTGAAACCAGCTTCAGATAAACCAAAAGCTGCTCGTAAACCAGCACCACCAGCTCCAACAACCACCGCATCAAATTCATGATCTACCACTGGGTACTGAGTAGAAATCTATATTCAGGAAGCAAGATACACATTGTGGTTACCATGTCAATGGCTCAGACTGTAAAAATAAAGAATCAGAGCAATGCCAATTTTCACTGATGTTCAAAAAGACATTTATAGCACCATTAATGCAAGGAAAGGTCCAAGACACTTCACAGGAGCATTGGAAAAGAAAATTACACAAAGAAAATATTAGGTCAGATGATCAAAAAGGTTTTCATAATGTCTCAAAGGAGGAAAACTAGAGGCAGAAATGTAAAGGAAGCAAAGACCAAAGCTTGGAGCTGAGGCAACAGAAGGCACAACCACCGATGGTGTCGCAGTTCAAATTCAAATTGCACAAGTCACTAGAATTAAAGTATTGATAGCTAGGAAGTCTGTGGAGTTTGAGAAAATTCAAGATAGGGAGGGGAGACATCACAGAAACATTTGAAGAAAGCTTGAGAATGTTACCAAAACATTGCTTGACCAGGAGCCAAAATATAAGCCAGGACATACAGGGTGATAACACACTGCAAATGAAGACATGAATCCTTTCAGAGTTTTAAATGACACTGACTTTAGTTTGCTGAATACAGAAAGCAAGAGAATAGCCAGGAGCACATGTCATGTCTAGCCAACGTACAAGTGTTGATTTCAACAGTAGATGAGTCAAGGCAGGAATGGAGTTAGGCTACTTTATAAACGAGGAAGTGCTTGATGTCTTGAAACGCATAAAGTAGATAAATCCCCAGGACGTGGTCAGGTGTACCAGAGAACTCTGTGGGAAGCTAGGGAAGTGATTGCTGGGCCTCTTGCTGAGATATTTATATCATCAATAGTCACAGGTGAGATGCTAGAGGACTGGAGATTGGTTAACGTGGTACCATTATTTAAGAAAAGTGGTAAGGACAAGCCAGGGAACTATAGACCAACGAGCCTGACGTCAGTGCTGGGCAAGCTGTTGGTGGAAATCCCGAGGGACAGGATTTACACGTTTTTGGAAAAGCAAGGACTGATTCGGGATAGTCAGCATGGCTTTGTGTGTGGGAAATCATGTCTCACAAACTTATTTTTTTGAGAAGTAACCAACAGGATTGATGAGAGCAGAGCAGTGGAGGTGATCTATATGGACTTCATTTGACAAGGTTCCCCATGGGAGACTGGTTAGCAAGGTTAGATCTAATGGAATACAGGAAGAACTAGTCATTTGGATACAGAACTGGCTCAAAGCTAGAAGAGGTGGTGGTGGAGGGTTGTTTTTCCGACTGGAGGCCTGCGACCAGTGGAGTGCCACAAGGATCGGTGCTGGGTCCACTATTTTTCATCATTTATATAAATGATTTGGATATGAATATAGGAGATACAGTTAGTAAGTTTGCAGATGACACCAAAATTGGAGGTGTAGTGGACAACGAAGAAGGTTATCTCAGATTACAACGGAATCTTGATCAGATGGGCCAATGAGCTGGGCAGATGGTGTTTAATTTAGATAAATGCGAGGTGTTGCATTTTGGGAAATCTTAGCAGGACTTGTACTCTTAATGGTAAGGTCCTAGGGAGTGTTGCTGAACAAAGAGACCATGAAGTGCAGGTTCATAGATCCTCGAAAGTAGAGTCACAGGTAGATAGGATAGAGAGGGCAGCGTTTGGTATGCTTTCCTTTATTGGTCAGAGCATTGAGTACAGGAGTTGGGGGTCATGTTGCGGCTGTACTGGACATTGGTTAGGCCATTTTTGAAATACTGCATGCAATTCTGGTCTCCTTCCTATTGGAAGCATGTTGTGAAACTTGAAAGGGTTCAGAAAAGATTTAGAAGGATGTTGTCAGGGTTGTAGGATTTGAGCGATAGTGAGTGGCTCAATAGACTGGGGCTGTTTTCCCTGGAGTGTCAGAGGCTTAGGGGTGACATTGTAGAGGTTTATAAAATCATGAGGGGCATGGATAGGATAAATAGACAAAGTCTTTTCCCTGCGTTGGGGGAATTCCAGAACTAGAGGGCATAGGTTTAGGGTGAGAGGGGAAAGATATAAAAGGGACCTAAGGGGCATCCCCAGATAGTGGAGTGTTTATGAAACGAGCTGCCAAAGGAAGTGGTGGAGGCTGGTACAACTGCAACATTTAAAAGGCATCTGGATGGTATATGAATAGGAAGGGTTTGGAGGGATATGGGCCAAGTGCTGGCAAATGGGACTAGATTAGGTTAGGATATCTGGTCGGCATGGAGGGGTTGGAACAAAGGGTCTGTTTCCGTGCTGTACATCTCTATGACTCTAAATAGTGATGGCACGAACATAAGGTCAGAAGTTCATTCCAGGGCAGAATGCGACATGAATGTTGCAAACAGTCTGGCTCAATGTCAGAATGTTACCAGGAAGAGGGACAGTTTGTGGCTAGGGAATAGAGCTTGGAGCTGAGACTAGAATAATAGAATCCCTCCAGGGCAAAGAGAGGCCATTTGACCCATCAAGTCTGCTCAGACTCTGAAGAGCATCCCAGCCCCAAAACCCCTCATCTACTATGGTGAATCCACATGTCTTAGGACACTATAGGGCAACTTAGTATGGCCAATCCACACATCCCTGCATGTTTGGTCTGTGGGAGGAAACCGGAGCACCAGGTGGAACCCACGCAGAAATGGGGAGACTGTGCCAACTCCAAACAGTCACCCAAAGCAAGAATCAAACCAGGACCCTGGCACTAAGGTAGCAGTGCTGAGGACTGAGCCAATGTGCTGCCTAGACTGAAAACAATGGCTTCAGTTTTCCCCAATATTGAACTGAAGAAAACCTTTGCTCATTCAATACTAGATGTGGGATAAGCTCAGACATAAAGGTTACTGACTTTTGTTAATGAGCAAAGACTTAGAAAAAAAATTGCTCTCATCAAGCAGTGTCACCAGAGATCTTAGGATACAGAAGGACCAAACACTTGTCTAATACAAAAGCATTGCTTATCAGCATCTAGACATTCTGGACAGATAGATTTGGCTGAGATAATCCTGAAGTCAGAATAGTGACTGAGGGATTTGGGGGATTTCAGCTCCTTGGATATAACTCTGATATCATTTGGGCAATGGCAGAATTTACTAAGTGCCAACAGATGCAGGATTGAAATTCAGAAAGCATCGACACATTGATGCTAAAATTAATAATTTGTATTTGGACACTTGTTAAGAATTTGCTGCATAATGCTGGGCAATCATGAGCAAGTCCTCAAATGTGACTTTTACTTACTGCATTTGAAACTTTGCTTGCATTTTTATTATGTTTCCCATTGACAGCAAAGTGGAATCTGCAAGCTGCATTTTGGTACACTGCAGGAATCTGTAAAAATAGAAATCACAACTAATTAGAAACTGTAGATTGTAAAGTTGTCACGACTGGAAGCACATTTCAGACAAAAGGAGGCAGGATTAGGTACAAAGGAAAATGGGGGCAGAACATTGGTGGGATGGGGTGGTAGAGGCAGGTAAGAGGTCAGCCATGGGCAAGGGCAACGAGAAAAATAGATCAGTGAAGAAGGTAGAAAGGGAGAAAACCAATGATGAATGTTTCCAATGAAAAACATATTCTTTGTCATAGAACTGATCTCAAAGCTTGTCATCATTCATATCACTACTTCTCAGGGGCTTTTCATTGTTCTGTCATTATTCCCTCTAATAGTTAGAGGGAAATTGAGAAACAAATTTGTAAGGAGATCTCAGCTATCTGTAAGAATAATAATGTGGTTATGGTAGGGGATTTTAACTTCCCAAACAGACTGGGACTGCCATAATGTTAAGGGTTTAGATCGAGAGAAAATTGTTAAGTGCGTTCAAGAAAAAATTTCTGATTCAGTATGTGGATGCACCTACTATAGAAGGTGCAAAACTTGATCTACTCTTGAGAAATAAGGCAGAGCAGGTCACTGAGGTGCCAGTGGGGGAGCATTTTGGGGCCAGCGACCTTAATTCTATTAGATTTAAAATAGTGATGGAAAAGGATAGATCAGATCTAAACGTTGAAGTTCTAGATTGGAGAAAGGCCAATTTTGATGGTATTAGGCAAGAACTTCAAAAGCTGACTGGGGGCAGGTGTTCGCAGGTAAAGGGACAGCTAGAAAATGGGAAGCCTTCAGAAATGAGATGACAAGAGTCCAGAGAAAGTATTTTCCTGTCAGGGTGAAAGGGAAAGCTGATAGGTGCAAGGAATGCTGGATGACTAAAGAAATTGAGGGTTTGATTAAGGAAAAGAAAGAAGTATATGTAAGATATAGACAGGATAGATTGAGTGAATCCTTAGAAGAGTATAAAGGCAGTAGGAGAATACTTAAGAGGGAAATCAGGAGGGCAAATCGGGGAAGTGAGATAGCTTTGGCAAATAGAATTGAGGAGAATCCAAAAGGTTTTTACAAATACATTAAGGACAAAAGGGTAACTAGGGACAGAATAGGGCCCCTCAAAGATCAGCGAGGCGGCCTTTGTGTGGACCCGCAGAAAATGGGGGAAGATACTAAATGAGTATTTTGTATTAGCATTTACTGTGGAAAAGGACATGGAAGATATAGAATGTATGGAAATAGATGGTGACATTTTGAAAAATGTCCATATTGCAGAGGAGGAAGTGCTGGATGTCTTGAAACGCATAAAAGGTGGATAAATCCGCAGGACGTGATCAGGTGTATCCTAGAACTCTGTGGGAAGCTAGAGGTGATTGTTGGGCGTCTTGTTGAGATATTTGTATCATCGATAGTCACAGGCGAGGTGCCGGAAGACTGGAGGTTGGTAAAAGTGGTGACACTGTTTAAGAAGGGTGGTAAGGATAAGCCAAGGAACTATAGATCAGTGAGCCGGACGTCGGTGGTGGGCAACTTGTTGGACGTACATCCTGTCCCTTCAGGATTCCATGCATTTGGAATGGCAAGGGCTGATTAGGGAGAGTCAACATGGCTTTATGCATGGGAAATCATGTCTCACAAACTTGATTGAGTCTTTTGGAGAAGTAACAAAGAGGATTGATGAGGCCAGAGTAGATGTGATCTATATGGACTTCAGTAAGGCGTTTGACCAGGTTCCCCAGAGGAGACTGGTTAGCAAGGTTAGATCTCACAAAATACAGGGAGAACTAGCCATTTGGATACAGAACTGGCTCAAAGGTAGAAGACAGAGGGTGGTGGTGTAGGGTTGTTTTCAGACTGGAGGCTTGGGACCAGTGGAGTGCCACAAGGATCGGTGCTGGGTCCACTACTTTTTATCATTTATATAAATGATTTGGATGTGAACATTTAAGGTATAATTAGTAAGGTTGCAATGACACCAAAATTGGAGGTGTAATGGCCAGCGAAGGAAGTTACCTCAGATTACAACAGGATCTTGATAAGATGGACTAATGGGCTGAGAAGTGGCAGATGGAGTTTAATACAAATAAATGCAAGGTGCTGCAATTTGGGAAAGCAAATTCTTAGCAGGACTTATACACTTAATGGTAAGGTCCTAGGGAGTGTTGCTGAACAAAGAGACCTTGGAGTGCAGGTTCATAGCTCCTTGAAAGTGGAGTCGCAGGTAGAGAGGACAGTGAAGGCGGCATTTCGTATACTTTCCTTTATTGGTCAGAGTATTGAGTACAGGAGTTGAGAGGCCATGTTGCAGCTGTACAGGACACTGGTGTGGCCACTTTTGGAATATTGCGTGCAATTCTGGTCTCCTTCCTATCGGAAAGATGTTGTGAAACTTGAAGGGGTTCAGAAAAGATTTACAATGATGTTGCCAGGGTTGGAGGATTTAGGCTATAGGGAGAGGCTGAACAGGCTGGGGCTGTTTCCCCTGGAGCATCAGAGGCTGAGGGGTGACCTTATAGATGTTTACAAAGTTGAGGGGCAAGGATACGATAAATAGACAAAGTCTTTTCCCTGGGGTGGGGTTCAGAACTACAGGGCATAGCTTTAGGGTGAGAGGGGAAAGATATAAAAGAGACCTAAGGGGAAACGTTTTTCAAGCAGAGGGTAATACATGTATGGAATGAGCTGCCAGAGGAAGTGGTGGTGGCTGGTACAATTGTAACATTTAAAAGGCATTTGGATGGGTATATGAACAGGAAGGGTTTGGAAGGATATGGGCCGGGTGCTGGCAGGTGGGACTAGATTGAGTTGGGATATCTGATCGGCATGGACGAGTTGGACTGAAGGGCGTGTTTCCATACTGTACATTTCTATGTCTATACAGCTGCATTCACCACTCTGACATCCTCATAGCTTATGTATTATTTACCTCTACATCTGGAGGACTCCCTTGATCTAGATCACAGATGAACCCCATCCCCAGTATAATCAAGATACTCACTGAAGGTCACAACAGATTTTGGATGTAGGTTTGCTCGCTGAACTGAAAGGTTCATTTCCAGACATTTCGTTACCTTACTAGATAACATCTTCAAGCACTTAATGCAAAGTAATGCTGAAACGTCCTGCTTTCTATTTATATGTTTAGGTTGGTGATGTCACTTCCTGTTCCTTTTCTCAAGGGTTGGTAGATGGGGTCTAATTCAATGTGTTTGTTGATAGAGTTCTGGTTGGAATACCATGCTTCTAGGAATTCTTGTGTGTGACTTTGTTTGGCTTGTCCTACCACCTAGAAAGCAGGAAGTTTCAGCATTGCTTTGCATAAAGTCTACTGAAGATGTTACCTCGGAAGGTAATGAACTGTCTGGAAATGAACCTTTCAGCTCAGCGAGCAAACCTCATCCAAAACCTCAACCTGAGCTACAAATCTTCTCAAAACGGTCACAACAGATTTATAAAAGTCTAGAACATAGAACATTACGGCGCATTACAGGCCCTTTGGCCCTCGATGTCGCGCCGACCTATGAAACCAATCTGAAGCCCATTTACCCTGCACTATTCCATTTTCATTCATGTGTTTATCCAATGACCATTTAAATGCCCTTTAAGTTGGCAAGTCTACTACTGTCGCAGGCAGTGCATTCCACAGCCCTACTACTCTCTGAGTAAAGAACTTGCCTTTGACATCTGTCCTACATCCAGCACACCCATAATTTTAAACTATGTCCCCTCATGCTAGCCATCACCATCCAAGAAAAAAGGCTCTGACTGCTTCACCCAATCTAACCCTCTGATTATCTTGTATGTCTCAATTAAGTCACCTTTCAACCTTCTTCTCTCTAATGAAAACAGCCTCAAGTCCCTCAGGCTTTCCTCAGAAGACCTTCTTTCCATCCCAGGCAATATCCTAGTAAGTTTCCTCTGAACCCTTTCCAAAACTTCCACATCCTTCCAATAATGCATTGGCCAGAACTGTACGCAACCTCCAAGTGCGGACGCACCAGTTTTGTACAGCTGCAGCATGACCTTGTCGCTCCAAAACTCAATCCCTCTCCCGATAAAGGCTAACACACTGTATGCTTTCTTAACAACACTATCAACCAGGGATCTATGTACATGGACACCAAGATTTCTCTGCTCATCTACACTACCAAGAATCTTACCATAAGCCCAGTACTCTTTACTCCTGTTGTCCCTTCCAAAGTGAATCACTTCACAATGTTCTGCATTGAACTCCATTTGCCACCTCTCAGCTTATTTATATCTCTCTAACTTGCAACATCCTTTGCCAATATCCACATCTCCACCAACCTTAGTGTCATCTCCAAATTCACTAACCCATCCTTCTATGCCCTCATCTGGGTCATTTATAAAAATGACAAACAGCAGTGGATCTAAAACAGATCCTTGAGGTACCCCACTCTTAATGAACTCCAGGATGTATAGTTCCCATCAACCGCCACCCTCTGTCTTCTTACAACTGATCAATTTCTGATCCAAACAACTATATCACCTTCAATCTCATGCCTCCATATTTTGTGCAATGTTTCCACGGGGAACATTATCAAACACTTTACTGAAATCCATATATATCACATCAACCACTTTACCCTCATCCACCTGTTTGGTCACTTTCTCAAAGAACTCAATAAGGTTTGACCAGCACGATCTACCCCTTCACAAATCCATGTTGACTATCTAGGACTATATAACACTAACCACTAGTAAAACCGAGCAAAGACATAACTCGCTGCTGACAACAACCAATATTATCAGTTATGTGATGAAGAGTCACGTCTTGTTCTCTCTCCATGGAGGCTGTCTGACCCGCTGTGACCTCCAGCATCGGCAGTAAACTTGCCCCTGAGCAGTTATGTAACTGCTACTGGGTTACACAACCAGGATAACCTTTGTGGTGGCTCACGACAATCGCTGAGTCCGAGCGCAAACGGCGGCCTATCGCAGCCCCTCGGCCGGACGCCCGCTGACCTGTCTTCAAGGCCCACCTTGAAACGCCGCTTCCCCAGAGCCGACACCAAGCAACGCGCCGCCATCTTGCATCAACCGACGTCTGCGAACCGCCGCTGGACTCGTCTACTCCTGGGTGGGGCGGGGGGGTGGGGGGTGGGGGGTGGCGGTTGGCCTGGTCCATTCCCGGGTTGATGAGGCAGGTCGGCGGTGGACCAATCCATTCCGGGGGATATTGGGGGGGAGGTCCGAGGCGCACCAATCCATTCCGGGGTGGGGGAGGAGCTATGTCAGAGGCTTTCCGTTCCGGATAAACGGAGCGAACCAGAACTACATCCTGGTGCAGCAAAAACAGAAAGAGAAAAAAATAGCTAAAGTTGTCATTGCATGAAACAGAACGGATTCAGAAGAGAACTTGGTGTAGCAGGTTACCCTGGTGCTTCTCCCTCACACGGGGGGTGGAGGGGAGCTGTAGCTCAGTGAAGTGCTGCGGCATCGAGTCAAGGTCAGAAAATGACAGAAGGGGAGATTTAATGGGGTCTGCACTGCATGTGCATCCAGGGTAACTCTTTCCTGGCTCTGTGCCATTGTGCTGTCCATCTCTGCTGGGACAGGACATACCCAGGGACGGTGATGGTGGCACAAAAACACAAGATGTTGGGGGGAGGGGGGAACTCAGCAGGTCTGACAGCATCTGTGGAGAGAAATCAGAGTTATGGGACCGGTGACCCTCCCTCAGAAATGATGGTAGCCAGGAAAATCACCGTTAACGTGCAGAAGATTGGGTAAGGGGGAGGGCAACAGAGTAAATGATGGGCCAAATGGCCTTACTTCCACTCCTGAGTCTTATGGTCTCAGTGATAGTTGGCCCGAAGAGAGAAGAACAGCTGGACAGACAAAGGAATGGATAACAATCTGGCTCAGAAAGGGAATAGCTGTGAATGGGGACTGTAAGTGGCTAATGGTATGTAGTGAGTAATGGCAGACCATGTGATAACAAGGCCTGGTGTATGTGACAGGGGGCTAGGACATAAGGGAGTTCAGGCCCTAAAACTATTGAACTGTATATTGAGTCGGGAGGGCTGCATGGTCCCCAAGTGGAAAATGAGGTGTTTTTCCGGCTTGCGCTGAACTTCGCTGGAACATTGCAGCAAGCCTGAGACAGAGATGTTGGTCAGGGATAAAGTTGGTGTGTTAACGTGGCAAGATTAGAGTGGTGCTGGAAAAGCATAACAGGTCAGGCAGCGTCTGAGGAGCAGGAAAATCGATGTTTCGGGCAAAAGCCCTTCATCAGGAATGAGGCTGGAAGCCTCGGGGGTGGAGAGATAAATGGGAGGGGGGTGGGGCTCGGGAAAAGGTAGCTGAAAGTGCAATAGGTGGTTGGAGGTGGGAATGAAGGTGATAGGTCAGAGAGGAGGGTGGAGCAGGTAGGTGGGAAGGAAGAGAGACAGGTGGGACAGGTCATGAGGATGGTGCTGAGCTGGAAGGTTGGAACTGGAGTAAAGTGGGGGAGGGGAATGAGGAAGCTGGTGAGGTTCTCATTGATGCCATGTGGTTGAAGGGTCCGAAGCAGGAGATGAGGCGTTCTTCCTCCAGGTGTCCGGTGGTGAGGGAGTGGTGATGAAGGAGGCCCGGGATCTGTACTCGGCAGAGTGGGAGGGGGAGTTGAAATGTTCGGCCACGGGGCAGTGGGGTTGATTGGTGCGGGTGTCCTGGAAATGTTCTCTGAAGCGCTCTGTGAGAAGACGTCCGGTTTCCCCAATGTAGAGGAGTCCACATCAGGAGCAACGGATACAATAAATAATGTGTGGAAGTGCAGGTGAAATTTTGATGGATGTAGAAGGCTCCTTTGGGGTCTTGGATGGAGGTGAGGGGGGAGGTGTGGGCACAGATTTTGCAATTCCTGTGGTGGCAGGGAAAGGTGCAAGGAGGGGATGGTGGATGATCGGAGGGTGAGGACCTGACGAGGTAGTCATGGAGGGAACGGTCTTTGCGGATAGGGGTGGGGAGGGAAATATAACCCTGCTGGTGGGGTCCATTTGGAGGTAGCGGAGATGTCGGCGAATGATGTGATTTTTGCGGAGGTTGGTGTGGTGGAAGATGAGGACTGGGGAGTCCTGTCCTTGTTGTGGTTAGAGGGGTGGATTTCGAGGGTGGAGGTGCAGGATGTGGATGAGATGCTTTGGGGGCATCTTCAACTACATGGGAGAGGAAATTGCAGTCTTTAAAGAAGGAGGCCATCTGGTGTGTTCTGTGGTGAAACCGGTCCTCCTGAAAGCAGATGTGGCAGAGGCAGAGGAATTGGGAATATGAGATAGCATTTTTGCGAGAGATAGGGTGTGAGTTGGTGTAATTCAGGTAGCTATGGGAGTTGGTGGGTTTGTAGATTGTGACAAGTGTAGGTAAAGCGCTGCTTCACCTGGATGGTATGTTTGGGTCCTTGGATACTAAGGAGGGAGGAGGTAAATGGGCCAGGGTTACATCTTTGGCGGTTGCAGGGGTAGGTGCCATGGGGCTGTTGCGGGAAGGGGCATGGTGCTGGGGAGGGAAGATGTTGGGAGTGAAGGAAGAGTGGACCAGGGTGTCCTAGAGGGAACAGACTTTGCAGAAGGCAGACAAGGGAGGGGAAGGGAATAAGTGTCGGGTGATGGCATCTTGCTGGATGTGGCAGAAATACCGGCTGATGGTCTCTGGGTGTCGATTCTGGTGGGATGGTAGGTAAGTCAAAGGGAACCCAATAGCTGTTGCTGATGAGATGAGATGAGGTGAGGACAGAAGTGCAGGAGATGGGTGAGACCTGGTTGAGGACCTTGTCGACAACTGTGCTTGGGAATCCATGGTTGAGGAAGAAGATGAACATTTCAGAGGCTCCCTAGTTGAAGTCGGCCTCATCGGACATATGCGATGGAGATGGAGGAACTGGAAGAATGGAATGGGGTCTTTATAGGAAGCAGGGTGTGAGGATGTATCATCCAGGTAGCTGTGGGTGTCGGTGGGTTTACAGTGGTTATTAGTGGCTAGTCTGTCCCCAGAAATGGAAACAGAAATGTCAAGGAAGGGAAAGGAGGAGTCCGATATAAACCATGTGAAAGTGAATGTGGAGTAGAAATTGGAAGCAAAAATTGATGAAGTTTTCCAAGTCCCCTTGTCACGTTCACCTTCTTTCTCAACTGTGGATTCCCCAGCACTGTTGTCCCAAGGGCGGGAAACAGCACCAGTGATATCTTCGAAATATCCTTGGAAAAGTTATTATTGGAGGCCGGAATAGGACTGGAAAGAGGAATGTTCTACATACCCCACTTAGAGACTGGCATAGCTGGGGCCGATGTGTCCATAGCCAAACCTTTGACCTGAACAAAATGAGAGAAAGTAAAAGAAGTTGTTGAGCTCGGCCAAATGGAGGAGGGTGGCAGTGGGTGAGGACAGCCTTTGCTACAGGAAGAAGCAGAGAGCTCTGAGACTATCTGGGTGACAGATGGACGTTTAAAGGAATTGCACGGTAAAGAGGAGGTGGCTGGAGCTTGCAAACTGGAAATTCCAAATCTGGCATAAAGCGTGAGAGGAATCATGGATGTATGTGGGCAGGGTTGGACCAGGTAGTAAAGATAGAGTCAAGGTAGGAAGAGATGAATTCTGTGGGGCAGGAGCAGGCTGAAATAATGGGTCTGCCCGGTCAGTCCTGTTTGTGAATTTTTGCAAGGAGGTGGAAGTGAGGTATGCCAGGCTGGGGGACTATCAGCTGGGAGGCAGTAAGGGGGAGATGATCAGATGAAATGAGGTCAGTGACTGTGACTGATTCAGTGGCCTGATGTGCCATGGTGAGTCATGGACCACAGACAGATAGGTCGAGATCACAGAGCACCAATACCTTTCTCAGCCCTTGAATTCCTTATCGGTTGTGATCTCAGGTTTCAGACTCTTTGACAATGCCGGCATGGAGACCCTCACCAATGTCCAGAATTGATCCCAGGTTCCTGGCGTTGTGAAGCTGCAGTGCTAACCACTGTGCCACATAAGGCATCCAAACCTTTTCATAGTTACCAACAGTTCTAGGGAAGGTCACCTTACTTGAAATGTTAGCTCTGATTTCGCGCAGAGGGCAGTGCATGTGTGAAATGAGCTGCCAGAGGAAGCAGTGGAGGCTGTACAATTACAATATTTAAAAGATGTCTGGATGGATACATGAATAGAAAGGGTTCAGAGGGATATAGGCCAAGTGCTGGCAAATGGGACTAGATTAGTTTGGGATGTCCAGTCAGCAGGGATGAGTTGAACCAAAGGGTCTGTTTCCGTGCTGTACATCTCTGTGATTCTATGATGCCAGACCTGTTGAACTTTTCCAGCAACTTTTGTTTTTGTTTCTTATTTACAGCACCCGCAGTTCTTTCGGCTTTTATGTGATAATGGTGGTGCCTGAGACATTGTGAAGTATGAACCAACAGATGTGACTATATCAGGTTGTTGTTTCCAGGAGATTGTTATGTGCACATTAGCCTGCCAAGTTTCCTGCATCACCACTGTAATGATTGTAACAAGGTTGGCCAGGTGGACCTCATAAAATATGAGTTTCCAGATTGGGGCTGTTAACCTGTTTCTATCAGGGAGCCCTAGCGAAAAGATATAAGCAGGAGTCTCGGGGGTTCTGTTCACTTGTAAAGAAAGGGTGACTTGATGACAGGATACTGACCTTCGTGGAGTTATTTCAACAACTCACTACTCTTCAAAATTACTGTATTGGCTATCGGCTGCTGCTGAGACATGAAGTGTGAGACATACGTGTAATTCTTTCATCATTACCTAAACATGTTTGGCTAATTAAGAATCAAGGTGAAGTTAAATGCATTTCTAATTAGTGTAAACAAAAATTTGTAGACTTGATCATGGGCTCTCAGTACTCAATAATATCCCAGTCATGAGAAGCATTCTTTAATATTAGCGATTTTTGAGAGGATTTGTAGCTGAGGTTGATGATACAGATGTTTCGTCACCATAAACAAACCTTCAAGCTCA
Source organism: Chiloscyllium punctatum (assembly GCF_047496795.1). Classification (NCBI taxonomy): domain Eukaryota; kingdom Metazoa; phylum Chordata; class Chondrichthyes; order Orectolobiformes; family Hemiscylliidae; genus Chiloscyllium; species Chiloscyllium punctatum. The sequence goes on along the minus strand of NC_092743.1, from coordinate 117,430,459 downwards.
GTGAGCTAACTTACATGCTTATTCTTTAATATTTCTGTTCTGAAGGAGGGTCACTGGAACCAAAACATTAACTCTGATTTCTCTCCACAGGTGCTTCCAGACCTGCTGGCATTTTCCAGTAATTTTTGTTTTTGTTTCAGATTTCCAGTATCTGCAATTCTTTCGTTTTTTTGTATAATATTTCTGCATTTGGTGTTAAAGTGGAAATCAAAATGCAGAATACACAAGTGTTGTTTGTTGTGAATGCCTTGCTTCCTTGCTTATTGAATGATATGCACTTGTTAAGTAACTACAGGAGTAAAGTATGTTTAACTTGGTTATGTGAGGTAATTTAAGGTAAGATAAAATGAGCATATGTGGCTAATCTAGCATTAATGTAGACTCGCCAGACACAGGTGCAGTATGGAGATCCACATTTTTTTTGCACACTGGACTTTAGACAGGAATGAAGCCCACTGAAATGTCATGGAAACAATACAGTGTTAACATCAATTTCCTCAGTGCAACATATATTTTCAAAATCAAACCTCTTATTGCTTGACAACCAGAGTAGCTACAACCTGCTGTTGGTTTATTAAGTACAAGATCAAATCACATAACAGACTTGATACCCTGTCTTGAGAACAACAGATCTGCTTTTTTAAGTACACAATATCTAGTAATTTTATGATCGTAACCCTTGCATATTTTACATCGAAGTTCCAATTATATGAATTTGGTTTAGTGATTTGTTATTACATTTGGTCACTTCCAGACTCAAAATATTATTATATGTGATTATCTATGTATAGACTTCTGGGACTGATCTTCTGAAGTATCGTGCAGTCATCGTTATCATATAATGGTTTTCCTGCACCCAGCAATTGTGAAATTAAAATCATTTTAAAATAAAATCATCCCATAAATTATTAAATTTGGAGCTGATAGCAATAGGACAAGGGGAACAGAGTGCTGGGACCATTGCTAAAAGGATTGATAATGTGTCCCCTTGACTAATGGGATTTAAGAAAGAAGCAGAGAAAGAGATGGTGATTATAACCCTATGAAGTGCAGAAAGAGGAAAATGGAGTATGGATTAGAGAGGGAAAAAGAAACCAGAAAAGTAAGATTTTTAAAAAGGTTTTGGTTTTTTAATTTCAAATCATTAACAACATGTAGGAATGGAATTGAATGTTCCAAATTATTACTGTTCTGGGTCAGAGAGTTTGATTATAATTAAATTAAGAATTGAAAAGTAGAGTCAAAGTTGCCATAGGCTGTTGTTCATTAGAGAAAGGCTACTGATGATGGTTTAAGATCAAGGTAACCACGTCTCAGAGGGGAGAGATTGAGAAGTAGAGTCCTACAGGATAACCAAAGCTGGTGTGGGAATTGGGCCCATACTGTTGGCATCAGTCTGCGTGGCAAACCAGTTATATTGTTACAAAGGTACTTGTGCTCCGAATTTTCAGACTTAACGTTTTGTAGTGAGTTTGTTGGGTGAGGGCTTGCATTATTAACACTTACTTTTGCAGCAGGACTCATTCCAATATTCTTAAAATTCATGCAGGATATAATTTTCTAGCACTGTAGTATTTCTGTTCGACAGAAAATGATATACTTTGATAATGATCTGATTTGAAAATGCCTAATCCTGGATCAGTGTGAATGAAGAAGAGGGACTTTGAATTCATATAGTGCCTTTCAAAACATCAGTATGTGCCAATCCACTTTGAAGTGACTAAAACACTTCTAAAGTATGTTTTTGCTTTTGTTTGTAGTTAATTTAGACTTAGCTATAAGAAAACAACTTGCTGGCCATGTAAAAGTAGTTTTGATAAAATTACGTTCTACGTCATGGCTGATCATCTCAATGCCAATTTTGCGCATCCTGTCCCTCAGATCATTAGTTTTCAGAAACACACCAATTTCTGCCTTGAACCTGCTCAATGATCAAGGTTTCACAGTATTAAGGTAGAGAGTTCCAATGATTCACCACCCTCTGAATGAAGAAGTTCCTCATTAAATGTCTTAAATGGCCTGCTGATTATCCTGAATGTCCGGTCCCTGATTCTGGAGTCATCAGCCACAGCAAACATTCTACCTATATCCATCCTGTCATGCTCTGTAAGAATCTCGTAAGTTTCAGTGAAATCACTTCTCATTCTTCAAAATTCTGGAGAACTCAAATTGTTTCCTCAAATAAAAGCATAGTATTCAGGATGCAGAAGTTGTGAAGTGAAAATAAAAGGTATTAGAGAAACTTGGGGCTGATAGCAACTGTGGAGAGGGAAACGGAGTTAATGTTTCGAGTCCAATTAACTTTTCTTTGGAATGTAATCTCTTCTCATTGGCAATCTGCCATCCCAGGAATTAATCTGGTGAACCTTGGTAGCACTCCCTCCGTAGCAAGTGTAACCTTCCTTGGATATGAGACTAAAGCTATACATGGTACTTTAGGTGAGTTTTCACAAAGACTCCATACAAATGCAGCAAGACATCTTTACATATATACTTTAAAACCTATCAAAATGAATGTTAATATAATTTTCAATTATAATTGCTTGCTACAGCTGCAGTCTGGCTTTTAGCGACTAATGGACAACAACCTATCCTTTTGAACACCAATACTTCCCAGTCATCATCATTTAAGAAATATTATGCCTTTGTTTTTTTCAACAATGTTGAATATTCATGTTATTGTTCATTTATTTACATTATCTTCTATATGCCATATTCTAGCAAATTCACTGTCCAAGTCCTCTTGAAACATCCTTGCATTCCAGTTTGGTATCACTATAAAATTTCAAAATATTTCAGTTTGTCCCCACATCCAAATTATTTATATAGATTATGAACAGTTGTGGACCTTTGTACTGATCTTATATCGCTTCACTATTGACGGCCTGCCATTCTGAGAACAATCCATGTATTCCTGCTGTCTACTTTCTATCTATTAATTCTTTCTTAATCCATACCGGTATATTCCCTTAATCCCATTTTTAATTTTATTTACTAGCCTGTGTGGCAACCTTATTGCAAGCCGTCTGAAAATCCAAATATAATGCATAAATTAGTTCTCCTTTGTCTATGCTACAAGTAACATCCACCAAAATCTCTATTAGGTTTACCAAATATGATGTCCCTTTAACAAATCCATGTTCACTCTGCCCAAATTTGTTATTCTTAGTTTTTCAGTTCACATATTTATTATAATAGATTCTAACATTTTCCTTACTATAGATATCAAGCTATAGTGACAGAGAATTCCCAACTTCCACTACTTAAAGAAAAAAAATAACAATTTTATTCTTTAACTCTAAAAGAACATTAAACAACAACCATTTACAACTCTAAGCCTCCTTTCTCTTAAATGTGTGTTATCTACCTCCCACTCTATAATGATATCTGATCCAATAAAGCTCCTATTAAATTTACAGCAACTCAAGTTTCAAAACCAGACAGCGGCTGTCATCTCCAGTGTCAATCTTCCTCTGTTTGTAGATCACCTTGGGTCCTCTTCAGTCTTCTGCTGCAAAGATTTTTCATATGAAAAAAGGTATATTTTTTAGAAAATGTTTTCTGGCAGTCTGAGAATGGCAGGTGGTGCTCTTTCTGGCTAACTGTCCAAAATGCCTGTTTTTTTTCAATATCCCAAAACATTGGATCGTCTCATTGTTTCGATGTTGTCAAAACAGTAAAGTTCAAATTTGATTGGGCTTACATCTCTTGGGGCATAATTTAAATTGGTTAAATTCGAACTGCTGTGAAAATGACTGGTATCTAGGTTACAGCCAGAATATTACATCTTTCAACTTTGCAGCACACTCTGACATGACAGGTGCTTGCCAGCTTTCACTCTCTCTTAAAGGTACAGTACACACCTTCAACTTCATAACATCAGTAACTTTGGATATTCAATTTCCAATCTCTGTCACTCTAATAACAATTAAATCAAACACCTCAGTGTTTGCATTTACATCTTAAAGATTTTTGGAAATAATGCTACATACACTCAAATGGAGTACCTTTATTTCCTTTAAATATTGTTTTCCATTTTGATCCTATTTGATGCTTGTCGTTACTTCATCTGTCTTCTGGTTTTGCTTATTACTCTTCTACTTTTAGAACTCACTAATCTGAGTTCCCTCTTCTGTTCCCTTTCCCTGTCACATTAGGTTAAAGCTTCTCAGCAACATTACCAAATCTCCCCTGTAAATGGTATTCCTGGTCCTGCTAAGATCCACCCTGTCAATCTTATGCAGGAGGCCTAGAACCAATCATAATACTTCAGAAATCTCATGGCCTCCGTCCTAAACAAGTTTTCTAGCCATATGTTAAATTGCTCACTTCTGTTTCTATGATCACTACCACTTGGAACTTTGTATTTGTGAGTTTACTGCTCTGGAGGTCTTGTTTTTCAGTCTTTTTATGAGTATTCTGAAAATTACTTTCAGGATTTCATCTATCTTCCTACTTAATTAATTAATGCCAACATGGACCACAGGCTCTAGCTGTTCACACTATCCCAAAAGCTGATCATGCAGCTGTTCTGTGGCATCCTTGACCTTGGCACTAGGGAGGCAACATATATTCTTGGAGTCATGTTTACAGCTGCAGAAATGTCTGACTAAAGCATTCCCTACTGTTACTGCTCTCCACTCTTCTCCTTCAGCACAATCACTAGTGCCCAAAGTGGAAAATCCATTTATTAGCAGAGGTATCTATACTACCTGCCAGTTTTCTTAGACTGCATGGTCACCCATCCTTATCTGCCTGCACACTTCTAAGTTGCGGTATGATTGTATTATGCTATTCATGAAGTTCTAACCCAAGCCTAACGTGGATTAGAAAATGGGCAGACAGATGGGAAATGCAGAGTCGAGAGTGTGGAGCTGGAAAAGCACAGCCAGTCAGGCAGCATCCGAGGAGCAGGAGAATCAATATTTCGGGCGTAAGCCCTTCATCAGGAATGAGAACCAATCTGCTTAGGTTAAGTCGGTGGAAGTACTTATAGGAACTAACAAAGGAATTAAGTAAGTAATAAGCTACCACAGTTTGGGAACTGGCAGCTACAGTGTTATTGACTTTAATGGCCTTGGATTTTATATAGACATACTGAAAAATGCAAGAGCACAAGAGAGATGGAAAAAAACTTCTGTTATTACCGCTACATTAAGCACTTCCAACTCACACAAGTTACCTCCAGACCATTTGTTTTAATTAAAATTATGCTCACATATTGGGAGGAGCAGATAATAGTACAAAATAGCAGAGAATCCATCACCATTTTAAAAATATTTTGACCAGTTAAATTGGTGGTTCAGTTGCCTTTGCCTTGATCACTTTGTTAAAATTTGGAGATACAGTTCTGCATTTGAAAGTCAAGCATGTTTTGACTTGTAGTATGACTGTTGAATCATAAAGCTTGTTGGTCACAAATTTCTATTTTAACTGATATCCCAGTGTTACTTACAAAAATAATTTAGTACAAGCTATTGAACGTTTAAATCAAAAGTTTGCAAGAATGATACCAAAGCTGATGCATTATACCAATTGGACAATGGTGAACAGCCTAGATCTATTTTTATTTCCCATGAAAAGTAAAAGCAGGAGAGTTATCTAATAGGGACCTCTAACATTCTGAAAAGTATTGATAGCATAGACAGTGTGTTCCCATTTGTCAGGAAGGGCAAAACTGGAGATTATCAATATAAAGCAATTACCAGGAAATCAAAGAGGGAATTCAGAAGAAGCATCTTTTATCCTGAAAGATGTGAGGATTGAATTTTCCAATTCCAGGAATAGTTGAGGTGGATAGTATAGATTTATTCAAAATGAAAATAGGTAAGTATAAGAAGGAGAAACAATTGGAGCAATAGCAAAATAAGATTGTGACAAAGTTTGAGAATAGGGATAGGCCTGGATGGAACATAATTGCTAGGATGGACATGTTGGCCCATGTTGACTTCTTTCTTTGCTATTCTGCATAATGTGTTTTACTTAATTTCCTTTGTGTTTTCTGCTACTTGAATCCAGATATTATTGCTATTGCTAGCAAACTGTGACTTCATGAATAATCTCAATGTGCCAGAACAACATTGGAATATTTTCCCTAATCACCACGATGGTGGAGGTGATGGAAGCAAATGGAATTATGCTTTGCTGGTGCCTATGCTGGGACTGGCTGCCTTTCGTAAGTGTTGTGAATTTAGATTTATGTGCTGTGATATGTTTGTGACAACCTTTCATTTAGCATTGTAAAATGGAACTTCTGGAGTTTATGAAAAGTATGTTTGGGAGCATAGTGAGCCTTTCAAACATTTTCCCTGATTTTTTTTAAAACCAAGGGGCAACTTTTTCACGCAGAGGGTGGTATGTGTATGGAATGAGCTGCCAGAGGAAATGGTGGAGACTGGCACAATTGCAACATTTAAGAGGCATTTGGATGGGTATATGAATAAGAAGGGTTTGGAGGGATATGGGCCGGGTGCTGACTGGTAGGATTAGATTGGGTTGGGATATCTGGTTGGCATGGACGGGTTGGACCAAAGGGTCTGTTTCCATGCTGTACATCTCTATGACTCTAATCTCGCTCATCCCAATGATAGTCATAGAGTCATAGGATAGGAAGGAGACCAGAACTGCACACAATATTCCAAAAGTGGTCTAACCAATGTCCTGTACAGCCGCAACATGACCTCCCTACTTCTATACTCGATACTCTGACCAATAAAAGAAAGCATATGAAATGCCTTCATTATCCTATCTACCTGCGACTCCACTTTCAAGGAGCTATGAACATGCACTCCAAAGTCTCTTTGTTCAGCAACATTCCCTAGGGCCTTAACATTAAGTGTATAAGTCCTGCTAAGATTTGCTTTCCCAAAATGCAACACCTCGCATTTATCTAAATTAAACTCCATCTGCCCTCCTCAGCCCATTGGCCCATTTGGTCCAGATCCTGTTGTACTCTGAGGTAACCCTCTTTGCTGTGCACTACACCTCCAACTTTGATGTCATCTGCAAACTTACTAACTGTACCTCTTATGCTCATATCCAAACCATTTATATAAATGATGAAAAGTAGTGGACCCAGCATCGATCTTTGTGGCACTCCACTGGTCCCAGGCCTCCAGTCTGAAAAACAACCCTCCACCACCACCCTCTGACTTTTACTTTTGAGCCAGTTCTGTATCCAAATGGAGAGTTTTCCCTGTATTCCATAAGTTCTAACCTTCCCCAGTCTCCTATGGGGAACCTTGTTGAATGCCTTACTGAAGTCCATATAGATTACATCTATCACTCTGCTCTCCATTCTCTTTGTTACTTCTTCAAAAACCTCAATCAAGTTTGTGAGACATGATTTCCCACCCACAAAGCCATGTTGACTATCCCTGTCCCTCAGGATTCCCTCCAACAGCTTGCCCACCATTGACGTCAGGCTCATTGGTCTATAGTCCCCTGTTTTTTCTTACCATCCTTCTTAAACAGTGGCATCACGTTAGCCAACCTCCACGCTTCCGGCACCTCACCTGTGACTATCGATGATACAAATATCTCAGCAAGAGGCCCAGCAATCACTTCCCTAGCTTCCCACAGAGTTCGAGGGTACACCTGATCAGATCCTGGGGATTTATCCACATTTATGCATTTCAAGACATCCAGCACTTCCTCCTCTGAAATATGGAAATTTTTCAAGGTGTCACCATCTATATCTTCCATGTCCTTTTCCACAGTAAATACTGATGTAAGTTACTCGTTGAGTATCTCCCCCATCTCCTGCAGCTCCATACAAAGGCTGCCTTGCTGATCTTTGAGGGACCCTATTCTGTCCCAAGTTACCCTTTTGTCCTGAAAGTATTTGTAATAACCCTTTGATCTTACCATTATTTGATGCAAACGGCACAATATTAAAGTTATTTCTTGATGTCTGCTGTTTAAAAGTGAGAGAGATGTGTGACCTGTGGTTGAAATTCTTCCCACAGTTTTTGAGGAAATAAGAATTAAATTTTGTGGTCTCAATTTTATTTTATAAGGCTGGATCTGGTCCAGAGAATCCCAGAAGGAGATCAAGCAAGTAAGAGCAGAATGCAAGAATATAATAAACGCAACACAACAAGATCTGAAATTGAAGTATGAAGACACAATTGTTCAGAATCGACGCTTGCTTGCATATTGTGAGTTAGAACAGGAGAAGCTCAAAAGTAAAGTCCAAAGTTACCGTGAAGCCCTGTTGGCACAAAGCCGGCAGCTGGTTGAGGAACGCAAACAACTGGAAGAAGAACGTGTAAATTTAGAACAGAAAAAAAATTTCCTCCAATATTCTGGAGCAGCAGGAGCTTTGTATCATGACATGATGGAAAGGGAAGGAGTGTGGCAAAGCAAAGCAACAGCACTAATAAAAGAATTTGAAAATTCTCTGGTCCATAGACAAAGTCTATTCTGTAGCTACTTCAAACCACGACAAGAAAGACTGGACTTAGAAAGGAAGATACTTAACCAAGCTGTTAGAAACCCAATTGCGAGAGAATTAGATATCGAAACTGGCTTGAACGATATATTTAAATATGAAACACACTGTGCAAATGTGCAAAACACGGACAAAAGACAGAACGGCAGGTTAATGTGGGTGTATCTAGCGTACTGGGAGCTACAAGCTAATCTGCAGAAATTCAAGAAAGTCGAAGCTTCCTTATTGACAAAACAAGCTGACTAAAATGTTGATGATTTTTCTTAAAAAAGTCATTGTACCAGGAATTGCTGAAAGATATCCAATAACTGTCATTAGTAGTCAACAAAATATCCTGAATTTAAATTAAGTAGTTATGCCATTAATTTTGATTCTCCACAAATTGCTATGCATAGAACTAAAAAAAAGGCATATTATCATGAACTTATCTATAGACATTAATTATGTCATGAAATTGCTGGATTTGTGTTGTGAATGCAAATCAATCTCAAACGTTGCTAAAAGGAGACATTCAGAAATGCAAATTAGGTTTTCGTTCAGAAAATAATTTTGGGATACAGTATGTGACGTCATGTGGTAAATTTATCATGATTCTTGGTGTGGGAGGAAACCTGACGTTGGACCTTCTGTTCCCAAAGACCTCCACCACACTGGAATTTGCTCATGTTATACTGTGCATTTTGCCCAGCAATTCCTGTATTCTTTTTGAAAGCTGATCCCACATTCATAGTCATGAATGATGTGGCTGCTTTGTCTATACTTCGTGGGTCAAAAAATTTTGTACATTTTGCACACGTACCCTTGCATTAACTTGTCATGTGCCAATACAGCAATTATCAAACACAGTTGAGTTAAAATGTCATCTTTTGATTATTCTTTTACTTCACTTTTTCTTTATTTCTGTTAGTACAGTCTTCTCTCTGTATAGAATTTGTCTTGAATTCATCTTATTTCCTTCTCCATCGGCTACTGTGTATCTTTATTGTTTCCTTTTACAGCTAAAGGAGATAGATGATTGGATGTGATGTTTAAATAGAGTGATGTTTGACTTTGATGTTCGACTGGCCACTGCCAGTTTGCATTCCCTGCAATCTGTAATGCAAATATAGTGTCATCATAGGGTGAGATATAAAGACCAATATAAACAACTGCATATTCAGCTGGAGACTGTTGCAACATTTACTATCAAAGGAGAGAAGCAGGCAATTGAAGTAAAATCCATTGCACTTTCACTTAACTGTCAAATAGACTATTCAGCCTTTCACACCTGTTCTGTCATTCAGTGAGATAATGTCTGATCTGATTGTGGATTCAGCTTTGATGCTTCCCCTAATGCTCATCCTCCCCATAATCCTTGACTTTGCAGATCAAGAATCTGTTTAACTCAACTTTGAACATTTTAGATGACCCACCCTCTACATGAAGACAGATCTGTAAGTAAAGAAATTGGAGGATTATCCACCAATCTCCTTTAAACAGATGTTTGAAATTAACTTTGACTTCCTATTTTAGTATCATGACTTTTTTTTGGTCACCCAACCAAAAACCTGGGAAGAATAATTGAGTACTGATAACTGAGGTGGTAAGCACAATATAAAGATTGCCATTTTCTGATTGATTTTGTTTCTATCATCTTATTCAATAATGTTTGCTTTATGTAGATGTTTTTGGCAGAGTAATGTTGATTGATCTATTGCTCAGATTGCTCTGGGTTATTCACTGCTTCACAAATCAGGGACAGGGAGCGTGAACTGAACAACTTCAGTTGTGTTTGGGATTCAAAAGATAGATGCATTTGTGTGCAGCTTTGTGGAAATGCCTCTGTTTCATAACTACTCTGGTGTGCTGATCTGAATAAAGAAATTGAGAACCATGGTTAAGGATAATGTGCATATTTGTGGAATTTGGATCATGTACAAGGGATTTCAAATGACCTGATATTGAATTTTGTGAGGTGTTGAAATCTTGAGTGTATTATGTGCAAAGAAATGGATAAAAGTCTTGAAATCTGCTGAATTTGTTTTTTAAAATGGATTTCAGATAAGCATACGCTGTACTTGTTGAATATTTGTTGTTGTCTATCTTTTTGGAGAAGGTTTCTCCTGTTTATCTCCATGAAATTTCAATGCAGAAAGTAGTGATTAATGCCTAGACCTGATTAAAATTATCCTGTAAACAAATATCAGCAATGTTATCTTTCTTGACCCTATCTGGTATATAAACTTTTCTTAGTAACCATATCAGACTCATGGTTTGTGTCCGGTTTTCATATCAAATTAGAGTCATAGATAGACAACAACAGACCCTTCTGTCCAACTCATCCATGCCAACCAGATATCCTCACCTAATCTAGTCACATTTGCCAGTACCCAGCCCATATCCCTCCAAACCCTTTCCTATTTATATATCCATTCAGATGCCTTTTAAATGCTGTAATTGTACCAGCCTCCACCACTTCCTGTAGCAGCTCATTCCATACACATATCACCCTTTGCGTGCAAAAGTTGTCCCTCTATAAGGTCACCCCTAAGTCTCTGACACTCCAGGGAAAACAGCCCCAGCCTATTCAAACTCTCCCTCTAGCTCAAATCCTCTGACCCTGGCAACATCCTTGTAAATAATTTCTGAACCCTTTCAAGTTTCACAACATTGGAAGGAGAACAGAATTGCACGCAGTATTCCAAAAGTGGCCTAAATAATGTCTTGTACAGCAGCAACATGACTCCCAACTCCTATACTCAATGCTCTGACCAATAAAGGAAAGCATACCAAACATCATCTTCACCTCCACTCCAAGGTCTCTTTGTTCAGCAACACTCTGTAAGACCTTACCATTAAGTGTACGGAGGCTCAGTGGTTAGCACTCTGCCTCACAAAGCCAGGGACCCGGGTTCGATTCCAGTCTCGGGCGACTGTAGAGTTTGCACATTCTCCCCATGTCTGTGTAGATTTCCTCTGGGTGCTCTGATTTCCTCCCATTTTCCAAAGCCGTGCAGCTTAGATGAATTGGAGGGGACTAAATCAAAATAGGGTTGGAGGAGGAAATAAAGCAATCCATCCCCCATTGTGCCCACCTCTCCCTTGGGGCATCAAAAACATGGGTAGATACCTGGGCAGGACACCTGGGTTGACTTTGTTACAATCACTACAAGCCTCCCCCTCTGAGTCCAAGGACATAGGCCAGTTTTTTGTAGCTTTTCCTGTGGCATTTTAGCACCAGGTCAGGGTCCTGCAACTCTGCCTCTGGTATGGACAGCATGCAACACATGGTAGCTCTTATGCCCAAGTGTCTCAGCAGAAATTCGTTCTCTTCTTCAGGCGGTGACGTCCACCGTTCCATCTCAGATTCTGAAGTATCTTCAATGTTTGACAGAGAGGGAGAATCCACAGGTTCTGGAATAGTTGAAAGGTAGTCGAGGAGCCAGACACATTTTGCTCCTACACCGTTTGTGAGTTTGCAGCTTTCATGTGGTGGACATGCTTGTTCAGGACCATTACATCTCCCTGAACTTTATATGTCACTGGACCTGACCTCACATTGACCATGCCTCTTACCCACGTAGAGCCATTCTGGTGGCTCCTATTCCAAACTTAGGTCACTTGAAGTAAAGTATCTGTCTCGCTTAGCGTAGTCTTGTATTTAGCATTGGCGTTCCTGAAGTTGTTTCACCCTCTGCTGCCCCCAGGTCTGAGAAGATAAGATTTACCCTGGTGTGGTGTCTTTTCCCCATTAGCAACTCTGCTGGAGCTATCTCTGGAGTTGAATAGGAACTGGGACAGTTTGGTATCTAGTGAAGCAGTATGCTATTTCTTCAAGCCTGCCTTCTAAGTTTGGACTGCTTTTTCTGCCAGGCCATTGGATGATGGATGATTTGGAGCTGTCATTAGAGGACAAATATCTGACTTTAGGAAATATTCAAAAGTGACAAACACTTTTGGGAGGCTGTGCGTTGTACAAGATGCAAGCAGTTTTTCTATTGTCATCCCCGTGTTTGGGAAATGAACTTTAGGCACATCCAGCCACTTTGGGAATCCACAATGACTAAGAACATTGAGCCCATGAAAGGACCTGCATAGTCAGGATTCTCATTAAAACAGGGGAGCTGTTGATGGTAGTTTTTGTCCTTGTTGATACTCTGGGCACCGCCCCACCAATCACCCCCATATAAGGAGAATGAAGCTAATCTGCTGCTCTCACAATGAACTGCTACACATCCACTTACTGAAGCAGCAAGCAAGAGTCCGTCTGTCTTCCAAGAACTGTTTATTTTTCTCAATTAATGACAAACATTGCTTTTTCCCTTATTACAGGTCTGGGCCTCAGTTGTTCCCTATTATATCTTGAGTATGTCCTTTAAGGGGACCATCTTTCAAATATTGTCACTGCATACAGTTTTAATCGCCTCACATAAGTGTAGATGTACTCCCATTGGGGCACTTCAGGGATGTTTCACTGATACGATTTCTTAGATGGCATGGTTGTTTTATGACGTAAGTTTGAGCAATTTGGACTTATTCTCAGTCAGGTTGAGAAGAATGGGAGGTGATTTTGTTGAAACACACAAGACTTCAAGAGGCCTCAAGTAGGGTAGGTAATGTGAGAATATTGCCTCACCTGTGAAAATCCAGAACTAGGGGACCAACTTTCAAATAAAGGATCTCACATTTAAAATGTGGAAGGGAGGAATTCTTGCTCTCGATGGATCATAAACATTTGAAATACTTAAGCCTGGAGACCTGTGGGTGCTGAGTCATTAGTATACTGAAGCTGCATTGGACAGATTCTTGAATTATAAGGGAGTCAAGATAATGGGAAACAGGCAGAAAAGTGGAGTTGAAGCCAAGAACACAGCATAAGGGACCACATACTTTTCCTTTTTCGACTATAAACTGGAATAGAAGTCAGACATAATTGAAATACCGGATCAGTCTCAAAATAGTAGATCAGCAATTATTTCCTTTAAGTATCATTTGTTAAAGTTGTGTATTACAATAAATAGTTATTTTCTGTGAATGATGAATCCTAGTGTGAATTGCTTTTGTGGCAGTCATTCAGGCAAATTTCTCGTCTTGATGGTCTCATTGGGACTTTATATGTTTTGTGACAGCTTGTGGAAAAGTGAAACACTATTATCGGTGCACGGTTCCCAGTTAACGCATGCCATCAATCCATAGAATCCATAGAATCCCTACAGTGTGAAAATAGACTATTCACCCAACAAGTCCACACTGACCCTCTGAAGAGCATCCCATCCGGACCCACCCCCCATGCTTTTCCTTGTAACCCTGCAGTTCTCATGCCATCCCAGAACACTATGGGCAATTTGGCTGAGCTAATCCACCTAACATGCACATCTTTGGACTTACTGAATGATGGAGTCAGACATGATGGGCCAATTGGCCTATCCCTACTTATCTTGACAAGTGAATTCTCCTGGGTGCCTGTTAAATATCTATCCTTAAACCAAAATTGCTAAAACTGATTACCTGGTCATTATCTTGGTGCTATTTGTCAGACCTTGCTGTGCACAAACTGACTGTTTAATTTCTGACATGAAGACTAGACCTCAAAAGTACTTAGAGTCACAGAGTCATGGAAATGTACAACATCAAAACAGACCCTTCAGTTCCAACTCATCCATGCTGACCAGATATCCCAACCTAATCTAGTCCCACTTGCCAGCCCCCGCCCCATAGCCCTCCAAACCCTTCCTATTCATATACCCACCAGATGCCTTTTAAATGTTGCAATTGTATTAGCCCCCACCACTTCCTCTGGCAGATTATTCCATACACGTACCACCCTCTGCGTGAAAAGGTTGCCTCTTAGGTCTCTTTTATATCTTTCCCCTCTCACCCTTTAGTTCTGGACTCCCCCACCCAAGGAAACGACTTTGTTTATTTATCCTATCCATGCCCCTCATGATTTTATAATAAATGACAGTAGCACATCCTGAGGCCATAAAATGTGTTGTAGAAATGCAAGTTCATTCTTTCTTGTTCTGTTATGAAAATCCATTTCACTGATAAGCAGAGAAGTCAGCATAGTCTGACTATAGCACATTTGCTTGCATGTCTCTTGATAATAACAGATGAAAAGCTTTGAAGAGGAATGGAGAAGGGCTTCTAAAGTGACAGTGAGAAGGTTATAGCTACAGAGGAGGGGAAGAGGTCTCCAAGGGAAACCTCTTGGGTGGGGTCTTGGGACAGAGAATACTACTGTGTGGATGCAGGCCATTTGGCTCATCATCTACACCAAACCTCCGAAGAGCACCCCACCTAGCCATACCCTATCCCTGTAACCCTACATTTCCCATGGCTAATCAACCTGGGCCCATCCTATCCCTGAACACTACAGGCAATTCAGCATAGCTAATCCATGTAACCTGCACATCTTTGGACTGTGGGAGGAAACTGGAGCACCCGGAGGAAACCCACGCAGACATGGGGAGAATGTGCAAACTTCACACACCGACAGTCACCTGAGGAATTGAACCCAGGTCCCTGGTGCTGTGAGGCAGCAGTGTTAACCACTGAGTCCGTGAAGAATAAAAAAGGCTCAGAGCATAGAGTCAGGGTGTGAAACTTGGCAGTGGGAAGGGCCTGACCCTTTGGATGAGGTGAGGGACAAGGGAGGGATGTATAGTTAGTGCTGGTAAATGCAATGAGGGACCTAAAGGGCCTTCCTGTCATTTTCTGACCACTATTCTTCTTATTGCTACCTTGTTCTCTTGCATTGTTTTCTCTAATTAATTTATCAAATCTTACCAAACTTGATTCCATTCCCTCATTTTGTTGGTGTGGCCTATATTGTATGATGTGGGGAAATGTGTTGAAGACGATGTCATTTGGCAGTCATTACTGATTGTTAAACACCTTGTTAACTATTCAACTCACCTCATTAATATTCTCGCTCTCAGCTTACCAAACTTGGCAAGTAAGCTCAATGCTTATAAACTTGATGAAGAAAACAGATGTTGCGCCTAGAGGATTCAGGTCACCACCTGCTCTGAGCGACCTCCATGTTGGACTCCAGGCATCAACATCCCGAGCACATTCCAGGGCCACTGGCCACAGGCACCGCACATCCACAGACATTGCCATTTGACGTGCCAGCCTCTAAGCAGTGATTATTTCCAATCCACTGACAGGGCCTTTCGGCACTTCAATGCTGCACTAGCAACTATCACTATAATGCTGCAAGGACACATGCTCTGAGGGACACACACCCAGTTCATGGACTGGACCAGGCTGCATCTCCAGGCTCTTCATTTACTATCGGAACACTCGCTCACTCTGAGCCTACCTATTTGGTAACCGCTTCACTTTGCCTTGCATTGCTTTTTTATGCATTTGGCCCCCTCAGCGACAAATATTAGGGTGATATTCCTGCTGTCTTTCTGTACTGTTTAGTGCTGACATCAAGGAAACTTGAGGTGCATGTGGATAGTGTCCATGAGATGTTGGTGTCCAGAGTCCAACATGGAGGTCACTGGGAGAAAATGGCGAGCTAAATTCTCCAGATGTTCACCCTGTTTTCTTTATCAAGTTTGTCAAACATCAAGCTTCTTTGGTGTGTTTGGTAAAATGGGAGGGTGAATATTAACGAAGCGAGTTGGACAGTTAACAAGATGTTTAACAATTGGTAATGACTGCCAAGCGACATCTTGTCGTTGCCTAGGAAGGATCTCACCAACTTGCTTCTGAAAAACATAAAAGATGGGCATGAGTCACTTATCTTCAAGATGGGTTTCACTGCACTTGTCACCCACATCTGCCACTCATCTCACTATAGCCCGTGTCACTCACACCCGTATGAGATTTCACCCATCATCGGGTGAAATTGGGCGGCATGGTGGCTCATTGGTTAGCACTGTTGGTTCACGGCACCCAGGACCCAGGTTCGATTCCAGCCTTGGGTAACAGTCTTCGTGGAGTCTGCATGTTCTCCCCATGTCCATGTGGGTTTCCTCCAGGTTCTTCCACAGTCCAAAGATGTGCAGGCTAGGTGGATTAGCTGGAAAAATACAGCGTTACAAGGATAAAAGTAGGGTGTTTCTGGGTGGGATTCTCTTTGGAGGATTGGTGTGGACTTGATGGGCTGAATGGCTTGCTTTCACACTGTAGGACTTCTATGATCTCCTAGTCATAGTTGTCAGCAGGCCTCCGTTAAGTCAGGAAGATGGAAAATGCTTGTTCAAGGGTTCCTGAGACAGAATGTGAAGAGCAGCCTCTGATATCAGTCCAGCTCCTGCTCTGGGTGTTCAGTGTCAGGATCCTGCCCTGATAGGGGGTGAGGAGCTGAATGATGGGCAGCACACAATCCAACTTGATACTTTCTGCCCTGTTGTGAGCTGTTTTCCTCATAGGATGACAGAGACGGATATTATACACTTACAAAGCAGCTACCCTGTTGATGCAGGTGGGGAGGTGTCCAGAATGAGTGAGTTGGCAGCGCAGATGGCATGCAGGGTTAGTCGTGTTGGAGGTTGGGATGGATGACAGTGAGCAGGGAAGATGTTACAGACAGTGGTGAGGGTGGTAAAGTGTGAGCCTTAGTGGGAGATTAATACAATAGCAGAAAGAGAGTGAGTGTGAAGTATCATAGAGATGATGGTGGGTCTTACCCTGGTGGAATGAGCAGAACATTGAGCTTCCAACAGTGCTGGGCATTCCTCCAGACGGTGGAGACTCCTTTAACCTAAGTGGCAATATTGGACTAGGCTAGCATGATCTGGTGGGGGGTCTTCACTGCTGACCCTGGGTAAGGAGAAAGTCCTGTGTCAGTAGTTAAAAATCACACAACACCAGGTTATAGTCCAATTGGAAGCACTAGCTTTCAGAGCGCTGCTCCTTCATCAGGTGGTTGTGGAGTACACAATTGTAAGACACAGAATTTACAACAGAAGTTTACAGTGTGATGTAACTGAAATTATACATTGAAAAATACCTTGTTTGTTAAGTCTCTCATCTGTTAGAATGACAATGTTAGTTTCACTTCTTTCATTTGTAAATCACAAAACTTTTTTAAAAAGTTACATTCTTGGGTTAACTTTAACAATTGGTGTCAGCTCAGATAATGTATTGAAGGTGTTAGCCCCCTGTGTGCTGCTGTCTGTGCCATATTGTTTAGACTGATTCTAATCTAAAAAATGAATTGACAGAATCTTACAAGGATTCATGCAATTTTGAGCAAAGTACAATGTAACTCTGTAAGTAATGTATAATTTCAATTGCATCACACTAAACTTTTGCTATAAATTCTGCATCTTACAATTGTATACTCCACAGCCACCTGCTGATGAAGGAGCAGTGCTCCGAAAGCTGGTGCTTCCAATTAAATCTGTTGGCGGCGATGGCAGCTCAGTGGTTAGCACTGCTACCTCACAGCACCAGGGTCCCAGGTTCAATTCCAGCCTTGGGCGATTGTCTGTGTGGAGTTTACACGTTCTCCCTGTGTCTGCGTGGGTTTCCTCCAGGTGCTCCGGTTTCCTCCCACAGTCCAAAGATATGCAGGTCAGGTGAATTGGCTATGCTAAATTGCCCATACTGTTAGGTGCATTAGTCAGAGGGAAATGGGGCTGGGTGGGTTACCCTTCGGGGGGGGGGGGGGGGTCGGTGTGGACTTGTTGGGCTGAAGGGCCTGTTTCCACGCTGTAGGGGATCTAATCTAATCTATAACCTGGTGTAGTGTGATTTTTAAATTTTGTACACCCAGTCGAAATCATGACTGTGTCAGCAGGACCTTCAAAGTCCCTCCCGTAAAACTTGTTGACAATTTTCCTCTTCTGCCTGTCAGGGGCTAAGGTCAGGAACTATGTAGGGTGGCTCAGGAATAATGGTGCTTGTTTAGGTGTGTAACTGGTTTTTAAAATGGCATGGAAGGTCTTTTGACGGATATCCACCAAGTAGTGAATTGTTCTAGGAATGGCCCATGTTAAAATAGAGTGAGACTGGATGTGAGAGATGTCATAGGAACAGGGTAGGTAATTCATGTAATGAGCTTGGCAGGGTAAAGTGAGAAAACATGCTAGGCCTTACTCTGAAAAACACTCAAAAAAAACTTGATGTAACTTGTACTTAAAACACTTGGAATTCAGTCCCAACTATTGAGTTATTCATAGCTGTCTGACATTCTCCAGTTATAAACTCATTCTCCAGCCAATTTTCAAACATTCTATTTTAAATTAGGACATGAATGATTAAACTGGGAACTGGGCTCACCTGCAGACATTGTCAATACAAGTAGATAGACAGTGACAATAATTAAGTCCTTTGAAAAGCTGTGACAAATGTGTCTTTTTTTCAGCTTATCTTGATTTTTTTTTAATCAAGAATGGCATGTTCTTCCCTTAGAATCTTTCTTTCTCACTAGAATTACGTATGTTCTAGAAATCAGGGTGTTGTATTCATTGATGAGAAATAGTAAAGGTCACTTGTTGAAGTGGATTACAGGGCTCCTAATAGTAGCCACACTTCAGGACAGCGAATTGGGAATGGTGGGTGTGTGAACATTTTCATTTGACAGCACTATCGTCTGCTGCAATTAAACACTGAGACTGACATACAGCTAACTAATGGAAAGAAAGTATATCAGTTAAATTAGATCAACTAATCACTGGACAGTTTACATGTATCTGACACTTATCTGACACATCCTGTATCTAACATTTATCAGATATCTGATAAACACCATTAAAACACTGTGAACAAGTAAATTATGCTTTCTAATTTGTCTTAGTTATTTGCAATATAGTTGCACGAATAACCATCTGACTTGATCTGAATGAATGTTCATGAAATAGAGTGTGTGCATAAACAATCTGTTTCTTAGAAGCTATTTGACTAGGGTTGCCAAGTCTCCTGGGATGGCCAAGAGTCTACTGGTATCAATCTCCTGGTGATCAAAGAAAACATTCCAAAAGATTTTAAATTGATGCTTTTGAAATGCAACACAGCCTAATCTGAAGCAAACCTTCTAGTCCAAAAAATACAGCTCAGAGGACTCTGAACAGCTAGCATTTTGATGAGTTGCAATGGGATTATGGCTTCTTCTCTGATCACCTTTTTGGGAGGAAGGCAATGGAGTAAACAAGAAGGCCTATTCTTGAGTCATGTTAAAATGGAGTACTTCTTTAAGATTTTGCTGATGATTTGGCATGGCTTCGGTGCTGTGCTCTGTGATTGTCTCCAGAGGTGATCCCAGGTACCACTAAGTACTAGAAAGACTGGTTGGGGCGGTTTAATCTTGAAACACCGAAGAGCAAGGAAAGGTTGTATTTTATTGCATTGCCACTGCGTTATGAACCAACTTTGCTCCCTATTACTGATATGGCTTCAGAGTCTATCTCCATCAAATAGGATAGAATGCTTTTGTTGGTCTAAGCGTGAGTATGAAAATTTTGAGACAAATTCTTTATGTTGAAACAAGGCTACAATTCTAAGCATAACCAGTTAGATAATATTTTATGTACCTTGTTTTGTTACAAGTTGCTTTGAAGTGTTTTCAGATTACATCTGAAAAATCCCTGTTTTTTTAAATAAAACATCTGTAGGTTTAAATTATTCTTAACTAGATCCCAAGGACAGAGCAGGGCAAAGAGTTCTTGGTATCTGAGGAGTCTTCTGATTAGTGACAATGTTCATAGGTAAAGAGATAGCTGGAAAATGGGAAGCCTTCAAAAATGAGATCACAAGAGTCCAGAGACAGTATATTCCTGTTAGGGTGGAAGGAAAGGCTGGTAGGTATAGGGAATGCTGGACGACAAAAGAAATTGATGGTTTGGTTAAGAAAAAGAAGGAAGCATATGTCAGGTATAGACAGGAAAGATAAAGTGAATTATTCGAAGGTTATAAAGACACTGGGAGTATACTTGAGAGAAATCAGGAGGGCAAAAAGGGGACATAAGATAGCTTTGGAAAATACAGTTAAGGAGAATCCAAAGGGTTTTTACAAATACATGAAGGACAAAAGGCTAACTAAGGAGATAATAGGGCCCCTCGAAGATCAGCAAGGTGGCCTTTGTGTGGAACCACAGGAGATGGGGGAGATTCTAAATAAATATTTTGCTTCAGTGTTTACTGTGGAAAAGGACATGGAAGATATAGACTGTAGGGAAATAGATGGTGTCATCTTGAAAAATGTCCATATTACTGAGGAGGAAGTGCTGGATGTCTTGAAACGCATAAAGGTGGATTAATCCCCAGGCCCTGATCAGGTCTATCCTAGAATTTTTTGGGAGGCTAGGGAAGTGATTGCTGGGCCTCTTGCTAAGATATTTGTATCATTGATAGTTACAGGTGAGGTGCCAGAAGACTGGAAGTTGGCTAATGTGGTGCCACTAATTAAGAAAGGTGGTAAGGACAAGCAAGGGAACTATAGACCAATGGTGGGCAAGTTGCTGGAGGGAATCCTGAGGGGCAGGATGTACATGTATATGGAAAGGCAAGGACTGATTAGGAATAGTCAACATGGCTTTGTGTGTGGGAAATTGTGTCTCACAAACTTGATTGAGTGTTTTGAAGAAGTAACAAAGAGGATTGATGAGGGCAGAGCAGTAGATGTGATCTATATGGAATTCAATAAGGTGTTCGACAAGGTTCCCAATGGGAGACTGGTTAGCAAGGTTAGATCTCATGGAGTATAGGGAGTACTAGCTACTTGGATACAGAACTGGCTCAAAGGTAGAAAACAGAGCGTGGTGGTGGAGGGTTGCTTTTCAGACTGGAAGCCTGTGACCAGTGGAGTGCCACAAGGATCGGTGCTGGGTTCACTACTTTTCATTATTTATATAAATGATTTGGATGTGAGCATAAGAGGTATATTTAGTAAGTTTGCAGATGAAACCAAAATTGGAGGTGTAGTACACAATGAAGAAGGTTACCTCCGATTACAACGGGAACCTCCAGAACTAGAGGGCATAGATTTAGGATGAGAGGGAAATAATCGAAGAGAGACCTATGGGGCAATATTTTCATGCAGAGGGTGGTACGTGAATGGAATGAGCTGCCAGAGGAAGTGGTGGAGGCTGGTACAATTGTAACACTTAAAAGGCATCCTGGATATGTATATGAATAGGAAGGGTTTGGAGAGATATGGGCCGGGTGCTGGGACTAGATAGGGTTGGATTATCTGATTGGCATGGACAAATTGGACTGAAGGGTCTGTTTCTGTGCTGTACATCTCTTTGACTCTCTGACTCTATGACTTCAGACATTGAGTCACTGAGGAACCTATGACCCTGCTTCCCCATAGAATTTGTATGCACCTCACTGCCAGATTTCCATGATGTCTCTTACACAGAAATCTCCTGGAATATGTTCAGTTCGAATGAATAGCCACATCTGGCCCACAAACAAGATAAAACAACATAGAAATGTTAAGGAAAGAGTTTACAAGTTTTATTTATAATGTGCATGGCAAACTGCATGCTTGGAGGTAGCGAGACCTGCAGATGCTGGAAAGTTGGAGTCGATAAAATGTGGAGTTGGAAAAAACACAGCATCAGAATAGCAGGAAAGTCAACATTTCAGGCAGGACCTTTCATCAAGATTGGGAAGGGGGAAGGGGGCTGAGAAATAAATAGAGGGAGGGGGTGATGTGGGGGAAAGATAGATGAGATGGTGATAGGTGGATCTGGTACATCCAGCATCAAACATTTTTCAAGTATCTAATATACCCTATTAAACACAGATTAAACCTAAACACAGATTAGAACCTAAAACAACAGTTTTAATCACAGAAACTAATCAGGCTTCCTGACCTTGGGATCCCATGTACTCCTGAAGAAGGGCTTATGCCCGAAACGTCGATTCTCCTGTTCCTTGGATGTTGCCTGACCTGCTGCGTTTTTCCAGCAACACATTTTCAGATCCCATGTACTGTCACCACCTGCCTTCCCCTCCCTGTTAGCTCGGTCAGAACTTCAGGTCTTGGGAGTTTTAGCTCACCACTGAGGAAAAGACAGTTTTAAAGTGCGTCTGATTGCTGTGGTTCCTGGTATCGGTTCTCTTGGTTCAGAACAGGCCTGTGTCTGGAAGCTCTTGTTCAGATAGCACCTAGTTGGATTCCCCATTTGCGGATGTCCTTTGCTGTGATGATGGTATTGATTTGGCTTCCTGATTCTGCTTCTGTGTTCGGCCTCTGTGGTTCTTTGTTCTGAAGCTCCTTGTTGGGGTTGGGAGCCCGTGGAGAAG
The DNA here is from genome assembly GCF_047496795.1 of Chiloscyllium punctatum. Taxonomy (NCBI): domain Eukaryota; kingdom Metazoa; phylum Chordata; class Chondrichthyes; order Orectolobiformes; family Hemiscylliidae; genus Chiloscyllium; species Chiloscyllium punctatum. Next base: position 117,407,811 of record NC_092743.1, on the reverse strand, counting down.
CTTTCTGTGCAGAGGCTTATTGCTGAATAGGCTGTTCCCTCAGGTCAGATCAGGGCTAGCAGTTATAGAACACACAACATTGAACAATACAGCACAGAACAGGCCCTTTGGCCCTCGATGTTGTGCCGACCTGTGAACTAATCTAATCTAATCCCCTTACATTATCCCATCATCATCCATGTACTTATCCAAGGATTGTTTAAATCTCCCTAATGCGGCTGAGTTAACTACATTGGCAGGTAGGGCATTCCACGCCCTTACCACTCTCTGAGTAAAGAACCTGCCTCTGACATCTGTCTTAAATCTGTCACCCCTCAATTTGTAGTTATGCCCCCTTGTACAAGCTGATGTCATCACTGTACTGTCTGCCCTATCTAATCCTCTGCTCATCTTGTATGTCTCTATCAAATACCCTCTTAGCCACCTTCTTTCCAATGAGAACAGACCCAAGTCTCTCAGCCTTTTCTCATAAGACCTTCCCTCCAGACCATGCAACATCCTGGTAAGTCTCTTCTGCACCTTTTCCAATGCTTCCACATCCTTCCTGTAATGGGGCGACCAGAACTGAACACAGCACTAACATTTTGTATCATTACGGCTCCGGCACTCAATCCCTCGACCAATAAAACCTAACACACCAAATGCCTTCCAAACAGCACTATCAACCTGGGTGACAACTTTCAGGGATCTATGCACATGGACTCCAAGATCTCTCTGCACATCCACACTCCCAAGAATCTTTCCATTGACCAGTATTCTGCCTTCCTGTTACTCTTCCTAAAGTGAATCACCTCACATTTATTGAACTCCATTTGCCACCTCTCAGCCCAATTCTGCAGTTTATCCATCCAAGTCACCCTCTGAACGTGCAGCCCCCCACTCCCTCCGTTCCAACCCCAACCTCACTATCAAACCGGCAGACAAGGGAGGCGCAGTGGTAGTTTGGCGCACCGATCTTTACACCGCTGAGGCTAAACGCCAGTGCGCGGACACCTCCTCCTACTGCCCCCTTGACCATGACCCCACCTCCCACCACCAAACCGTCATCTACCAGACCATCCACAAACCTCATCTCCTCAGGGGATCTCCCATCCACCGCCTCCAACCTCAGTCCCACAACCCTGCACCACCCGTTTCTACCTCCTGCCCAAAATCCTGACTGCCCCGGCCGACCCAATATCTCAGCCTGCTCCTGCCCCACCAAACTCATCTCTGCATACCTCGGCACGGTCCTATCCCCCTTAGTCCCTACCTACGTTCGGGACACCACCCACGCCCTCCACCTCCTCCATGATTTTCGCTTCCCCGGTCCCCAACACCTTATCTTCACCATGGACATTCAGTCCCTGTACACCTCCATCCCCCATATGAAGGACTCAAAGCCCTCCGCTTCTTCCTTTCCCGTCGTACCAACCAGTACCCTTCCACTGACACCCTCCTTCGACTGACTGAACTGGTCCTTACTCTGAACAACTTCTCTTTCTATTCCTCCCACTTCCTCCAAACCAAAGGAGTAGCCATGGGCACCCGCATGGGCCCCAGCTATGCTTGCCCCTTCGTAGGATATGTGGAACAGTCCATCTTCCGCAGCTACACTACCTTTTCCTCCGCTACATCGATGACTGTATCGGCGCTGCCTCGTGATCCCACAAGGAGGTTGAACAGTTCATCTACTTTACTAACACCTTCCACCCCGACCTCAAATTTACTTGGACCGTCTCAGACTCCTCCCTCCCCTTCCTAGACCTCTCCATTTCTATCTCGGGCAACTGAATCAACATGGACATTTACTATAAACCAACCGACTCCCACAGCTACCTAGACTACACCTCCTCCCACCCTGCCTCCTGTAAAAACGCCATCCCATATTCCCAATTCCTTCGTCTCCGCCGCATCTGCTTCCAGGAGGACCAGTTCCAATACCGAACAACCCAGATGGCCTCTTTCTTCAAAGACCGCAATTTCCCCCCAGACGTGGTTGACGATGTTCTCCACCGCATCTCCTCCACTTCCCGCTCCTCTGCCCTTAAGCCCCACACCTCCAATCGCCACCAGGACAGAACCCCCCCAGATACATCGTATCATCCGTCGTCATTTCCGCCACTTCCTAACAGACCCCACCACCAGGGATATATTTCCCTTCCCTCCCCTATCAGTGTTCCGAAAAGACCACTCCCTCCGTGACTCCCTCATCAGGTCCACACCCCCCACCAACCCAACCTCCACTCTCAGCACCTTCCCCTGCAACTGCAAGAAATGCAAAACTTGCGCCCACGCCTCCCCCCCTTACTTCCCTCCAAGGCCCCAAGGGATCCTTCCATATCCGCCACAAATTCACCTGCACCACCATACACATCATTTACTGCGTCCGCTGCACCCGATGTGGCCTCTTCTATATTGGGGACACAGGCCGCCTACTTGCAGAACGTTTCAGAGAACACCTCTGGGATACCCGGACCAACCAACCCAACCACCCCGTGGCTCAACACTTCAACTCCCCCTCCCACTCCACCAAGGACATGTAGGTCCTTGGACTCCTCCATTGCCCAGACCATAGCAACATGACGACTGGAGGAAGAGCGCCTCATCTTCCGTCTAGGAACCCTCTAACCACAAGGGATGAACTCAGATTTCTCCAGTTTCCTCATTTCCCCTCCCCCCACCTTGTCTCAGTCCCAACCCTCGAACTCAACACCACCTTCCTAACCTGCAATCTTCTTCCCGATCTCTCCACCCCTACTCCACTCCGGCCTATCGCCCTCACCTTAACCTCTTTCCACCTATCGCATTTCCAACGCCCCTCCCCCCTACCTTTTATCTTAGCCTGCTTGGCACACTTTCCTCATTCCTGAAGAAGGGCTCATGCCCGAAACATCGATTCTCCTGCTCCTTGTATGCTGCCTGACCTGCGCTTTTCCAGCAACACATTTTCAGCAGTTTATCCAAGTCCCCCTGCAACCTGCAACATTCTTCCACACTGTCCACTACTCCACTGACGTTTGTGTCATCAGCAAACTTACTAACCCATCCACCTATGGCTGCGTCTAAGTCATTTATAAAAATGACAAACGGCAGTGGTCCCAAAACAGATCCTTGTGGATCACCACTAGTAACCGGACTCCAGGCTGAATATTTTCCATCAACCACCACTCGTTGCCTCCTTACAGAAAGCCAGTTTCTAATCCAAACTGCTAAATCACCCTCAATTCCATGCCTCTGCATTTTCTCCAACAACCTACCATGTAGAACCTTATCAAAGGCTTTATGAAGTCCATGTACATCACATCAATTGCCCCACCCTCATGTACCTGCTTGGACACCTTCTCAAAAAACTCCATGAGGTTTGTGAGACATGACCTGCCCTTGACGAAACCATGTTGACTATCTGTAATCAAATTGTACAGACTGTGTGCCCTATTATCTGCCTTCAAATCTGTGTTGTCCATTGTGTTTCTGGTGTTTCCTTCTGAAGTCAATTGGTTTCCTAATAGTTAAGCATATGTGTAAAGGGATTTTTATAGAAGTTGAATATTCAGTGTCTGTGTAGGTCCCATACAGTCTGTGCTGGGTAACCTGAGGTGTAAATGTTAGTTTCAGTCTTTAGTGTTAGGTTCGGTTGATTGTTATCTTAGAGTGGAAGTATAGATTGGAATTCCAGGCTGAACAATGGTTCCATGTAGCCATCTCTGTGTTTGTGTATTTTTCGCAAGCTCACCCCAGCTGTCTCCTTTACTTTTAAAAGTTTTAACAAGTCCAGGGCCTTGCTCCAATATTTTAGATGATGCGGATTTTGGCTCAAACCTACAATACCAAACATTAATCAGACTTGATTTGGAGATGCCGGTGTTAGACTGAGGTGTAAAAAGTTAAAAATCACACAACACCTCCAGGTTATAGCCCAACAGGTTTAATTGGAAGCACACTAGCTTTCGGAGCGATGCTCCTTCATCAGGTGGTTGTGGAGGACACAATAGTAAGACACAAAATTTATAGCAAATTTTGCTATAAATTCTGTGTCTTACAATTGTGTCCTCCACAACCACCTGATGAAGGAGCATCGCTCCGAAAGCTAGTGTGCTTCCAATTAAACCTGGTGTTGTGTGATTTTAACTTAGTCAGACTTCAACTTCAGGACAATGTAGCTGCTTGGGACCAACGTACTGTTCAAGTCATCATTCTCCTTGAGGACATTTAATGCAAAGCAACTTACTTTTATTCATTCATGACACTTTTTGTCATTTATATAAATGATTTGTATGTGAACATAAGAGGTCTGCTTAGTATGTTTGCAAATAACATCAAAATTAGAGGTGTAGTGGACAGCGAAGAAGGTTACCTCATAGTACAATGGAGTCTTGATCAGATGGGTTATTGGGCGGAAGAGTGGCAGATGGAGTTTAATTTAAATAAATGTGAGGTACTGCATTTTGGAAAGGCAAATCAGAGCAGGACTTATACACCTAATGATAAGGTCCTGGGGAGTGTTGTTGCACAAAAAGATCTTGGAGTGCAGGTTCATCGCTCCATGAAAGTGGAGTCGCAGGTAGATAGGATAGTTAAGAAGGTGTTTGGTATGCTTTCCTTAATTGGTCAGAGCATTGAGTTGGGAGGTCATGTTGCGGTTATACAGGGCATTGGTTAGGCCACTTTTGGAAAATTCTGTCCAATTCTGGTCTGCCTCCTATCAGAAAAGGTTCAGAAAATATTTACAAGGATCTTGTCTGGGTTGGAGTGTTTGAGCTATTGGGAGAGGCTGAATAGGCTAGGGCTGCTTTACCTGGAGCATCAGAGATGGAGGGGTGACTTTATACAGGTTTATAAAATCATAAGGGGCATGGATAGGATAAATAGATAAAGTCTTTTCCCTGTGTTGGGGAAGTCCAGAATTAGAGGGCATAGTTTAGGGTGAGAGGGGAAAAATTTAAAAGGGACCTAAGTGGCAACTTTTTCAGCAAAGGGTGGTGCGTGATTGGAATGAGTTGGCAGAGGAGGTGGTGGAGGCTGGTACAATTACAACATTTAAAAGGCATCTGGATGGATATACGAATAAGAAGGGTTTGGAGGTATATGGGTAAAAACAATGACTGCAGATGCTGAAAACCAAATACTGGATTAGTGGTGCTGGAAGAGCACAGCAGTTCAGGCAACATCCAACGAGCAGCGAAATCGATGTTTCGGGCAAAAGCCCTTCATCAGGAATAAAGGCAGTGAGCCTGAAGCATGGAGAGATAAGCTAGAGGAGGGTGGGGGTGGGGAGAGAGTAGCATAGAGTACAATGGGTGAAGACCGTTCCCTCCGTGACTACCTGGTCAGGTCCACACCCCCCTACGACCCACCCTCCATTCTGGCACTTTCCCCTGCCACCGCAGGAACTGTAAAACCTGTGCCCACACCTCCTCCCTCACCTCTATCCAAGGCCCTAAAGGAGCCTTCCACATCCATCAAAGTTTCACCTGCACATCCACCAATATCATTTATTGTATCCGTTGCTCCCGATGTGGTCTCCTCTACATTGGGGAGACTGGGCGCCTCCTAGCAGAGCGCTTTAGGGAACATCTCCGAGACACCCACACCAATCAACCAAACCGCCCCGTGGCCCAACATTTCAACTCCCCCTCCCACTCTGCCGAGGACATGGAGGTCCTGGGCCTCCTTCACCGCCGCTCCCTCACCACCAGACGCCTGGAGGAAGAACGCCTCATCTTCCGCCTCGGAACACTTCAACCCCAGGGCATCAATGTGGACTTCAACAGCTTCCTCATTTCCCCTTCCCCCACCTCATCCTAGTTTCAAACTTCCAGCTCAGCACTATCTCCTTGACTTGTCCGGACTTGTCTGACCTGCCTATCTTCTTTTCCACCTATCCATTCCACCCTCTCCTCCTTGACCTATCACCTTCATCTCCTCCCCCACTCACCCATTGTACTCTATGCTACTCTCTCCCCACCCCCACCCTCCTCTAGCTTATCTCTCCACGCTTCAGGCTCACTGCCTTTATTCCTGATGAAGGGCTTTTGCCCGAAACATCGATTTTGCTGCTTGTTGGATGCTGCCTGAACTGCTGTGCTCTTCCAGCACCACTAATCCAGTATATGGAGGTATATGGGGCCAAGTGCTGGCAAATAGGACTGGATTAGATTAGGATACCTGGTCGGTGTGGTCAAGTTGGACTGAGGTGACTGTTTCCATGCTGTACATCTCTATTATTCTATGACTCTATGACATGCCTTCTACGATATACCTGTATCTGTGTGGTCACATTGCGAGACAGAGTCCAGAATAAAAGGTAGACCACAGGTTGATGTATGTACAAAAATCTGAATGGACAATTCATTAGTTGTAAGCAGTATGTCAAATCATAAACTGAGCTCAATGTTCACAACCAACGCTCCAATGTACACACCCATAAATGATTTATTTGCTAATTCCTTTCTCCCAAGAACAACAAAGGATTAGAATGATGTCCCATAATCTGAATACCATGCATGTTTAAGGAAAGCATGTTCAAAGTTTTAAATTAATTCAGCCACTGACTGCTCATTGTGCACCTCCCGTGAAAACTCCATAATAAAAGATAATGGAGAGAAAGTTTACCATGTCAACATGCTGACTCTACTACAGGATTGACTTGTTATCATCTAATCAACATCCAGGATATGCTTTCAAAATTCTCTTTTAAAAGTGCTGTCACTGGGCTCATCCATAAGGAGGATGTTTGCCAATGTGATTCGAGCAGTGGAGCTTGAAGTTTCTTTGCAACTCTTGTGTCTTGTAGAACTATATCTTCATATGAAATTACAAAGTGGTCCTACTTTGCTCACCATGTTAATTTGGATCAAAAAGTATTAGGGAGAAAGAGCAATATCCATGTTTAAAAAATAGTGCTCGAGCCCCAGCTATTCACAATGTATATAAATGGCCTGGATGAGGGAATCAAGTTTGCTGATGACAAAACTGAGCAGGATTGTGAATCGTGAGGAGGATGCAAGGAGACTTCAAAGGTGATTTCAATAAGTTGAGTGAGTAGGCCATTGCATGGCAGATGCAGTTCAACCTGGATAAATGTGAAGTTCTACAGAAAGGAAGATTAGATTAGATTACTTACAGTGTGGAAACAGGCCCTTCGGCCCAACAAGTCCACACCGCCCCGCCGAAGCGTAACCCACCCATACCCCTACATCTACATCTACCCCTTACCTAACACTACGGGCAATTTAGCATGACCAATTCACCTGACCTGCACATCTTTGGACTGTGGGAGGAAACCGGAGCACCCGGAGGAAACCCACGCAGACACGGGGAGAACGTGCAAACTCCACACAGTCAGTCGCCTGAGGCGGGAATTGAACCCGGGTCTCTGGCGCTGTGAGGCAGCAGTGCCACCGTGCCGCCCAAAGATGTCCCAGAGATGTTCTCTGACACTCTAGCTGTATTAGCTAGAGTTTAGAAGGATGAGAGAGGATCTGATTGAAACGTGTAAAATTCTAATAGGCTGGATAGACTAGATGCAGGGAGAATATTTTCTCTGGTGAAGAGTGTTACTTAAATGGAGATGTATTGGGAAATGGTGATATACAAAGGGATCTGGGTGTTCTTGAACACCAGTCAATGAAACTAGACAGGGGCAGCAAACAATTAAGAAAGCAGGTTGTGTGCTGGCCATCATTGCCAGAGAATTTAAGTTCAGAATTAGGGATGTCTTACTGCAGCTACACACAGCCATGGTGAGATCACAACTGGAGTATCAGGTATTGTTTATTCTCCCTAACGAAAAAGGATATTCTTGTTCTAGAGAGAGTGCAGCCAAGATTCACTAGGCTGATACCAGTGATGGAAGGACTGACCTACGAGGAGAGGTATGTTCAACTGGGCCTGTATTAGGTAGAGTCGAAGAGTGTGGTGCTGGAAAAGCACCGGTTAGGCAGCATCTGAGGAGCAGGAGAATCGATGTTTCGGGCATCAGCCCTTCATCAGGATTGAGGCTTATGGGCCAAAGGGGCTAAGAGATAAATGGGAGCAGGGTGGGGCTGGGGGGAAGGTAGCTAGGAATGTGATAGATGAAGGTGGGGGTGAAAGTGATAGGTCGGAGAGGAGATTGGAGCAGATAGGTGGGAAGGAAGATGGACAGGTAGGACCATTCAATGAGGGTGGTGCTAAGTTGGAAGGTGGGGACTGGGATAAGATGGGGGGAGGAGAAATGGGGTAACTAGTGAAATCCACATTGATCCTGTGGTGGTTGGAGAGTCCCAAGGTGGAAGATGATGCGTTCTTCCTCCAGATGTCGGGTGGTTAGGGTTTGGCAATGGAGGAGACCCAGGACCTGCATGTCCTTGGCGGAATGAGAGGGGAGTTAAAGCGGTCAGTCACAGGGAGGTGGGGTTGGTTGGTGCGGGTGTCCCAGAGATGTTCTCTGAAACTCTAGCTGTATTAGCTAGAGTTTAGAAGGATGAGAGAGGATCTGATTGAAACGTGTAAAATTCTAATAGGCTGGATAGACTAGATGCAGGGAGAATATTTTCTCTGGTTGGGGAGTCTAGAGACAGTGAGACAATTTTGGGATTTGGGACAGACCATTTAGGATTGAAAAGGGTAGCGAACCACCGAAGACTGGAAGTTCAAGAAAGAGATTGATAATACTTTACATTTTAAAGGCACCAAGGGTTGAAGAGAGTAAGCTGTAATATGGCATTGAAATAGAGGATCAGTCATGATTAAATGGAATGGTGGAGCTGGCTTAAAGGGCCAAATGGTGTACTCTTGCTCCTAGTTTCTTTGTATGTTGAGGGTTGACCTGATAGAGGTTTAGGAGAAAGTGAGGACTGCAGCTGCTGGAGATCAGAGCTGAAAATGTGTTGCTGGAAAAGCGCAGCAGGTCAGGCAGCATCCAAGGAGCAGAAGAATCGACGTTTCGGGCATGAGCCCTTCTTCAGGAATGTTTCCAGCAACACATTTTCAGCTCTGATCTCTATCATCTGCAGTCCTCACTTTCTCCACTTTAACTATAGGCAGAATCAGGAGCTGAATGCAGTTGGGGAAAAATAAACTTTTAATAAATCTGATGTACACTTGATAAAGCAATCATGAAACACCTTGAGAGAGTTTCATTTCCGCTAGGTGGTTATTCTGTCATAAAAACAAACTTCTACTCAACAACCCAACAAATCTTTTAGTTGCTTCTGTAAGCGGTCAATCAAATGTGAACTCAGCCTTTAGCTAAGTGTCTCTGCAACCTTTGAAACTGAGACAGCACGGGATGCCAAGATGGTGGCGATCTAAGGGGTGTGCTTTGCTGAGCACTGCATCTCAGTTCAGGCAGAGTAGCACTTTCATCTTCCCACTTAAATCATTCCTACAATAATTTTAAACTGAGACAGGCATTCAGCTGTAATACCACACCATAGAAAATGTCAATAATGAACTAAATCGAAATTACAGAAATAATAGCTGAATAGCTACACCAGATGCCTTTTTAGTCAAAGCAATTGGGGAAAGCCTCTGCTGGTGGGGAGAGGGCAGAGGCTTTCCCCAATTCTGAGACCAGTAGTTTGAAAGACTGGGGATTTAAATAACTTCAGATTATGAGTTGCTTAAATAGACCTGATCCACCTTTCAAGGAGTTGGATCTACTACATTGATATATACTTCCCCCACTGTGGATTAAGGCCTATGGAATTGCGAAAATAGTCTGTTCAACTTCATTTTGGCACTGTTTTCAAATGGAGCTTAAGTTTGGGTTTCCAACCAATGTGATTCATATTCCACCACCTTCAGCAAAAGTTGTTTTGTCAGAATTTGAGGTGGGATTTCTGCATCCTAGAACCACTTGCCATTTTTAAAGGTCTCTAGCATCAGCCCAGCAAATCCAAAATTCACCCTATAGAATCATGCAATGGAGTAGAAGGCCATATGTAAAATAATGCCTATTCCAGGTCTTGAAATTTACTATTGCATCTTCTTCAACCAGCCTTCAAGCAGTACATTTTAGATTACAACTAGCTGTACATAAAATAATTTATTTCCCCCTTGTTTTATCTTAACTCCTTGTCCTCTGCTATTAAACCTCATTTCAGTGCAAACTGTGGAATGTAGTATTAGTTAAAAACATATTTTGATGTATTGCCGGTTTCACAATAAAGACTGAGAGGCAGCTATGTTTCATTCACTCAGGAATAATTATATTGAGAAAGTAAGCAACCGAACACACTTCACAAAATAATAACATTTGTTGTTATCAACTACAAGGAACCTCTTAAACTCTAGTCCTTGTTTTATTGTGTCTTTAATTAATACATGATAAACAAACCACATGCTATAAAGAGAAGCAATGATCCAAACTGAAAGTTGCAGCATTCATATGGTAGCAATACAACATTTCAAAATCCTAATGTGATAGTCACAGCACGGATATTCTAGCTAATGTATTTTTGTGGCACAGTAAGCAGAGTATTTATTCCTATCATGTGCTGATTGCATTAATGAGGTACACCTCATTTTACTTTCAAAACTTCAGGTTTGAATAAATTGCCATTAATGATAGTCATTCTGGTTGCATAACCTTTGCACTTTAGACTATAGCTGTTCATGCTGAGAGATAGTCATGGTACAGCTAGCTAGGTAAAGGCATTGATCAGAACAATAAGGTTATTGTTGAGCAAACAGGAGAGTTGCTCATGAGAGTGTGGGTGTAAGGACAGTGGAAGGAGGTTGTGTGATAAAGTAAGGAGCAGAAAAATAAAGGAGGCATAGGATCTGATAAGTAAAATGGTAAGTTATGTCTAGTTCAGCAAAGAAGAAAGTGATCAAAAGATAAAATTACATTCTGCAAAGATAAAGAACTGAATCTTAAATTTCTTTGGTGAAGTCTATGTTGTGTTGAGTTAGTTTGAGAGTTTCTTGATGCGGGGCTGAGTGTGTTTTCTTGCCATATCTTACTAAATTTGCCTCATTAATGAGCTACTCCATTAATATGCTGTCCTTCATGTCCAACTTCTGCTCCAGCTCACCGTCTATCATTCCCAGTAAACTCATCACTCGATGTGTTTCCCAGAATTCACAAGCATCACTTGCACCTGTGCCATCTTTAAAACCTACTGTGCACCTGGTTAAGCAATCAGTTCAAAGCTGACCTGCACGATTCTTGACATTTGCCCCCTGTCTGCCACGTCTGGAGCAAAGGTGCCATATGGCAGTGTCCAAGGGAGTTCCTGTTGGATGGGGTGATGTCCAGATGGGACTAGCTATCATCCAGGCCTGCAGCAGAGAACAAAAGACGAGACCACGCCAAACTGGTCTGAGGTTGCCACCAGGTTATTGCAGTCTCAGCCATCCAGAGAAATGCACAGCAATGTAGCAAGAAGGCCAATAAACTTCTCCACTATTCCAGCATAAGTCTTCTCTCCCACACCTTACATTCACTGTACTTCTATAATTGTCTCCATCTCCCAACAAGGCTCACGTTGTAACATGTTCACTATTATCTGCAACATCCTCCCTCACTTGTTGTCACCTACCCCTAACGCCTGACACCATGAACCCTGCATGTCCTCCTCAATTGCTCAGGACACAGGTCGTTCTGTTATAATGCGTTTCACATCAATGTGAATTCACTGTAATGCGATTGATGAATTACAAACTTTTAAAACGTGTGTTGGTTGTAACGCGATTACAGTGCCAACACTTTAAGCGCGGTTTCTAAAGTGCAATTTTTTTATAATGTGGCATTGCAAAAGAACACACCCATCACGTCATCGAAGAACTGACTGTACCTTTCCACTTGCATCAAAACTAATAGCTGTGTCACCCACTTTCATTTTCTGAAATATCACCCTGTCCCTTATTCCTTGAAGTAAAAAGCCCACAATAGGGCAGAGTCAAGATATGTTGTGTTTTGCTCATCATTTGGCGCCTCCTCCCTTATGAGGAGAGGTTTCTGACTCCGACCACTCAGAGTTATTGCACTGGTATCCAAGGCAGTCCTTGACTTACTGCGTCAGGAGCCCCTGAGTGAAAGCTATTTCTCTTGATTTGACAGAAGGCTGCTGACGAGAATGTCAAGGGTTCAGGCTTTGTGCCAGGTTTATGCACTAAATAGCATGGCAAGACAGTGGTGATATGGGCCTGGTATTGCTGGGTAAGGGGGCAAAGTGCAAAAGGGCAAGGCAAGGATGCTGTGAGCATCCAGATGGGCTCAGAGTGAGTGATCACAATGACAGGAGTGAACATGCAGCCTGGTGCAGTCCATGAGCTGGGTGCATGTCCCCAGAACAATGTCCTTACTGCAGAATTACAAGATCAATGCCAGTGTAGCCAGAGGTGCTGCACTGAAGTGCAGAACCATCCTGTAAGTGTATCAGAGAAGTGCCTTGAGGGTTATAGAGGCTGGCACATATCAAATGCCAATCGTCCTGTGGACATAGGTATGTCTGTGGCTGGTGCCCATGCTATGCACCCTGAGATGTTGATGCCCAGTGTCCAACATGGAGGTCATTTGGAGCAAATGATGAGCTGAATCTGCCAGGCGCTTGCCTTGGTTTCTTTGTCCCATTTTTCCAATGTTGTGCTAGTTTGGCACATTTAGTAACATGGGATTTTGAATATTAATTTGGTGGGTTGTGGCATTTAGCCCACGGTAATCCTCATCAATTGGGATCTTGTTGTTGCCTACCGAAAATCTCACTATGCCACTTCTGAAAAGCATAAATAAATGAAGTCTCATCACTGAGATAGACATTGCTGGATTTGTCACTCAATTCTGCCACACACACCTCATCGTAGCCCATGTCGCTTGGACCCATATAAGATTCTGTACATTATGAGAAAATATTATAGGATTATAACAGCAGGATATAATCATGTAATGGTTGGACATTATATAATTTAGAAGTATTACAAAAAATTGCTTCAAAGATATTTCTGAGGATAGGTGATGGATTATTCTGGAGATGTACTAAATGAATATTATGATTGTTCTGAGGACAAAACAGAGGACCATGAAAGTGAGTGGCATCCAGTAAGAGTGTTACATATTTTACTGAGATGATAGCTGATGGGTACAATAGTGTTATTATAACTTTCTGTTTAGCGTAAAAGACATAAGGAATACAATTTTACCACAGATATTGGCAGCTTCATCAGCTCAATGGAACATGCTGTGCACTTGGAGTAGAAAGCTCCATTGACAGTGACAGCTCTGACTTCTCAAAACAGGGTCCTGGACTTTGTTTCTATTTTTAAAAATTAAGAGGAATAACAAACATTAGAAATATAAATTCAAACTGTGGGAGTAATTTGTGGGACCAATAATTGACAAGGTATTTGTTGCCTGCGGCTGAAATACAATGGGCAAGCTATGAAAAAATCTCCATTGGAATAAAACTAATACATAACCTTATGGCCCAAATGGCAGAACTTTTCATTAACATATCTTACTATAAGACCCTAAAACTAAGTGTTGTTGCAAGTGAACACGTTCCAGTTTACTCCACACTCAGCCTCTGTGAGCAGCTTCAGGCTGTGAATATATATTCAGGGGAGACAAAAGAGCTGAGGCCCTGAAGTTCCCACTTGCTGGCTGCACAATGCGAAGTAACTCCTTTTCCATTACTGAAACTTGCTGCTTGTCAGGGAATGACCACGTGTTGTTTAGTGCTCTTTCAAATCTCTCTTTTCCTCTCAATTCTTCTAGAGATAGAGAAAACTCGGGCTTGAGGTCTTCTTTGGTGACTGACTTTATTTTGCATGGCACAAAGACTGGTACTGGTAGGACATTCTTATATGGGAGCTGATACTCCACTGCTTTCTCTCCAAGTCTGCCTATCCTCATCTTCTGATCAGGAGAATTCTGCACAATGAATGTGACCTGTTGGTTCTGGCCATAGTGTTCTTTTCTAGCGCTATCATCTTCAGTCAGAGCATTTCTGTTAAATAAAACACGGTGTATTAATGGCCTGTACAAATATGACAAAACAAGTCCAAACTAAAATATATCAAATAACCAAAAGCACTAAAATCCATTTAAATTCATGTTGTACTTCAAGATTTCATTGATTTTTTTTTTAGAGGATTAATGCTGCTACATTTGGGGAACTTGATTTACAATCATCAGATCCTCTTCCACAAAAGTGCTGAACATTTTTTAGCATTCTAGGATTGGAAACAAATCTGTAGCAAGAAGCATTTATTACTGAGACTACTAATTGACTGTTGATTCTAGCCATTTTGTTGCTGCCAATACCTGTTTCACACATGGATTAGTTCTGAACAGGACGGGGAACTGTTGTGACCAGTTGACATCATGAAGGAATCCTTGACCTATATGCGTCCTATCAGAATGGAATAAGGGTGTATTCTTGCACCATTACAGACGTGTGTCCCCATCTCAAATATTCAAGCAACCCTGGCCCTGGGACTTGGCAAAGCAGACACCCGTCCTGCCATTCTGTTCAATCTCTACTCTAATTTGTCTTTCCTAACCGCATCGTTGGAACAATCTATTTCCAATGACAATAAATTAGTGCAAATCATTTAGTTAAGAATCGAAATAAACAAAGTTATTAGGTATGTTCAAAATTTCTCAAGATATTTAATATCTAATTTCTTTAAGTGCAAATTAGAATCTAAAGTGGTTTATAGTACACAACACAAAATGACACAGGCAAATCCTCTCAAATCTGGAAAAGAGCCACGTTTGATAAAACAAACTATTATCTAGAACATAAATGTTCACAATTCCTGCTGCTTACCCCAAAAGGAAATGTCCCCTCTGTCACACACAATGTTAAGATTTTGACAGGGAGTTGCTGTTGTCCACTATCAAATGTAACTTATCAATGTTGACAATGCAAAACACTACTGAAAGAACCTGTTAGAAAAAATATCCTATACCTGCTCAGTGCCTTCGTTACCATCATCAGATCCTGCCAACAAGCAGTGAAATACTCTTTGTTTGCTGAATTGACCTCCTTTATATCACATCTTAGGGCAGCAGAGGGTAAACCACCATTAAATCTCTTAAATTTAGAAACTGAAAACATCTTTAAACTGTATCGTCAGAAATACAGGCAAGATTCAATGTGTGTTCTTAAAGAGTGACTCAATGTAAAAGCCTTAGCTGGCTGACGTCACACCATAGGGCATGTGTTTAAATAGGTTTGTGCTCCTATTTCTGTTTTGGTTGCATCACTTAATTATTGAGTTCCAAACTTGGCAGAGCAATATGGACTGAACTAATTGCAACAACTACACAAAACACTCAGGTGGTCCAGAAATACCTTTCTTATGTTTCTCAAAGACCTGGTCAGAACAGAATTTAGTATCTGTCCATACATTCAATTAACCTTTTTGAGTCTGTATGAAATATATTGTAATTATCTGTGTTATTACAATTTCAACCACTGGAGTTCCAACAGGTGGGAAAGATTCTCTGAGTGATATCTTGGGAATGAGGACTAGGTAATTGGTATTTTGCAATCTCACTGAATCCCCATTTCTATTGTACGATACCTGCATTGGGAACTCAGACACAGAAAGTAAAGGTTTCATTATGGAAACTAAATAGGAATAAAATGTGGTCTCCATTTTCCTGTTTGTCTAGCTTAAACCCTGGACATTATATTCAGAAGCACTGAAAAAGTGCTATGTGCTGGAGTGTTGAGAAAACAAAATGTCCTTAAAGGTAAATTTTAATGGTAATTATAATGGTTCTGTTCGCCGAGCTGGGAATTTGTGTTGCAGACGTTTCGTCCCCTGTCTAGGGGACATCCTCAGTGCTTGGGAGCCTCCTGTGAAGCACTTCTGTGATGTTTCCTCCGGCATTTATAGTGATTTGTATCTGCCGCTTCCGGTTGTCAGTTCTAGCTGTCCGCTGCAGTGGCCGGTATATTGTGTCCAGGTCGATGTGCTAATTGATTGAATCTGTGGATGAATGCCATGCCTCTAGGAATTCCCTGGCTGTTCTCTGTTTGATAACACTACTATTATAGGACAAGCCAAACAGAGAACAGCCAGGGAATTCCTAGAGGAATGGGATTCATCCACAGATTCAATCAATAAGCACATCGACCTGGACCCAATATACCGGCCACTCCAGCGGACAGCTGGAACTGACAACCGGAAGCGGCAGATACAAATCACTATAAATGCCGGAGGAAACATCACAGAAGCGCTTCACAGGAGGCTCCCAAGCACTGAGGATGTCCCCTAGACAGGGGACGAAACGTCTGCAACACAAATTCCCAGCTCGGCGAACAGAACCACAACGAGCACCCAAGCTACAAATCTTCTCACAAACTTTGGGCAATTATAATACTTAAGTAAAGATTTGTTTCATTTTCCCCCAACCACAGGTTATTCAGATTTTACATGCGAGGGAATGAAACTGCATATTGCCAGAGCCTGTGTTGCTCACATCCAACATTTTGCCAAGATTAGAGTAGAGTCATAGAGATGTACAGCATGGAAACAGACCCTTCGGTCCAACCCATCCATGCCAACCAGATATCCCAACCCAATCTAGTCCCACCTGCCAGCACCCAGCCCATTACCTCCAAGCCCTTCCTATTCATATAACCATCCAAATGCCTTTTAAATGTTGCAATTGTACCAGCCTCCACCACATCCCCTGACAGCTCATTCCATACATGTACCACCGTCTGTGTGAAAACGTTACCCTTTAGGTCTCTTTTATATCTTTTCCCTCTCACCCTAAACCTATGCCCGCTAATTCTGGACTCCTCCACCCCAGGGAAAAGACTTTGTCTATTTATCCTATCCATAAAGAGACCTTTGAGTGCAGGTTCATAGCTCCTTGAAAGTGGAGTTGCAGGTAGATAGGATAGTGAAGAAGGCGTTTGGTATGCTTTCCTTTATTGGTCAGAGTATTGAATACAGGATTTGGGGGCTCATATTGCAGCTGTACAGGACATTGGTTAGGCCACTGTTGGAATATTGCGTGCAATTCTGGTCTCCTTCCTATCAGAAAGATATTGTGAAACCTGAAAGGGTTCAGAAAAGATTCACAAGGATGTTGCCAGGGTTAGAGGATCTGAGCTACAGAGAGAGAGGCTGAACAGGCTGGGGCTGTTTTCCCTGGAGCGTCGGAGGCTGAGGGGTGACCTTATAGAGGTTTACATAATTATGAGGGGCATGGATAGATAAATAGACAAAGTCTTTTCCCTGGGGTAAGGGAGTCCAGAACTAGAGGGCATAGGTTTAGGGTGAGGGGGAAAGATATAAAAGAGACCTAAGTGGCAACTTTTTCACGCAGAGGGTGGTACGTGTATGGAATGAGCTGTCAGAGGATGTGGTGGAGGCTGGTGCAATTGCAACATTTAAGAGGCAATTGGATGGGTATATGAATAGTAAGGGTTTGGAGGGATATGGGCCGGGCGCTGGCAGGTGGGACTAGTTTGGGTTGGGATATCTGGTCGGCATGGACGGGTTGGACCGAAGGGTCTGTTTCTATGCTGTACATCTCTATGACTCTATGCCCCTCATAATTTTATAAACCTCTGTAAGGTCACCCCTCAGCCTCCGACGCTTCAGGGAAAACAGCCCAGCCTGTTCAGCCCCTCCCTATAGCTCAAATCCTCCAACCCTGGCAACATCCTTGTAAATATTTTCTGAACCCTTTCAAGTTTCACAACAAGTAGTGCTGGAAAAGCAGAGCAGGTCAGGCAGCATCCGAGGAGCAAGTAAATTGACGTTTCGGGCCAAAGCCCTTCATCAGGTTTTGGTCCGAAACGCCGATTTTCCTGCTCCTTGGATGCTGCCTGACCTGCTCTACTTTTCCAGCACTACTCTAATCTCCAGAATCTGCAGTACCCACTTTCACCTAGTTGATTTTAACCTTCCAACATTATGCCACCAAGTGTGTTTGCAGGCCCTGCACACCTATGTAGAAAACTGTCTCTGCAACCAAATTAGCACAGTCACTGAGTTTTGCAATATTCTGCAAAGATGTTTGGAGTTAACCTTCAGCATTAGGACAGTTTTTCTGGTATCAGTGAAGCCAGTTAAAGTCACCTTCCTGTTTTAGCTAGTAAGCAAGCCTTTGCTGCTGTCCAGGCTAGCATATGGATTTATTGCAGAAACATTTGCTTTCTCTTCATTGCCCAGCAGCGAGTGAAACAATCAATTTCTTCTGCTTTACACCAGCCTTACAGTCCAACAAATCTGCTCTGCCATTCAATAAGACATAGCTGACTTGATAATCATCAACTCCACCTAAAATTCTTGCCTCTTCCCCATCACCCTTGATTCCCTCACTGATTAAAAATTTGTCCAACTCAGTCATGAACATACAATCCAGCCTCGCCAGCTCTCTGCACTAAAGAGTTCTGCAGATTCATTACCCTCCAAGTAATTCCTCTTCATCTCTGTCTTAAAAGGGTGATCCCTTATGCCCTCTGGTCCTAAGACTTACCCACAAGAGGAAACAACCTTTTCACATCTACCCTGTCAAATCCCCAAGTCCCCTAAGAATCCTGTATATTTCAAAAAGATTGTCTCTCTTTCATCTTAAATTCCAATGTGCACAGGCCCAACCTATGCAACCTTTCCTCATAAGGCAGTCCCTCCACCTCCGTACTGGACTGCTTCCAATTCCAATATATACTTTCTTAGATAAGGAACTAAAAACTGTTCACAGTATTCCAGCTGTGGTCTGACTCATACCTTCTTTCGTTTTGGCAAAACCTCCTACTTTTAAGGAAAAGCACAGCAGATCAGGCACTTGCTGTGCTTTTCCAGCACCACACTCTCAACTCTAATCTCCAGCATCTGCAGTCTTCACTTTCGCCTCCTACTTTTATGTTCCAGTCCCTTTGAAATAAAAGCTAACATTCCATTTATCTTCCACTGAATTTGTATGCTAACATTTTGTGATTCATGGAGGACTCCCAGATCTTTGTGGTCTGCAGCCTTTCTCCATTTAAATAATATTCAGCTCCTTTGTTCTTCCTGTCAAAGTACACTGGGGATCAGTATGGGATAGCACAACCCTCAACCCAGAAACGTATCAAGATTGTTATCAAGGCAATTTGGAGAAAATCACCTCACTTAATCACAAGTTGGGAGGTCATGCTGCGGCTTTACAGGACAGTGGTTAGGCCACTGTTGGAATATTGCATGCAATTCTGGTCTCCTTCCTATCAGAAAGATGTTGTGAAACTTGAAAGGGTTCAGAAAAGATTTACAAGGATGTTGCTAGGGTTAGAGGATTTGAGCTAAAGGGAGAGGCTGAACAGGCTAGGGCTGTTTTCCCTGGAGCGTCGGAGGCTGAGGGGTGGCCTTATAGAGGTTTACAAAATCATGAGTGGCATGGATAGGATAAATATACAAATTCTTTTCCCTGGGGTCAAGGTTTAGGGTGAGAGGGGAAAGATATAAAAGGGACCTAAGGGACAACGTTTTCACGCAGAGGGTGGTATATGTATGGAATGACCTGCCAGTGGAAGTGGTGGAGGCTGGTACAATTGCAACATTTAAAAGGCATTTGGATGGATATATGAACAGGAAGAGTTTGGAGGGATATGGGCCGGGTGCTGGCAGGTGGGACTAGATTGTGTTGGGAAATCTGGTCGACATGGACGGGTTGGACCAAAGGGTCTGTTTCCATGCTGTACATCTCGATGACCAATTCCCCATGACAAAGTCAGTGCTGCAGCCCAGACAATTGGCTTTGCCTATGTAGCTGGCTTTTCCCAAGTATTGGGCACAATAAACTGTACACATGTCGCTTTGAGAGCACTATTTCAGAACACAACTGCCTCCGTGAACAGAAATAGATTCCATTCCATCAGCGTACAAGTCACAGAAATTTGAGGGCTCGTACATTAGCTTTACCTTACATGAGGATCAATGGTCGGCACAACATCGTGGGCTGAAGGGCCTGTTCTGTGCTGTACTGTTCTATGTTCTAACTGTAATCATTAGACCATGTCTGTGCATAGAACTCTGGGAACTGTCATGATTCAATCCACTCACTTCCTGTTGCAGGACTCAGTCTAGTAGCTTTGCCTTTTAGAATTAAAGTCATAGAGATGTACAGCACAGGAAAAAATTCTTCGGCCTATTGAATCTGAACTGGTCAAAAACAGGCACCTAGTTATTCTAATCCCATTTTCCAGCACTTGGCCTATAGCCTTGTATGCGTTGGCTTTGCAAGTGCACATCTAAATACTTCCTAAATGTTGTGAAGGTTTCTGCCTCTACCACCTTTACAGGCAGTGAGTTCCAGATTCCTACCACTCTGAAAAACTGTCTCCTCACATCTCATCTAAAGATCTTGTATCTTATTTTAAATCTACGCTCCCAGTCATTGATCCCATGTGGAAACATTCCTTCCTATCAACCCTATCTATGCATCTGATAATTTTATAAATCTCAATCATGTCCCTCCGCCCAGTCTCCTCTGCTCCAAGGAAAGCAACCCTAGTCTATCCAATCTCCCATCATAACTAAAACTCTCCACCTCAGGCAACATTCTGCTGCTGAGCCACTCTTGGTTACGGACACTGAAGTCCCCCACCCTGAATACATGCTGTACCTATGCCACTCTCGGTGCTTCCTCTAAATGGTGTTCAAAATGAAGAAGCATCGATTCGTCAGCTGAGTGGGGGGGGGGAATGGTGAGTGCAGTACATGGTAATCAGCAAGAGGTTTCTTGAGTTGAGTTTGACCTAATAGCACAAGACACCATGGTGTCCGGAATCAATGTTGAAGACTCCTGACTGTCCTGCTACCTCTGCTGGGTCTGTCCTGCTATGGGACAGGCTATACCCAGGGATACTGACGGTTTGTCTGGGATACTGTCATACTCAGAATCATGTCTTACAGATAATGTCAGACTATTGCTTGACTAATCTGTGAGACAGCCCTCCTAATTTTGGCAACAATCCCCAGATATTGGTTGGAAAGACTTTGAATGGTTGGCAGGCTGTGTTTTCAGTTTTCATTCCGGATGCCTTATTCGACGGCATGTAGTCCATTGCAGAGTGTCCAGGTGACAGAGGAAATCCAATTCCAACCCTTTCAGTGATTAAACAAATTAACTTATATCCAAGCAGTGTGGCCTTTTCGCAAAGAAGCTTTGATTTTACGCAACCAAATCTGTATCATTTTCTATTCATAATGACACCTGTGTTATATGGGCTGTCAATGCAACATGTGTAGCATAATACGCCCTGCAAGATACACAGACTACTTGTGTATGGGTAAGCAGGAACACACTGAACCCATCTCATTTGATGGAGGAGTATAGAATGATCTAGCCAAGGAGGCCATTCAGCCATTATGTTTATGCTGGATTACTGATTAAGCAACTCATGTAGTACCACTCCACTGCATTTTTCTTGGACCTACATTTTTTTTTCTCTCTTCAGGTGCTTACCCTTCTGAAAGCTATGATTACAACAGCCTCCCCCACAATCTCAAGCAGTACACTCCAAATGTTATCTACTGTCATATAAAAATATTTTTCCTCACGTTGCTGTTAGTTGTTTCATAAGTTCAGATTCTCTGTTTCTTGACCCTTCCAGCCACGGTAACAGCTTCTTCCTATGCACTCTGTCCAGACTCAAGATTTTGAGTACTTCTCGCAAATCTCCCTATGACCTTTTTCCTTTGAAGCGCAGATCCAGCTTCTCAATCCATTCATCCAAGTAACTAATGAAGTCCCTCATACCTGGAACTATTCTCATGAATCTTTTATGCACTCTCTCTGTCTTCACATCCTTTCTATGAGATTTAAGCAAACAGACTGCCTGAAGGTTATGATTCAGATTATTTACTCCATCAGCAGCAAGTCTTTACAAACATTAAAATAAATTAAGGCTAAAAAAAGAAAAACATGGTATTTACATTTTCAGTTGCCCATCTTGTTTGAGGCGTTCTTCATCATAATCCTTCTCTCTCTTTCCAGCAGGACTTTCCCTCTGCTTCCAGTCTAACAATCCATTTCTTCCCTTCAGGAATGGTGTGAAGGGACTAATTGGCTCCCCTCCACGATGTCTTCCTTCACCCTTACCATCTGCTGCTAGAGGTATCACTATATTCTTCAGCGTATTAGTGACAATCAGAAGCAATACTTGAGTTGTGACCAAAGGTTCATCAAAACTTCCTTGTTTTTGCACTGTATGCCTCTAAGTATAAAGTCCTGGATTAGGTATGCCCTATTAATAACCTCCCCAAATTATTCTGCCACCTTCAGCAATCTGCATTCATATAACCCCAAGGTCTCCCTGCTCCTTTTAATTTGTACTCTTTGGTTTATATTAACTCTTCCTTAAGTATCACTCTCTGCATTTAATTTTGTATTTCACATATCTGCTCATTCTACTAGTCTGTCTACAGCCCCTTGAAAACTATCACAATCCTCGTCATAGTTCACAGTACTTGCAAGCTTTGTATCATCCACAGTTTTTAAAATTGTGTCTGTACACCCAACTTTATGCCTTTACTTAAAAGACGTGATCCTAATACTGACCCCTGGGAAAGCCTGCTATATACCTTCCTCCAGTCAGAATTATGATTGCTCTCTGATTCCCGTCACTTACCTGCCTTGGTACATGCTGCCGCTGTCCCATTTATTCTAAAGGCTCTTATGTTGCAATTTATCAAGGACCCTTGCCAAGTTCCTCATCAACCCTCTCTGTTAACCTCATCAAATCATTCAATCAAGTTAGTTAAGCTAAGGAGATAAACTGTCACCCATCCTATTTTATGCCTTCTCAAAAATGAGCTGATGGCATCATTAGGCTTTTTGACAGGGAGTGATCTTTTTGAAAAAGCTGTTCTACTCCTTTTGACAAATTATGCTGATTTGAAGTTACACAAGCATTTATTTCAATTACAGATTCATATCATTATTAGGAAGTTATGGGGGAAATGACACCTTTAACTTTGATACAGTTCATCATAAAGGAACCCCACAAAAAGGGTGAACAGGACCGCTGAAAGCCTGCTATGTTATACTCACTTGATTGTGTGAAAATCAAATGTGACTTAGATAATGACTTAACTTTAATTTTTAACTGATCTGTATGCTAACTGCCTTTTGGCTCTACATGCAAAATTATTACTGGTCTCAAAATCTTACAATGTGAGAAAAAGGGTCTCGTTCAGGATACTGCAAAATATTTTACAGCTTATTAAATATTTTAATATATAGTCACCATCATAACATGGCAACCAATTTGTGCAAGGGGTAACGACCAGCAAATCTGTTTATGTTAACTGTGGGACAGATATTGAAGATAGCTCTCCTGCTGTTTTTGGAAAAGGTGTCATGAGATTAGATTCCCTACAGTGTGGAAACAGGCCCTTCAGCCCAACAAGTCCACACTGACTCTCCAAAAATTAACCCACCCAGACTTATTTCCCACTGACCACTGACTAATACTATGGACAATTTAGCATAACCAATTCACCTGACCTATATATCTTTGGATTGTGGGAGGAAACCTGAGCACCCAAAGAAAACCCACACAGACACAGGAAGAATGTACAAACTCCACACAGTCACCCGAGGCTGGGATTGAACCTGGGTGGCTGGTGCTGTGAGGTAGTAGTGCTAACCACTGAGCCACCATACTGATCTTTGATATCCATCTGTTAGTTTAAAGATGTGTTTAAAGTTACCACAAAAATTGAACCTGCAAAAATACAACACTCTCTTACTACTACACTGAAGTATCAGCCTTAACATTTAAGTTCAAGTCTCTGGATGGTAATTTGAACTGAGAGGACAACCAACTGAGCTGCCACTTAAGTATAAAGTAATCAATTCCTTTGGTAATTTGCTTTCTACTAGTCATGATTTGGAGATGCCGGTGTTGGACTGGGGTGTACAAAGTTAAAAATTATACAACATCAGGTTATAGTCCAACAGGTTTAATTGAAAGCACACTAGCTTTTGGAGTGCCGCTTCTTCATCAGGTGCTTCTACTTGCTTTCTACTAGCTCTCTCTCTCTCCCCAGAAATATATTTCCCCTTTTATACTGACATAACAAAAGCAAAACTCTGCTCCTCTGTTTACTGTGCAATAAAGACAATGTTACATTGGGTTTAACTGTAAATTGAGGATTAGAAAAGCTCATATCCCATTACCCTTTCAGCAGCTCTAAAAACAAGGCCTTGCAGTTTTTATTTAGGAAAATTTACACAGATAAAGTACATTCCTGAGGAAGGGCTTATGCCCAAAACATCAATTGTCCTGCTCCTTCGATGCTGCCTGACCTGCTGCACTTTTCCAGCAACACATTTTTCAGCTCTGATCTGCAGTCCTCACTTTCTCCCAGATAAAGTACAATGCAATCACTGATTAAAAATTCCAGTATCTCAGATTTCAGGATTGATATGTTTCCCTGCATCATGAAATTTTCTAGAGGTAGCTATGCAGACTCTACAGGCACTGATACCCCATTCTGTTTCAAAATGTGTTACTGTTTGATAAAGCAGCACCCCCTGCACTTTGAAGTTAGCAATTAGGGAATATCATGGATGATTAGCCACCCCTTACTCCACCTCTTCTTAATTTCTTTCCTCGTTTGGTACTCCCTTCTCCCCATTTTGTTACCCCACCCCCTCATCCTTTGATACCCCACTCCTCCCCAAATCATTATTCATTACCCCCACCACAACCCAACAACTTCAGTCCTCCCCTTCCTCCTCTCTCCACTTTATGACACATTCCCATGTTCTTCTCCACCTTCCATGACCGACCTCACCCATTCCTTTACTCCTCCTCCCCGATTTGTGCGATATCACCTACTGCGCATGACTGTGACCCTCACCAACATGGCGGAGCCGTGAGACGTCAACGTGGCAAAACAGGGATACACTTCCGGTAAACTGACCTCACTAAGAGGAAGGCGGTGAAGAGGCCAGACCCAGGATCTGGAAAGGTGACAGATGTGGGTAGAGAGGGAGGGCAGGGGGTTCGAGTTTAGGTCGGTAGGTAGAGAGGGAGAGGGAGAGTGAGAGTTGGGGTGAGGGGTGGGGATGCGGGAGAGGGTGAGGTGGGCTGGAGAAGGGGAGGTACAGTATGGAAGGGGAGAGTGAGGAGGGTATGTGGGGTAATAGGTGGAGTGTAAAGGTGGATGGGCAGAGGGGGAGGTAGAGAACGTGGTAGCAGAGTGTGAGGGCAGGGAAAAGGGAAGAAGGGTTGGGGTTTGGGAGAGGGTGCAAAAGGGCTGGTGGGGGAGAAGGAGAAGGGAAAGGGGAGAGAGAGAGAGAGACAGAGACATGGAGGAAGAAAGAATTCCTTCACTCAGATTTATGAACCTATAGAATTCTCTCCCATAGCAAGCTATTGGGGCCAGTTCTTTGGTATATTCAGGAGGTAGTAGCCTTTGTGGCTAACCAGATCAAGGAGTATGGGGAGAGGGTAGGAACCGGATAGTGAGATTGCGTGATCAGCCATGATCATATTGAATAGTGGTGCAGGCTTGATGGGCTGAATGGCCTACTCCTGTACCTATTTTCTATACTTATATGTTTTAAGACAAAGGAATTGAGGAGGGAACTGTGGTGATGCGCATGGCTTGGGAGAGGGTGAGTGGAAGGAAGGATGGTGAGGGGGAAGGAGAAAGAGATGGGAGGGGGGCTGAGAGAGAGATTGAGAGAGAGACTGATTTGAGATGTGGGGAGAAAGACTGGCTGTGAGTGGATCAGGAAGACCATTGGAATGTCTGAGGTTCTGATTTTGAGTAGGTGCTCTGAGAGAAAGTGACTAAGGCCTGGCTTCATACAGGAGAGTTTAACAGCATTGTTCATAATTATGAAGTGTTGTCATCTTTCATGATAAATGTCTGATTCAGGAAGGCTATTCAGAGAGGTAAAGCTGGGTGATAGGTCTGTGGAAAGAAAGGGAAGTACTCTCAGTCCTGTAGCAGACAACCAAAATTGTTAACAATCAAAAACAAACCAAGGTGCCACCATTAATGTAAAACATATAAAGGTCCCAGAAACAGCAGTGAGATCAATGTTGATTGAAGATTAACTATTGGGCATACAACCAGGACTATGCCCTGGTCCTGTATGAAAAGTGATGTGGGATTGTTTACATCTGCCTAAGAGGGCAGACAGGCCTCTATTTAACTCCACATGCAACAACACAGCACTCCTTCTGTACTGTACTGCAGCCTGTCCCTTGGAATGGGCTTGAATTGCTGGAATTTGAGCAGCGCATTGTTGCTAACCTGTGAATGGTCTACTCTGTGAGCCTTTTGACCTAGTTCACTGGTTTGTAACTAGATGCCCCTTGCTAGAATCCTGCAATGAGCCTCAGCCTCCTTCCCCCATGCTCCCTCCCCACACTGCTTCCACCTGTAAAAACCCTGGTTATAACTGTAGGTGTTCGGTTTTTTTTCTCAGGGATGCAATGTCCTTACAGAAGATACTGTCTGAAAGGATCGCTGAAGCCCGGCAGCTGCTGGAGAGGGCGGAGGCGCTGTCCCGCTCCCGTCTCGGCGGGGTTCAGGGCGGTCCTAAGCTCTGCAGCAAACTGAAGGCTGAGTTGAAGTTCTTACGCAAAGTCGAAGCAGGCAAGGTTTCTGTGAAGGAGTCCCACCTGCAGAGCACGAACCTGACCCACCTGAAGGCAGTTATCGAGTCGGCAGAGAGCCTGGACGATGTGGTGAGCCTGCTGCACGTTTTCAACTATCAGGAACAGTCCGGTGAAAAGCAGTCTATTGTGGTGGATGTCGTTGCAAACGGTGGCCTCACTTGGGTCAAAGCCATCGGCCGGAAAGCTGAGGCTCTGCACAGTATCTGGGTGGGGCGAGGCCAGTATGGAGACAAAAGTATTGTTGAGCAAGCAGAAGATTACTTGGAAGCAAGCAAGCAGCAGCTGGTGCAGTACAGTAATCCACACATTGTGTTTGCCTTTTATAATGGCATCTCTAGCCCAATGGCTGAGAGACTGAAAGAAATGGGGCTGTCAGTACGTGGAGATATTGTAGCTGTGAACTCGATGATTGATCTAATGGAGGAGGCTGATCGTTCAGCTGACTCTGATGAAGAATTGGAGGAGCCTCTACAAGTGACAAAAGTAGACCGATCTACAATTGTTGCCAGTGTTGCCTTTCCGGCTGAGGTAAAAGTGGATTTTTGCAATCGTGTCAATTTAGACATAACCACCCTGATCACCTTTGTATCGGCAGTCAGCCATGGAGGCTGCTGCTTCATCTTTAAGGAGAAAGTTTTGACAGAGCAAGCTTCACAGGAAAGGGAAGAGAGTGTCTTGCCCAAGCTGCAAGCCTTCATGAAGAACAAAGAATTGTTTGCGTGTGAATCAGCTGTGAAAGATTTTCAAGCCATTTTAGAGACACTAGGCGGCCCTGGAGAAAAGGCCCGGGCTCAGAAGCTGTTGCAGGAAATCAAAGTTGTACCAGACCAGCCTTCCGAACGGGCATCCAGGTTGGAAGCCAGTGCAAAAATTAACAGTCGCTCTATTACTATCTTTGGCACTGGAGATGCTTTGAAGGCAATCACAATGACAGCAAACAGTGGGTTTGTTCGTGCTGCAGATAACCAAGGTGTGAAATTCAGTGTGTTTATCCATCAACCAAGAGCTTTAACAGAGAGCAAGGAAGCAACAGCAACACCTTTACCTGGGACTGTCTTTCGTGAGAAAGTCTGCAATAGTGGTTTTGTAAGATGAAGTACCATCTTGCAAATGATATCTTAAGAACTTTGTGGGTCTGTTTAACTTGCACATTGGTATAAAATACAATTTGTCAGCTCTTACATTGATATCAAATCTTGTATAACAGACAGCTAATTAGATATTGCAGGTTTTTTCCACCACCTCACTTTTCCTCCCCACTGTCTCTCTCATGGCTATACCAACTACAAAGCATCCATTTAAAAAGTATTCAGGCTGACAGGTAACAGGCTTCTTGGCAGTCCTTGCCATTGAGTCTACTTTGCTATGTTAGGCCAAGAGTTGCAATGGAAATTAGCAGCCAATTAATAGGAATAAAATCAAATCTTCATCCTCTAGAGTGGAAAAACAACTCTATCATGGCCTGTGGTGCAATTCTGAAACATTGTGAATACAGTACAGTTCGCAAACCCTTTGGTGATGGTTCACAGAAGTACAAATTATTTTGTTAATTTGCAATATTTAAAAAATGTATGCAAGCAAATGAATGGCTGTTATTGTGAATTGTTTTCTGTTATTGAAAAGCCAGCACCTGTTGAGTTCAACAGAATGTTGAGCTTGGTGGAATGCAAGCCCAAACTGCTTGGGAAGTGAAGTCCTGAGCAGGATGACTGATGAATTATTTTCCTAATGTTAAGTGTGGACAATATCCTTATTGTTTGGTTCTAACTGGTGCCTTCATGATATACTGAGTATTAAAAGAACCTTGCAGGATAAAGGTAAAATACAATTTATGTATTGTAATTTTTAAATTTGCTTTTGGGAATTAAAAGACATTAGGCTAAAATAGGAAAGAACAAGTGGAGGAATTAAGAATGAAATTGGGAGGATTTAAAAAGCAAACAAAATGATAGGGAGTAAAAGGGGAGCAGATGAGTGGACACAGGTGCACAACTACAGGTCAAAGAAAACATTCACCTCATTGGCAGCAGGGTGGTACTATGTACTGTTAGAAACAGGATTTTATTCAATGTGGCGTTAGCTGTCTTCATGGTAGATACCTGTAATAAAGGCATATTCTATACATTGGTAGATAGCTGTGTTCTCATTAATTGCCATATAATCTGTACCATAGCTACAGATCAATGCTAAAACCTTCCACAATTTCTGGGGAGATTCTGATGCAGAACAGGGGAGTACGTTTACCCAGGAATGCAGAACAATGTTATCAGTTGGAATATTGAGCTCCTTTAACCTGTACCATAGACTTCAGTGACTTAAACCTGTGTCAGGTTTGGTTATGAATCCCACTGTACAGTGAAATTTTGATTAATGTTAGATTTTATTTAAAAACTAGAATCCCAGAATTGTAACAACACAGGAAGAGGCAATTTCACCCATTGTGCCTGCACTGCTCCTATTACCTAGTGCCAGTTTCCTGCCTTTCCCCCATATCCTTGCACATCATTTCTATCCAAACAATCATCCAATACCCAGTTGAATGTCTCAATTGTACCTGCCTGTATACCACATTTTCAGGCACTACATTCCAGGCCCTAATTACTAGCTGTGAAAAAAGAAGTTTTTTGTTTTAACCCCGAGACCACCTTTGCTTCTTTTGCAGATTACTTTGAGTCTATGCTTTGTTTTTTTTCCTTTTAGGAGCATAACAGCTTCTCCCCATCTATTCTGTCCAGCCCATTTGTAAACTTCTATCAAATCTCTGCTCAGTCACCTCTCTCAAGAGAACAGATCCAACGTCATCAACCTGACATCACTACTGAAGTATCTCATTCTTGGAACTATTCTTGTAAATTACTTCTGCACTGTCTCCAATACGTTCACATTTTCTCTACAATGTGGCACCACACCTGTATATAATTCAATATTACTTCTTTGCTATTGTACTCTATAGCCTTATTAACAAAGACGAGAACACCGCTTTATTAACTGCTCACCACCTGTCCTGCACCTTCAATGACCTCTGTGCACATATGCACCTAAGTCTCTCTGATCTATTCCCTTTAGAATTGTATCCCTTATTTTATATTGTCTTTTAGTTTCATTTTAACCAATGTCTATAATCTTACCCTTGACTGCATTGAACTCATCTGCCACCTATCCACCCACTTCACCAAACTGTCAGTGACCTTTTTGAGTTCCACACTCTCATCCTCACAGTTACAATTCTTCCAAGTTTACTGTCAATTCGTCCAATAGTGACCGTGTAACCACTGTCAATTGTTACAAACAACTCATCTTGTTCTAATTCACCAATGTCTTTATCTGGAAGAAAACCCTTACCTGGTCTGGACTGTGTGCGACTCCGAACCCAGGAGTATGGCTGATGACTCTAACTGTCCTCTGCAAATGGCTTTGCAAACACTCTGTTTTATCAAAGCTGCTACAAGTAAAGAAATTCTAGATACCACCTGGCCTTGATATAGGCACTGAAAATAACAATATTAGAGCAACACAGTTTAGTTTGTTCTGGACTTCGTCCATTTTCCGTCAAGACTAATCCATTGCTCAAACTTTTTTTTTCCCAACAAAGCTCTGTGGAGTTTTCTTTCCCCCCTTTCCCCTGAAGGATTAATGTGTTTTTGTATGTAATTCACATACACACCCAGGTCTGTTAGCCCTGAACGTCATCCTAGTCAACAGCTGGGGGCTTGTGCCAAAATTGGGAGAGCTGTCCCATCAAGTAGTGTTAGAACTGAGGGTGTCCTGTCACTGTAGCTGCACTACTCCACAGGTTACAATATTTTAAAAAAACACTCTCAAAGATTTAGCAACTAGGTTTGTTAATAAACAGAGTTATGGGGTTATTTTCAGAATAAACATTATTCAGTAAAGATGCAATCATTCGTTAACACAGTAGGCAATATAGAAGAATAAATGCTTATCTGTATAACTATCCCCAAAACATGTAAAGCGCACACACTTTCATACTTCAGGGAAGAGAGAAAATACACCAATTTCTCTGCAGAGATTGCCTTTTTGATCAATGTTGCCCAATGGGTTATTACTGAACACAAAAGAACAAAGTGTAGAATATTCCAGACTCTCATGTTCTGGCATTTATGGTGTGCAGTTCATTCTGAAGTCTTGCAGACACAGTTTGCTCAGGAAATGCAATCTTGAGAGGTAAAGCTGGTTCTTAGCTGGCTTTCCTCCAACTCAAACAAAAAAAAACAGGAACTTCCCTGAGCCAATGCTGAAAACCAGCCCCAGTCATGCGATTTCTAGGAAGCCTTGTTCACAAAGGATCTTAATTGTTCACAGTGAGCTTGTAATGACCTCTTTTTAAAGAAACTACCCCAGGTATATCCACAAAACTTGAAATCAATTTTTTTCCACAATCTTTAAAAACCTAAGTCCTCTAAGCAATATTAAATATAATGCATCTTTGTAACAGTAGTCAAGAAACAATCTTGTATAGAAAATAGAAGGAGTTGGCCATTTGGCCCATCAAGTCTGTTTCACTGGTCAACATGATCGTAGATGGTTCTCTATTTCAATGCCATAGTCCCACTCTTGCCCTGTATCTCTATGGTCGTGCTTACATAATCATACCTAGCAGACACTGTCCCACCATTATCAGCATCGCTACAGGAGTTCCTCAGGATAGCATATGAGACACAACCATTTTTGGCTTCTTTATCAAATCACTTCTGTCCATTAAAAGTTCCATTTCCTGATAATTGTACAATGTTCATCACCATTCATAACTTCTCACAGATTTGAGCAGTCATAGAACATAGAGGTCCCAGGACAGAAAAAGGCCTTTCAGCCATTGAGTGTGCAGCATCTATGTTAATCCAGTTTTCTGGCACTTAGCCCATAGCCTCGCATGCCTTAGCATTACAAGTGTCCATCTAATGGGAGTTTGACTTGTATCTTTATTTTTTCAGGAATTTCATGAGGCTGTTAATACACTCGAATCATTTGTTTTAGCACAAAGCTAACGTGGTTGGGCTGAGTGCCCTTCATCAATTCTGTGATTTCTGATCCACTGTGGACGTTTCAGCTTTCTTTCTTCCCGTACCCATTCTTGCACCTTATGTCACCCTCGTACTGGACTGTGACTCCATCATTGTGACATGATGGCTCTTTCTGGAAACGATATTCAATTTCCAGAGTGCTGTCACTGGCCTTCGGTCTTGGTTCTAGATAGGAAGTCCAGCTGCTCTTGATGATCCGTAGTTATAATTAGTCACAGAGGTTAGTTATTTTCTCATTATTTTCGCATACAATAAATGGGCAGCACCCAGGACATAAACAAAAGTTTTGATGGGTGCCTTGTATCTCTGACAGGGTTTTATTATTTGTGGTTGACCTGTGTTGGGGGTCAGTCTCATAGGGATTTGTATTGCAGTAAGAAAGTGTTAATGGGGGCCAGGTGATTTGATACTACATTTGAATTTTACCCAGGTGCATGTGATCTTATTATCTTTGTCGAACAATATGTGCCCATCTGTATCAAGACCTAGAATGCTAAGTGACATTTGTGCCCCGTAGCTGCCAGGCAATAGTCATCTCCAACAATAATGAATGTAACTATCGTCCATTGACATCACTGAATTCCCTCTTCCAACTGCACCTCCACCTCCACCTCCTCATCCCCACCCACAAGTAACATCCTATGGGTTACTATTGACCACAAACTAAGTTGGACTGACTGTATAAATACTGTGAGCATAAAAACAGGCTAGAGGCTTGGAATTCTGTGGTGAGTACTTGTATCCCGTCACCCCAAGCACTGTGACAGTTCAAAAAGGCAGCATACCAGCACATTCCTCAGGATATTTAAGGATGGGGAATAAATGCTGGCTTAGCAACATCCTAATCCCACAAGCAAATGAAAAATAGACACATGAGGCCTTGATAATTACAAATGAATGTTAAGAGCCAAGCAAGGGGCTGCCAATAATTAAGGCAGTCCATCTTTACATAATTTTCATAAAGCTAGTTTAGGGTAGAGCAGCAGAGTTGACACGGGGACAGTGGGCTGAATGCTAGCCTTCTGCACTGTATAACGACGATTCCAATGATTGAATAAATTTTGAACAAGAAAATTTGATTGACCCAGCAAATCCAGTGATAATCATGAAACCAGTGACACTGACATCCTGTGAATGAATAAAATAAACTATCCACCTACACCTCACATGAATTCTCTTTCAGGGAAAGTTACATTTCCCTAAAGTTACTAAAAAGTGAAGTCAAACATTGCTACTAATATTCCTACATCCCCCAATTCTCTTTCTTGAAACAGGCTGATCCCTTTCAATTTGAAAAGTATCTATTAACCATAAATCATTTAATTCTGCAGTCTATTCAATGGGAAGGAAAGAAAGTCACTTTTCATGATGAAAACAACAAATGCTGGAGATCACACCAAGTCAGACAGCATCCGTGGAGAGAGTGCAAGCTAATGTTATAAGTCGTGATGACTCTTCCTCAAAGCCATGGTGAATTTGCTTCAGAATTCCTTTATGAAGTGCCCACAGTTCTGCTGGATGCCATGTCACAGTCTGTAATCCCCACCACTTCAACCATTCAATCTTAGGCAGTCACCTATATATGGCAAATAATAGGATAAACTATCACCAGAACAGTATTAGTTTTTCCATCCCAGTTATAACATTTTCTCATGCAGAAAGTGAGTGGATATTTAATCCTTTTGCAAGGTTTGTAGCTCAGGTTGAGGTTTAGGGGGTGTAGGTTTGCTCACTGAGCTGTAGGTTTGATATCCAGACGTTTCATTACCTGGCTAGGTAACATCATCAGTGGCGACCTCCAAGTGAAGCAAAGCTGTTGTCTCTTGCTTTCCATTTATATGTTTGTCCTGGATGGGGTTCCTGGGGTTTGTGGTAATGCCATTTCCTGTTCGTTTCAGAAAATGAACAGGAAATGACATCACCACAAACCCCCATCCAGGACAAATATATAAATAGAAAGCAGGAGACAACAGCTTCGTTTCACTTGGAGGTCGCCACTGATGATGTTACCTAGCCAGGTAATGAAACATCTGGATATTCGACAGCTCAGTGAGCAAACCTACACCCTAAATTTAATCCTTCCATTTACTGCATATTTTGTTTTTGACTAACTTCTGTATGTGCTATGGCTCCCTTAAATTTTGGGTAGTATGCTAGCTCAGTGGTTAATACTGCTGCCTCTCATTACCAGGTACCCCAGTTCAGTTCCAAACCTCAGATGATTGTCTGGAGTTTGCACATTCTACCTGTCAGTTTGCCCCCATTAGTTCAAGGATGTGCAGGCTAGATGGATTGGTCATGCTAAATTATCCCAGGATGTGCAGGCTAGATGGATTAGGAATGGGAAATGCAAGGACAGGGTAGCAGTCTAGATGTGATGCCCTTTGGAGAGTCGGTGGGTACTAGATGGGCTGAATGCCCTGCTTCCACACTGTAGGGATTCTATAATTCTTAGTTCTTTTATTCACTATGACTAAAACTAATAGGAAGAATCAATTTTTCATTTTCTGATATACCATGATATCTTTACTCAGTTTACCCTTTGTGGCCACCACATTTGCTTGAACAAGCTGCATTTTATTTTGCAAGTGTGAATTGAAATTGTATAAAAAATACTTATTGCATTAAGAGGATACAAGGATGTGAAAAAAAACTATCTAGGTTTTGCAAAGGACAACTGAAGCAAGCCAAAGAAAATACATTCTGTAAAATATAGTACACAGATCAAAGAATAAAGTGTATTTGTATAGCTTGCTTAGTTTAACCTCAACCTGACTCCCAAAAACCTATCCTCCAATTACAAGGCACAAGTCAAGAGTATGATGGGATGCTACACTGACCCTTGGCTGGATGACAGCATTTGTACCAACATTAAGCAGGCTTGACAGGACGAAGCAGACTGCTTGATTTACACCCCCATCTGCCACTACTGCATTGTTTATCATTGACAAGATGCTTTGCAGATACTTACCAAGGTACTTACCTACCAAAAACATGATCACTAGCACATAGAAGGACAATGGCAATAGCTGCATGGAAATACCACCATCTGAAAGTTTCCATCCAAGCTGCACACCATCCTTACCAGGAATAATAACCTATAATTCATTTTCACTTGGGCAAACCTTGGAACTCCCTGCCTAACAGTGATTCAAGCTGTAGCTCATGACTTTCTCAAGGACAGTTGGAGATGTACTATAAATGCTGCCACTGATGTCCACAGTAAATTTCTACTGCACCACTGGAAGGCTTTCATTGAGTTGAATACAATCCCCTGGCCGATACCTAACTTGCAGTTCGTAAAAATTTAGCATAATTCACTTATTGTTGTACTCTATTAATAAAGCCAAGCGCCGATAAGTCTTCCTAACAGCCTTTTCGATTTGTCTTACCAAAGATTTGCATGTATATGTCCCCTGGATGCTTATTACAGTAACTTTTCAAATTCTGCAGTTTAGTTCATTGTGGTGATTGTTATTCTTCCTTCTACAATGTATCACTTCACACTTGTCTCTGCCAGCCTAATCAGTGTTGTATCCTCTGAAAGTTCTTTATCTGAGTTTATCTTCAAATTATATTCTGCTCACTTGAGTGTATGTTATTAACTTATGAAAGAAATACAGGTTCTAACATTAGGGATCACTGTTATATCTTTCTCTCCTGTCTGAAAAGCAATCACCCAAATATACTGTATTTGTCCCTTGACTAATTTTGTATTCGTGCAGCTGTTATTAATCCTATGGTTATTAATTTTGGTAAGAATCTACTGTGTGGACTTCATCAAATATCTTTTGACTGTTGAAACTTACCCTTCCCAGCAGCTCTCGCTTCACTCCTTCATTTCTCCTCTCCGGTCCATTTTGCCAGAGCGGCGAGGAGAGAAGGATGAGTGAAGCGAGGGCTGCTAGGAAGGGTAAGTCTTTCCACATAAAAAGGGACTTACCTCGGGAGTCGGGCCTCCATTTTGCCAGAGTGGCGAGGAGCAAAGGAGGAGTGAAGCGAGGGTTGCTGGGAAGGTAAGGGCTTAATTTATATTTGGGCAGTGGCTATACCCGAGATACTACACGGGTAGTATCTCCCTCCCACCCCCCTCCTCTAACCAGAAGAAAAAGACCCTGCAAGGTAAGGCTTTTATTTCTTATACTTCTTTTTCATTTATTTAAATGCATTGGTTTTATTTAGTTCATATCAAGCTAAGCTTACAATGGCAGGGGACCTCAGCCCTGTGGCATGTGACTCTTGCTTGACGTGGGAGCTTAGGAACGTGTCTGACATCCCTGACTCTTACACTTGCAAGAAGTGTGTTCAGCTGCAGCTGTTGTTTGTCTGCATGACAGCTCTGGAACTGCGGATGGACTCACTGTGGAGCATCTGCGATGCTGAGGAGGTCGTGGATAGCATGTTTAGTGAACTGGTCACTGAGGATTATGATTGCTGAGGGAGACAGTGAATGGGTGACCAGAAGACAGAAAAAGAGTAGGAAGGCAGTGCAGCTGTCCCCTGCGGTCATCTCCCTCCGAAACAGGTATACCACTTTGGATACTGTTGGGGGAGATGGCTCACCAGTGGAGGGCAGCAGTTGTCAAGATGATGTCACCGTGGTGGGTACTGCCGTTCAGATGGGCGGGAAAAAGACTCGTGGGGCCATAGTCATAGGGGATTCTATTGGGAGGGGAGTAGATAGGCGGTTCTGTGAGGGGAGTAGATAGGTGGTTCTGTGAGGGGAGTAGATAGGTGGTTCTGTGAGGGGAGTAGATAGGCGGTTCTGTGAGGGGAGTAGATAGGTGGTTCTGTGAGGGGAGTAGATAGGTGGTTCTGTGAGGGGAGTAGATAGGCGGTTCTGTGAGGGGAGTAGATAGGTGGTTCTGTGAGGGGAGTAGATAGGTGGTTCAGTGGCCGAAAACGGGACTCACGGATGGTATGTTGCCTCCCAGGTGCTCGGGTCAGGGATGTCACTGATCGGCTGCAGAGCATTCTAAAAGGGGAGGGTGAACAGCCAGTTGTCGTGATGCATACAGGCACCAACGATATAAGTAGAAAATGAGATGAGGTCCTGAAAGACGAATTCAGGGAGCTAGGAGAGACATTAAAGGGGAGGACCTCAAAGGTAGTGATCTCAGGATTACTACCAGTGCCACGTGCTAGCCAGCGTAGCAATGAAAAAATAGGCAGGGTGAACACATGGCTTGAGAGATGGTGTAGAAGGGAGGGGTTCAGATTTGTTGGACATTGGGACCGGTTCTGCGGAAGGTGGGACTATTACAAAAGGGTCGGTCTACATCTGAACCAGACTGGAACCAATGTCCTTGGGGGAGTTTTTGCTACTGCTATTGGGGAGGTTTTAAACTAATGTGGCAGGGGACTGGGAACCAGAAGAGAAAACAAGTAGGCAGTGAGGTGGAGTCTGGAGACTGTAAAAATTATGAAGGTAGCATTAATAAAAGGAAGAATAGGCAGAGAGCAGGTGAGCGCAAAAGAACTGGTGGCCTGAAATGCATCTACTTTAATGCAAGGAGTATAGTGTGTAAGGCAGATGAACTTAGGGCTTGGATTGGTGCCTGGGAGTATGACATTATTGCCATCACAGAGACTTGGTTGAAGGAAGGGCATGATGATTGGCAACTAAATGTTCCAGGATAGACAGGACAGGGAGGGAAGTACAAGGGGGGGGTGGAGTTGCATTGCTGGTCAGGGACGATTGTGGGCGGCACGGTGGCACAGTGGTTAGCACTGCTGCCTCACAACACCATAGACCCGGGTTCAATTCCCGCCTCAAGTGACTCTCTGTGTGGAGTTTGCACATTCTCCCCGTGTCTGCGTGGGTTTCCTCCAGGTGCTCCGGTTTCCTCCCACAATCCAAATATGTGCAGGTTAGGTGAATTGGGCATACTAAATTGCCCGTAGTGTTAGGTAAAGGGGTAAATGTAGGGGAATGGGTCTGGGTAGGTTGTGCTTCGGCGGGTCGGTGTGGACTGGTTGGGTCGAAGAGCCTGTTTCCACACTCTAAGTAATCTAATCTAATCATGGGTGTGCTAAAGGAAGACACTATGGCTGTCTTGGGTAGTGAGGCATTATGGGTGGAGCTGAGAAATAAGAAGGGTGCAGTTACATTGTAGGGGCTGTATCACGCTCCTAACAGTGAGCGTGAGTTAGAAGAACAAATAGGTAAACAGGTTATGAATAGATGTAGAGGCAATAGGGTAGTGGTAATGGGAGATTTTAATTTTCCCAACATTGACTGGGATACACTTAGTATCAGAGGTCTGGATGGAGTAGAATTTGTATGAAGCATCCAGGAGAGTTTTCTTGAGCAGTATGTCAATAGTCCAACGAGGGAAGGGGCCATATTGGACCTGGTACTGGGGAACGAGCCAGGCCAGGTGGTAGAAGTTGCGGCGTGGGATTTCTTTGGGAACAGTGACCACAATTCTATAAGTTTTAGAATACTTGGAGATAAAGAAGAGAGTGGTCCTAAGGGAAGAGTACTAAACTGGGCCAAGACCAATTATATCAAAATTAGGCAGGAGCTGGGAAATGTGGATTGGATGCAGCTATTTGAAGGGAAGTCCACATTTGAGATGTGGGAGGCTTTCAAAGATAGATTAATGGCAGGATAGGCATGTCCCATTGAAGGCAAAGGATCGGAAGGGCAGGATTCGTGAACAGTGGATGACAGGAGAAATTGTATGACTAGCCAAGAGGAAAAGGGAAGCGTACATAAGGTCTAGGCAGATAAGAACAGAACGGGCCCTGGAGGAATATCAGAAGAGTAGGACAAGTCTTAAACAAGGAATCAAGCTGGCTAAAAGGGGTCATGAAATAGCTTTAGCAAACAGAATTAAGGAAAATCCCAAAGCATTTTATTCT
Organism: Chiloscyllium punctatum; assembly: GCF_047496795.1. Taxonomy (NCBI): domain Eukaryota; kingdom Metazoa; phylum Chordata; class Chondrichthyes; order Orectolobiformes; family Hemiscylliidae; genus Chiloscyllium; species Chiloscyllium punctatum. Next base: position 117,369,335 of record NC_092743.1, on the reverse strand, counting down.
TATATAAGAAGCAAGCGGGTAACTAAAGAAAGGATTGGTCCACTAAAAGATAATGAAGGAAGGCTGTGTGTCGAACCTGAGAGAATGGGTGAGATTCTGAATGATTACTTTGTATCAGTGTTCACTGAGGAGAGGAACATGATGAATGTTGAGATTAGAGATAGAAGTTTGATTAGTCGGGATCACGTTGGCATAAGTAGGGAAGATGCATTGGGTATGCTAGAGGTTTTTAAGGTGGACAAATCCCCAGAACCAGATGGGATCTATCCCAGGTTGCGGAGGGAGGTGTGAGAGGAAATAGCTGGGGCCCTGACAGATATTTTTGTGGCATCCTTAAATGCAGGTGAGGTGCCAGAGGACTGGAAGGTTGCTCATATTGTCCCCCTGTACAAGAAGGGTAGTAGAGATATTCTGGGTAACTACAGACCAGTGAGCCTGATGTCAGTGGTGAGGAAGTTGCTGAGGGTACTGAGAGATAGGATCTATTTATATTTGGAAAGGAATGAGCTTATCGGTGATGGGCAACATGGTTTTGTACGGGGGAGATCGTGCCTTACCAACTTGATAGAATTCTTCGAGGATGTGACCAAGTTGTTAGATGATGGAAGGGCAGTTGATGTCATATACATGGACTTTAGCAAGGCGTTTGATAAGGTTCCCCATGGTAGACTAATGGAGAAAGTGAAGTCACATGGTGTGCAGGGTGTTCTAGCTAGGTGGATAAAGAACTGGTTGAGCAATAGGAGACAGAGAGTAGTAGTTGAGGGGAGTTTCTTGAAATGGAGAAAGGTGACCAGTGGTGTTCCACAGGGATTGGTGTTGGGGCTACTGTTGTTTGTAATATACATAATGATCTAGAAGAGGGCACTGTTGGTATGATCAGCAAGTTTGCAGATGACACAAAGATTGGTGGAGTTGCAGAAAGCAAAGAATACAGGAGGATATAGATAGTCTGGAGAGTTGGGCAGAAAAATGGCAGATGGCTTTCAATCCAGACAAATGTGAGGTGATGTATTTAGGCAAGTCTAATTCAAGAGGAACTATACAATGAACGGAAGAGCCATTTGAAAAGTTGATGGGCAGAGAGATCTGAGAGTGCAGGTCCATTGTACCCTGAAGGTTGCTGCACAGGTGGATAGAGTGGTCAAGAAGGCATATGGTATGCTTGCCTTCATTGGATGGGGATTTGAGTATAAGAGCTGGCAAATCATGTTAAAATTGTACAAGACATTGGTTTGGCTGCATTGAGAATACTGTGTACAGTTCTGGGCACCACATTACTAAAAGGATGTGGACGCTTTGGAGAGGGTGCAGAGAAGATTTATGAGGATGTTGCCTGGTATGGAAAGTGCTAGCTATGAAGACAGGTTGGGTAGGTTAGGTTTATTTTTATTAGAAAAAAGGAGATTGAGGGGGGACCCGATTGAGGTTTACAAAATCATGAAGGGTATAGACAGAGTGGATAGAGACAAGCTTTTTCCCAGGGTGAAGGATTCAGTAATGAGAGGTCATGCTTTCAAGGTGAGAGGTGGAATGTTTAAGGGGATACACGTGGCAAGTACTTCACACAGAGGGTGGTGCGCGTTTGGAACGCGTTGCCAGCAGAGGTGATAAAGGCAGGCATGGTAGATTCATTTAACATGTGTCTGGACAGATGCATAAGTAGGTGGGGAGCAGAAGGATACAAATGCTTAGGAATTGACCAACAGGTTTAGACAGTACATTTGGATTGGCTCAGGCTTGGAGGCCGAAGGGCCTGTTCCTGGGCTGTAAATTTTCTTTGTTCTTTGTTCATGTTCAGTTTTATTTACACGACCCTCATCAACCCTCTCCATTACTTCACAGTTCTGTGATAAAATGGCAGCCAGAACTTGTTTTATATATTAACATTTGTGTATAATATTAAATATCCTGCTCAACTACAATTTGCCGTATTTAATGTAGAAAGCTGCATCATCCTCAAAACGGGCAGGAAAGAAAATGGCAGATTGGATTTTCTGAACAGTGAATAAACAAATCAAAGAGTACAGTTCCATCTTCAACTGCCGGGGATTTAGTATCAACTGGGTAGGATTGCAATAAAGCAAAAATCTAGAGAAACAATTGGCGTTCTGCCCAGTTATTCATGAATATTTAGATCCTACAGATGAAAATGCTCCCAACGGTGTGAGCTTGGATTTGTGGCATTCCATGCTCCGGTTTCCTCCCACCGTCCAAAGATGTGCAGGTCAGGTGAATTGGCCAGGCTAAATTGCCCATAGTGTTAGGTAAGGGGTATGGGTGGGTTGTGCTTCGGCGGGTCGGTGTGGACTGGTTGGGCCAAAGGGCCTGTTTCCACACAGTAATGTAATATCATGTAATGTAAACTCTGAAATGACAGGAGACAAGGTGCAGCACTGCTTTGCTTTTTCTTTATTCCGGCACGAGCAGTGAAATAAATAACAATGATCACAGGACCACACATTAATACAGTTACAACGTCTATTGTAAATGTTGAATTTATTTTGTTGCATGTTTCACTTAACCAGAATAAAACATGCCAATCTGTTGCTGCAAGGATAAATAAAGCCTGTGGTTTTAAATAACTGATATACCATTTTATTTCACCTTTAAAGGACCTGCGGACATCTGTGTTGATTATATGGAAGAGTGGAAAAGCATCCTCCAACCAGTAGGTGGAGGAGTCTTGTTCCTTCTGATTCTGGATTTTACAATCTTAATGCACAATACGTTACAAACACAAGTTTTTTAGATTTGTTTTGGCAATAAAGCAACAATATTTGTTCAAAAACAGCCAACTGGAATTGCTGTGAAATATAGGGTGAAGAAATACATAAAGTAGGGTTACGTACACTGTATTACTGAAAAGACAGCTCTTCAACCCTATGTGTAGGAATGAAAACAAATTATAGTAAACATATTAAAGATTGGTAAGTATACATAGATTATTTAACTATTTGACAAACTACTGAACTATGGTGCATGACAACAAACTTATATAGTGCATGGTGCAAAACATAAATTTGTTATCTGGAGGATTACACTAGCATTATACTGATAGGGGTTCATTCAAGAATCAACATGAACTCCAGGAGAATACAAATAAACATGGAGTTGCACTTTGATAAGCAAATACATATTAATTTGTGTAGTTGGTTCAAAATAGTTATATTGAGGTCAATGCCATGCTTCCAGCTAATTTAATCCTATATACATTTCCTCTCTTCATTGTGTTTACCAAGTGCTTTTGACCTCCCCTATTAGCTTTTCAACTCCGATATTACCCTTTGAAGATTCTAAGGACACAACTGTGTTGTGGGAGACCATGTGGTTTGCAGAACAAAGTCCTGCTTTTCTGTTAACTTCCACACAGATAGACCACGGCTGAAGTCTACTCCAGTTGCTGAGTGAAGTTCTTGGGAAACAAACCTTTCAAGGCATTGGCAGCACCGTCCTGTAACCAATTGGACTCCTTTATGCCTGTGAGCCATCCAGCATCCTGTAAGGGTGAAGAACACATTCATTTGTCTTCTCAGGTCAATGTAAAATGGCATGTACCATTTAAAGAAGAACAAGGTTAACTACCCACCAACCTCTACCCTAAACCCTTGGTCCTGATCAATATTTATTGATCAAGTGATATTATTAAATTAGATCCTTTTGTGTTTGTCTGTTTCCTGTAGTAGATTCATAGTTGGCAAATTTGCTTGCACAGTGCACAACAAAAATGAACATCTCTCCAATTTTGCAGGGAGCAGAACTTTTTTAGTGTGTGTGAGAAGAATTGGTTGAGGAAAAGCATTGACACACAAAACATGACTTCTGCCATATGCTCCCTATAACTGCCTCTAACCACTGGAAGTGTGGAGGTTGAGACTGCACAAACACATTGACAAAGACTTCTGCTGCTGTCACTGCACACATAGAAAACATATGACATATCAGGTCTTTGCTACCTGAGAAAAGAACTATTTAACTTAATCACTTGGTTGGTAGCCCTGTATGTTATGGTAGTTTAAGTGCATACCTAAATACTGTGGTTTTTAAATGCAATAAAGGTTCACAGCTATAAAAATGTGATTCAGTAAATTATTGAGGGAATGGTATCTTTGAATTTCGATAAATTATAGAAGAGTTGGAAGCTTTCCTGATATCCTGGCCAACGTTCCTCCCTCAACCACAGCACCAAATAGTTATTCTTCTCAACTGATGTTCATGGAATTTTATGAATTAAGGGGTTATTGAGACTTGCATGATAAGTGTGAATATACATCAAAAGGAAATAAAGCACTTTTGGAGACCAGTGATGTTGCAGACATTATACAAGTGAAAGTTTTTTCTTATTTTGCAAACAAAAATCCTCCTTAGAAACTATATGGAACGCTCTACCAATTCCAAAAGCAGAAGTTCAGTGTGACTCTAATCAACTTCTCTAACATTCAGAAAAAATGCATGACAACTATGTATTATTTTAGAAAGTTGGCTACTCTCAAACAATCATCAAAACCGCTAACATTCTGTAGCTCTTGAAAATATCTTTGCACTAAACCTTTTGAATTTTCACTCTTGTCAACAGACACCTTCCTGCAAGTGCACAAGATTCTGGAAATTAAGTTGCATTATGGGCAGAGTTTCCAATCTGAACATTTAGAATCATAAAATCCCTTCAGTGTAGAAACAGGCCATTTGGCCCAACAAGTCCACACCGACCCTCTGAAGAACATTCCACCCAGACCCAGCCTCTTATGGGTAATTTAGCATGGCAAATCCACCTAACTTGCACATCTTTGGACTGTGGGAAGAAACCCACACAGACACAGGGATAATGTGCAAACTCCACACAGACAGTCGCCCAAGGGTGGATTTAAACTGGCGTCTCTGGTGCAGTGAGGCAGTTGTGCTAACCACTGAGCCACCATGTCTTATTAAAGATTTAATGAACCTTTTCACTCATTAACTTTAATTTCCAAATTTTTGAATTGTTTTGTCTCAGTGTGATGTGAAAATAGTATGAAAAATAAGTTTTCAGATAACTTTTATTATAACAATGTAAATTATATCAGGCATTGCTGGATCTTGGTCATCCCTATTAGCTTCATGGGGCCTTCTGAAATATGGAGGGCTTAACCTGTGGCCAGGGAGTAGCATGAGCTACATGGTTAGGGAAGGATGTTTGTGGAGCAAGCAATGATGATGGCTTCAGTTTTCCCACTCCTTAGCAGGAGGGAGCTAATGACTGTCAGACAAGTAATCTATCAACATGGAGAAAGCTAAGAGGCTGAAGAGATAATGGCGATTTAGAATTGCTTTCCAATGATGTGAAGATTGTCACTCATTAACTCCATATGAACGCAATTTAATAGGCCAAACTGTGGCCAATCTCCATTAAATATCTACAATTTAAGGTTTCTGATCTATCTCTTGTTAAGAAGCTCAAACAAGGTAGCAATAGGGGTGGATACAATTATAACATTTAAAAGATATTTTCAAGATAATATAATAGGAAAGGTTTGGAGGGATATGGGGCAAACGCCAGCAAATGGGGCTAGTTCAATTTACCAAAGGTAAATTGTGCTGTATGGATCTATGAACTCTATAAACAGCTCTCACCTACCTATATGATTTCGACTTACCTGATCTTCTATTAATTCAGATGGAACCACCAACACAATGTCCCCACGCTGCAAACTAAGTTCATCTGCATTAGCAGCTTCAAAGGTATGGAGCGCTTGAACCTGTTGGAAAATTCAACCATAAAATGTCTGCTTTCGTTGATATGGCATCCAACACATCAAACTCCACTTCATCTTGCATATGATATTAACAGCCACATACTGGATTACTACATCAACTTTCAGCTTGCAGTGTTCTGAAAGTCCAGGATACACACCTCTGATGTTTACAGAAAGAAGAAAGAGGTTATTAATTGTCAGCCTTGGATCAGTGATAGCGTGCTTGCATCTGGGTCCATAGGTTTAGAATTCAAGTTGTACTCCAGAGACTTGAATGTATCATCTGGACTGAAAGTTGAGTGTAATCCTGAGGGAGTACTGAATGGTCAAAGGTGCCAATTCTTTGGATGAGTTGCCTGGGCTTTGTCCAGCCTCAGACATAGATATAAAAAAGACACTTTTTCGAAAACAGGTGTTTCTTCAGAGTCCTGATCGATAGTTATTCATACACCAACATTGGGCTATGATCTCTTTACTGTGCACAAATTAATTTGTGAAATTGCCTACCTTACAAACAATGTTTTGACTGTAATAATATTAATATAAATATGTCACATTAATATTAACATACTTTCTTTCTACCTATAATGTGTAACCCCTCAAAATGCAAATATATTTCTCCATTTGAATAACTGACAGTTTGATAGGATTCTAGATAATCCAGGATGGAGGATGGTAAAAAGTTGTAGCTGTAAGAGCTGCTCTTTTTTTTTGAGGTATTTTCAGCGTTGGACTTGATTTCCTCAAATTCTGGGAGCAGTAATTACTGTTTTATAAGCTGTTGCATCGTTTTTGAACTTTGGGAAAAACAAAATCAAAACAACGGCACTTTAAAAAGGAGGAAGAGACACAAAGGCAGTGACCACATGGGAAGTGAATTAAATAGAGAAATAAACCTGCACTGTTGTCTGACCCAGCAGTAACCTGCACTTCACTGCCTCTATTTGGTTTCAAGTATCTCTGGACCTTTGAGTGCATCTAAGAAAAATTAACAAACAGCGAAATTCACAGCTGACCTTGGAGAAACTTGTGAGAGGGAGCTCACAGCAGGTGGGCAGCTAACTGGCTCGTTTTTAAGTGTAGTATAGTAACCCTACAGCATGGAAACAGGCCCTTCGGCACAACATGTTCACATCAACCATCCAAAGAGTACTCCGCCCAGACCCATTCCTCTACCTTATTATTCTACATTCACCCCTGACTAATGCACCTAACCTACACATCCCTGAACCTATGGGCAATGTAACACGGCCAATTCACCGAACCTGCACATCTTTGGATTGCGGAGGAAATCCATGGATACACGGGGAGAATGTGCAAATTCCATACAGACAGTCGCCCGAGGCTAGAATCGAATCCAGGTCCCCGGCACTGTGAGGCAGCAGTGCTCATCACTGAGCCACCGCGCCACCCTCACGGTAACTTTACAGTTCTTTTTTTGTAAATCTATAATGGTGAATAGAGTTGGTTCTTTTTGGATTAAATGTTTTTATTGAAATCTGTCACTTGATTTAACTTTAAAAATATAAAGATATACGTACTAAGTTAGTCTGGACCAGTGTTTTTAGAGCAGTAAGACTTGCTATTTTTTGAGTCTGTAGATTGTTAAGCTGCAAAGATGGCCAAAGTAGTGTGATGTGCTCTTCCTGTTGGATATGGGAGATTACAGAGCGTTTCCATGTTATGATGATTATATCTGCAGGAAGTGTGTTTGGTTGTGAATTCTATCGGATTGCATAGATAGGTTGGAGCAGCAGTTAGAGGCAATGAAGAACTTACAGAAGCTAGGGGGTGTGATGAATGGAAGTAGCAGGAAGGAAGATAAACTGAAGATATAGTCAGATAGATGGGTTGACTCCAGGAAAGGTAGAAAGACTTGCAAGGACTTGCAAGTACTTGCAAGTAGTGCAAGAGTCTCCTGTGGCTATCCGCATCTCAAGCAAGTCTGCTGTTTTGGAAAATGTAGGGGGTGATGGACTCTCAGGGAATGTAGCATGAAAAGCCAAGTTTCTGGTATCGAGACTGGCTGTAATGTACTGTATGCCAAGTTCCAAACGATTGATTGTGATAAGGGAGTCTCTAGTCAGAGGCACAGACAGATGTTTCTGTGGCTGAGAGTGAAACATTAGAATGGTGTGCTGCCTCTCTGCTGGATATTTTGGAGAAGGTGCAGAGTATTGTCAAAGGGGAGAGAGACCAGCAGGAGGTTGTTATACACATTGCAACTAATGACATAGGATGGGAAAATGATGAGATTCTGAGGAGAGAATATAGAAAGTTAGGCAAAAATTTAAAAAGACAGTCCTTGAAGGTAGTAACATTTGGATTACAACCAGTTCCACGCGCTACTGAGGTTAGGAATAGGAAGATAGAGCAGATGAATGCATGGCTGGTGCAGGGAAGCATTCAGTTTTTGGATCATTGGAATCTCTTCTGGGGTAGAAATGACCTGTTCAGGAAAGACAGACTGAACCTGAATTAGAAGGGGACTAATATACTGGTGGGGAGATTTACTGGAGCTGCTCAGGAGGATTTCAACTAGTTTGTGGTGGGACCGGAGGGATAGTGAGGAAGGAGATCAGTCTGAGACTGATACAATTGGAAAAAGGGGCAAGTCAAACAGTCAGGGCAGGCAGGAACAAACCAGAGAACAAGATAGGACTGATAAATTAAACTGCACTTATTTCAATGCAAGACATCTAACAAATAAGGCAAATGAACTCAGGGCATAGTTGGGAACATGGGATTGGGATATCATTGCAGTTATAGAGACATAAGTCAGGGATGGACAGGACTGGCAGCTTAATGTTTCAGGGTACAGATGCTATGGGAAGGATCAAAAGGAGACAAGAGAGAAAAGGGAGAGGCATTTTTGATTAGGAATAACATTACAGTTATACTTAGAGAGGATATCCTTGGGAATACATCCAGGGAAGTTATTTGGGTGGAACTGAGAAATAAGAAAGGGATGATCACCGGATTGTACTATATACGCCCCAATAGTCAGCAGAAAATTGAGAAACAAATTTGTAAGGAGATCTCAGTTACCTGTAAGAATAATAGGGTGGTTATGGTAGGGGATTTTAACTTACCAAACATTGACCGGGACTGCCATAGTGTTAAGGGCTTGGATGGGCAGGAATTTGTTAAGTGTGTACAAGAAAATTTTCAGATTCAGAATATAGAGAAGGTGCAAAATATGACCTCCTCTTGGAAGATATGGCAGGGCAGGTGACTGAGGTGTCTGGGGAAGCATGTTGGGGCCAATAACAATAATTCTATTAGTTTTAAAATAGTGGTAGAAAAGCATAGACCAGAACATAAAAGTTGAAGCTCTAAGTTGGAGGAAGGCCAATTTTGACGGTATGAGGCAAGAAATTTCAAAACTTGATTTGGGGCGGGAGGGGGGGGGGGGGCGGGGGTGGTGGGAGGTGGGGAGGGCGGATGTTTGTAGTTAAAGGGATGGCTGGAAAATGGTAAGTCTTGAAAAATGAGATAATAAGAGTCCAGACACATGTTCCTGTGAGGGTGAAGGGCAAGGCTGGTAGGTGTAGGGAATACTGGATGACTAGAGAAATTGAGGATTTGGTCAAGAATAAGAAGGTAGTATATGTCAAGTATAGTTAGCAGAGATCATGTGAATCTCTAGATGAGTATAAAGGCAGTAGGAGAATACTTAAGAGGGAAATCAGGAGGGCAAAAAGGGGACATGAGATAGCTTTGGCAAATAGAGTTAAGGAGAACCCAAAGGGATTCTATAAATACGATAAGGACAAAAGGGTAACGAGGGAGAGAATAGGGCCACTTAAAGATCAGCAAGTCTGCCTGTGTCTGGAATGCCAGGAGATAGGGGAAGGTTGTAAATGAGTATTTTGCATTGATGTTTACTGTGGAGAAGGATATGGAAGATATAGAATGTGGTGAAATAGATGGTGATATCTTAAAAAAATGTCAGTATTACATAAACGCTGGACGGCTTAAAATGCATAAAGGTGGATAAATCCCCACGATCTGATCAGGTGTACCCTAGAACTCTGGTAAACGAGGGAAGTGATTGCTGGGTGAAGCGGATAGGTGGGAAGGACGATGGATAGGTTGGACATGTAAGGCAGGTAAAGAGGGCAGTGCTGAGTTGGTAGGTTGGATCTGGAATAAGATAAGGGGAGGGGAAATGAGGAAACTGGTGAAATCCACATTGATCCCGCGTGGTTTGTGATGTACTGCTCTCTGACTCTATGACTCCATGAAAGAAATTTTGGATGGATAGGGACAGACATAGAGACTATTTGCAGATGAAATGTATTGACGAAGGGTAAGAAAATATAGTTCTCATCTGCTCTATTTAGCAAAACCTAGTGAACACAGATTTTCTTTCTTAGTGTGCAAGGACTAATTTTTCCATTTTAGTCTCCAACAGGGAGGTTATTTGAAGAGACAGTAGCTCAGAGATCCAACATAGATTTAGTCGTGGAATATCTCTGATCTCAGTTTCAATTGCCCTCCAGATGATCTGGCTGGAGATTGTTGTTGGGGTTGAAGAGGGGGGGGCATGTTGTAGTGGTGAAATCCTATCTAGAGACCTACCCAGTCTATTATCAATATGTCCTGCCAGCACAGAAGAAAGTTTGTTTCCAAGAAAGGCCAAATGAATGCTTAATACAGTTATTTTTAAAAATGGATCTTCTGAATGATAGAACCCTCTTTCTCCTGATTGGGGAATCACTGATGCAAGGTCATCAATTTAAGATTCTCATGAAAAGGGTGGGAGATTAGGAGAAATGAATTTACACAGAAGGATTTTAGACCATTTTAAGCAGTAAGTGTTTGAGACATCTTTTAAATTAATAAATATTTGGAGCAGAGGCAGTGAATGGATCACTGAGATTAGATTTGGATTGGTCTAGGGAAGAGTTAGCACAAATATTAGCACATCCCTTTCTGCTGTACATGTTTGTGTGTGAGCGCGGGGGTGTCTGTGGAGGAAAGCTTAGATCTCCTGTCAGTTGAAATTACTGAACATTTAGCCACATCTTCAGAATTCCAGCCTGTGGAAGATATGATACCCTTGAATTCTTGCCAATACTGAAGTGGAGGCCAAGAAGTTAGCAATGAAAGAAACTGAGCTATCAGCTTTAGCTGTAAGTGGTTACAGCAAAAAAAAATCACTTTTGAAGCTCTTCAATATTGAGTTTTTTTATAAATGTCTACACAAATGTAACATTGGATAATATTAGACAAAGCTTCTTGTTTATTTAGTAGCAGAACATAAAACATCTCACCTTGTACATGAACCCTGGAGGCATGCTCTGTGAGACAGAAACTTCATCTTCAGCTGCACTCTGTTGCTGAGGGACACTGGTGGTTTCTGCACTGTCATCTTTCCCAATGCTATCTGAGCTCATTTCTTCAACCTGTTCTGGTACACTGGCTGTTGCAGATGTGTTCATGTCTGTGACTGCCTTCTCCTCTGCTTGCACATCTTGAGTTTCATCCTCTGCTTGGTCTGGATCATCTTCACCTTCATGGTTGGATGCAGGCTGAACAACCACCGAAGGAACTGAAACCTTTGCAAAGTAAAATCTCAAGTTGAAGTAGCTCTCTTACGGAAATCTCTTCAAGGTAATATGCTACGACTTTCAAAACATTGTGAGAAAATCAGATTGGGAATTTGAGAATTTGTGTAACCTGTCATTGACTTTGTGAAACAAAAACAGAAATTGCTGGAAAAGCTCAGCAGGTCTGGTAGCATCTGTGGAGAGAAATCAGAGTTAACATTTCAGGTCCAGTGACTCTTCCTCAGAATCTCAGGACAATAGGTTTATCGGAACAACATCACCTCCAAACCATACATTATCCAGCCTGTCCCAGACAATTAATAATAATTTCTTCTTAGTCCTTAGAATGGCATCATGGGAGTGATTTTGCTATACAATTGTAGCCATTCAGCACCATGGTCCACCACCATCTTCTTAGATCCAATTTGGGATGAGCAATAAATGTCAGCTCTGCCAGCAAAATCAATTTTCTGAGAAGAAATTTTATAAAAAACTTGTCAGATTAATAAATTTGGTTATATCACCATACTCAAAAAGTTGTCAATTCAAGCCACTCTTCAGTACTTGAAAGCAGGGAGATAACTTAATGCAGGTTGTGGGATGTGGGTTAGTTTGGGTATAATGTCATTCGGCACAGCAGTCACTGCAAACGAGGGCACACAGCTTTTATTACTAATCTCAACTTTGACTCAGTGGCGGCACGCTAGCTTTTGAGTTATGAAGGTTAGGGATGAAGTTCCATTTCAGAGACTGGAACTGATAGTCCAGTATGTTCACTGAGCAATGTCAGAGGTTCCACCTTTCTGATGAGTTTCTTTGAGCTGCACATGGAAATTTCCATGGTGCGCTTCAAAGAAGATGAGACAACTTCTTTCAGTGTACCGAATAACATTTATTCTACTACCAGCATTGATCAGAAGTGATTTAGTCATTTAATGCAGTGTGTGGAACATAACAGCTGGAGTAGGACGTTCAGTGCCTCAAGTCTGTTCTAACATTCCATTAGATTATGGCTAATCTGTACCTAATTCCATTTACCCTGTATCCCCTATTATTGTTCACTAACAAAAGCCTATCAATCTTAGTCTTGAAAATTAAATTGACCAAACATTTACAATTTTTTGGTGAGGAGAGGAATTCAAATTTCCAATGTCTTTTATGCAAAATGATGTTTTCAAGTTTTACTCATAGAGTCATGCAGCACAAAAACAAACCTTTCAGTCCAACTTGTCCTTGCTGACTGAGTTTCCCAAACTAAATTAGTCCCATTTGCTGGCATTTGGTCCATATCTGTCTAGACCTTACCTATTCATGTACCCTGTCCAAATGTCTTTTAAATGTTGTAACTGCACCTGCATCTATTACTTCCTCTGGCAGTTCTTCCACGTACAAACTACCTTCTGTGTGAAACAAGTTGCCCCTCAGGTCCCCTCATATCCTAAATATGTGCCTGCGGATTTTGAACTCTGCGGATTTTTGGGGAAAAGACCTTTGCTATTTACCTTATCTATGCCTGTCATGATTTTATAAATCTCTATAAAATCACCCCTCAATCTCCTACTCTCCAGTGAAAGAAGTCCCAGCTAATCCAGCCTCTCCTGAGAACTCAAACCCTCCAATCCCAGTGACATCCTTGTAAATCTTTGCTGCACACTCACCAATTTAATAATATCCTTCCTATAGCAGGGTGACCAAAACTGTACAAAAGCAGCCTCACCAATGTCCTGTACAACTGCAACATGACATCCCAACTCCTATCTCAATACTCATGGAGGCAAGGTGGCAAAACACCTTCCTTACCACCCTGTATACCTGTGATGCAACTTTCACAGAGCTATATTACTGAACCCCTAAGTCTCTCTGTTGAACAATACTCCCAGGACCCTACCATTAACTGTATAATTCCTACCCTTGCTGATCTTACCAAAATGCAATACCTTCCATTTATTAATTTGAAATTGATCCTGCCTATTTTGAGTTCCTTGACTGGGGGGAATAATATTGTGATGTTTTTCCTTGCATTCCATGCTGAGGAACACCTTCAGTGGCAAATGAACAGACCCTCTAACCCCTATAAACATTTTGGTTTGACCTCATCATCTGGAAGATCATGTCATGGTCCAGGATGTTGTTATTCCACCAATGCCCAGCATTGACAATATGGTGCTGGAGGTTGTTATTCGATTTTTGTCTGGACTCCATGATCACCATGATGTTGAAATTATCAGCTGCTACATTCAAGTTTACTAAGAGAATGTAGAACAACAGCACTCTGACTGGGAGCACCAAACTGGACTTATTAAACCTGCACCCTTGGTGCACTCCCTTGCAGTGGTGAGACCTGAACAATATTTGTTAGGCAGGAGGAAACAAAAAGGCGACATGTGATAGCTTTGGCAAATAGGGTTAAGGAGAATCCAAAAGGATTTAACAAATAAATTGAGGATAAAAGGGTAACTAGGGAGAGAATAAGGCTCAAAGATCAGCAAGGCTGCCAATCTTTGAAACTGCAGGAGATGGGGAGGTACTAAACGAGTACTCTGCATCAGTGTTTACATTGGAGAAAGATTTGGAAGATATAGAATGTGGGGAAATAAACAGCAATATCTTGAAAAGTGGTCATATTATATAAGAGGAGGTGCTGAACAGCTTAAAATGCATAAAGGTGGATAAGTGCTCAGGACCTGATCAGTTGTACCTGAGCGCTCTGTGGTAAGCTAGGGAAGTGATTGCTGGGTCTTTTACTGAGATATTTGTATCATTGGTACCCACAGGTGAAGTGCCGGAAGACTGGAGGTTGGCTAACGTGATGCCACTATTTAAGGAAAACTAGAAGGAAAAGCCAGGGAACTATAGACATCAGTGAGCCTGATAACGGTGGTGGGCAAATTGTTGGAGGGAATCCTGGGGGACAGGATTTACATGTATTTGGAAAGGCAAAAACTGGTTAGGCATAGTCAACATGGCTTTGTGCGTGGGAAATCATGTCTCAGAAACTTGATTGAGTGTTTTGAAGAAGTAACGAAGAGGATTGATGAGAGCAGAACGGTGAACGTGATCTATATGGAATTCAGTAAGGCTTTAACTAGGTTCCCAATGGGAGACTGATTAGCAAGGTTAGATCTCATGGAATACAAGGAGAACTAGCCATTTGGATACAGAACTGGCTCAAAGGTAGAAGACAGAGTGTGGTGGTGGAGGGTTGTTTTTCAGACTGGAGGCCTGTGACCAGTGGAGTGCCACAAGGATCGGTGCTGTGTCCATTGCTTTTCATCATTTATGTAAATAATTTGGATGTGAACATAGGCGGTATATTTAGTAAGTTTGCAGATGACACCAAAATTGGAGTAGACAGCAAAGAAGGCTACCATAGAATACAACAGGATCTTGATCAGAGATGAACCCAATGGGCCAAGGAGTGGCAGATGGAATTTAATTTAGATAATTGTGAAATGCTGCATTTTAGGAAGGCAAATCAGTACAGAACTTATACATTTAATGGTAAGGTCCTGGGAAGTGTTGCTGAACAAAGAGACCTTATAGTGTCGGTTCATAGTTCCTTGAAAGTAGAGTTGCAGCTGGATAGGATAGTGAAGAAGGCGCTTGGTGTGCTTTCCTTTATTGGTCAGTGCATTCAGTATTGGAGTTGGGAGGTCATGTTGCAGCTTTACAGGACTTTGTTTCAGCCACTTTTTGAATATTGCATGCAATTCTGGTCTCCCTGCTATGGGAAGGATGTTGTGAAACTTGAAAGGGTTCAGAAAAGGGTTGGAGGGTGTGAGCTATAGGGAGAGGCTGAATAGGCTGGGCATGTATTCCCTGGAGCATTGGAGGCTGAAGGGTCACCTTATAGATGTTTATAAAATCATGACAGCATGGATGGGATGAATAGCAAAGGACTTTTTCCTGGGTTGGGGGTGTCTGAAACTATAGGGGTTACGTTTAATATGAGAGGAGAAAGATTTAAAGGGGACCTAAGGGGCAACTTTCTAATGCAGAGGGTGGTGTTTGTAGGGAATGAGGAAGTGGTGGAGGCTGGCACAGTTACAATATTTAATTGGTGTCTGCATGGGTATTTGAACAGGAAGGGTTCAGAGGAATGTGGGCCAAATGCTGGCAAATGGACTAGTTTATTCAGGATATCTAGCTGGCATGAACGAGCTGGTCCAACGCGTCTGTTTCCATCCTGTACATCTCTATGACTCTATATTGACTATCACCTTTTGGAAAGAGCTGTAATAATTAGCTTTTTATCCTTGTTTTCTATTGCATGTTCACAGATATATTTCTGATTCTGGGTACAGGAATCGGGTTTAGAGATTGGATCTGTACCTGTGAAGGCTCTAAGTCATCAGAAGTTGCCTGGCCTTGTTCAGTCTCTGCCTCAGGTGTCACATTCTGTAAGATAAAAAGCCAGATCAGATTCAAAAGCAGGTCTTTACGGCACTTGGGTTCCTTTATATGTTAATGTGGATAATTAAGATTTTGTACAAGAAGATTATAGTGCCTTGGCATTCAACTGTTGAAGAATTACATTTAAATTTCTATTGCATCCATCAGTTCAACTCTTCATTATGTTCTTTGAGTGGTATTTATATTGAAGCATATTTATCACTGTCAAAATGGGTTTGCACAAATGGGTTTCAGGATGTATAATGTATTTCATGTGTTATTTTGTCATAGGTTATAATGAAAATTCTGGGCCTTCAAAGCACCTCTGCTCCTAGTGGAGAGTCTCCATTGACTAGAACACAGAGAACTGGGTGTGAAGGTTAGGGTGTTAAACTGATAGTGCCCTTGGCTGCTCACTTATGAAATGCTACAACCTCCTCCAAAATTGATACTGCACTCTGTAAGGTGTGGTGCTGTACTAGGAGAAATGTCTCATACAGTGTAAAGTGTTTCATTGAGGGAGTTGGAGGTGAGGGACATCAGTATTTAATCTGTCTCTATTTCTTTAGTTTAGGATTAAAGCTATTAAAAAGAAAATATATTCTTATACAGATATGACAAATGGATAAATATTAACAGGAAGCCAGATACCATTATTTATAAAACATTAAATTATTAGAGATTTTGGATTGAAGCTTCCTTAATGTCTGACTGATATTCTCTACTTCAATTTACTTCAATGACAATTTACTTCAATGACAATTTACACCAAGATTTCCCATGATGCTCATCAACCTATCCCAAATATACACAAAAAAAAGACAAAATGAGCCAAGATAATTGCAATCATTTTTAAGAAAATATAGGTTCTAATGCCATCAAAACTTATTCATATTTATACTGATCTAGTACAGGTCTCAGGAATGAGTAATAATTAAACAACAGGAAATGCCAGAAATAGTGACTGTGAGGTCAGACTGGGCAAAAGCTTTTGCTGTAGGTGTACACCCACTGAGAACAGGCTTGGACATTGGAAACCAGCATTGTCTAACCTTTTACACCAAGGAGTTTGGGGACTTGGCGAGTGTTAAAAACTGAGACTCACTCAATGAGATATCAATGGTCATGACTCAGGAAGTGATTGAGGAAATTTACTTGTTGCACTGTTTTGATGAAAGAGCAGCATAAAATCACAATTCTTTTATTGCAGCATGATGGAGATTTTTAGTTTGCACATCACAAACTAATTTCACCCCCGGCATGGAACCACACCTGCCGGGAACCTGCACAAGGGCTTTACGATCGCTAGGATCTTCTTTTCCATGAGACCATCGCTGGGGAATTCAATGGAACCCATGGTATTTTCTAATCTAGATCGTAGATTGTACGAAGAGAATTGTAAAATACTGGTCATGGTATAATCTCCGAGGCTCTCAAAACATAATCTGCCACATGATTGCAGCATGCTTTAAGTTTCCAGCTTCCTTGTTTGAATAAAAGCGAGACAAGATGGCAAATATTTAACTGGAGTGAGCAGGTAATACAACTTAAATCTAACCCAGTGCTCTGTAAATATTTACATACCTCAGCGCTTTCAGTCTCAGCACCTATGACTGGCTCCTCCACCTCAGGCTCCTTAATTTCCTTGAAGGGGAATAAAACAGAGGATTTATTTGTATTCAGCATGGACTGGTACTATGCTGCATAACAAAAGCAAGCTATTTGGCTCATCAAATATGGCACTGGTGGTTTTGATCTATCAATCTAATTCCACTTTCCTGCTTACTCACCACAACCTTAATCACGGTATTTCTCTTTTTCAAATATCAATTTGATTTTCCCGTTAAAAACAATGTGTGGGCTTTGCCTCAGCAATGGTCTGTACCTGAGGACTGAGGATGCTAACGAATCTTGCCGTAAAATAATTTTTACCAATTGCCCTTTCGCAAATTCCTTTGCAAAGTACTGAAGGCTTAACACTTCACCAGAGTGTGGTTAAAGGAAGTTTCCAACTGAATGAAATCCATACCAAATGCACAATAGTCATCCAATAGAATAGCTATGTCTCTTCTTCCTTCACAAATACTTTGATAGAATACAAGTCATGTTGCAGCTGTATAAAACTTTCGTTAGGCCACATTTGAAGTATTGTGTGAGGTTCTGGTTGCCACACTATGGGAAGGATGTGGAGGCTTTGGAAAGGGTGCAAAGGCTTTGGAAAGGGTGCAAAAGAGGTTTCCAAAGATGTTGCCTGGATTGGAATGTATTTGCTATAAGGATAGACTTAGATTGTTTTCGCTAGAGTATTGGAGGCTGAGCACCCTCTGAATTTGAGGAGGATAGAAGTATATAAAATCATGAGATCCATTGATAAGGTGAATAGTTGGGGATTTTCCCCAGGGTGAAAATGTCAATTACTACGAGGCATTTAATGTGAGAAGGGGGAAGTTTAAAGGCGACGTGGGAGGCAAGTTTTTACATAGAGGATGGTAGGTGCCTGGAAAGCACTGCCAGGGGAGGTGGTGGATGCAGATATGACGGCAACATTTAAGAGGCATTTAGACAGACACATGAACAGACAGGCTTTAGAGGAATACAAACCATATGCCAGCAGATAGGATTAGTTAGAATGGCAGCATGCTCAGTATGACATGGTGGGTCTGTGGGCCTGTTCCTGCGCTGTATAGTTCTATACTCCATTGGAGGCAGAGTCAAGAAAAGAGGCATGTGAATAATCTCCAGTGTCAGGCGTTTGTGTGGTGAGAAAACACTTGGACTTCCCAACCTAGAAGCAGATAGCTGAGAGGTGCTCTGATGTTATTATAAATACCAAAAGATTCCACCATGTTCAGAGAACCTGACTGCTCACATTTATATCTCAAATGGGGAAATACAATGAAGCATGCAACTTCTTCATTATGTTTAAAATTTCAATCCGAGTGTTTAGAGTGGGCTGGTGGCCCTCCCCATCATCTAAACCAGAGATTGGCAAAGGGGTCAGGAATCAGATTAGTAACACACAACTTTGTTTGTATTCTGGGGGTAGGGAGGAATTAAATGCCCCATTACAGTCTTACAACAGAAGAAAATCATTCAGCCCATTGTAACTGTCCAGATTATCTTGGAAAGTGGTGGCTGTGTGAACACTCTGTCCTGCTATTACAAATTCCCAGACACTTAAATCCATGGACATAAACTCAGCTAGAGAGAAAGCATTCACAGAATAACTCCTCATAATATAGCCTTTTATTTTACGGAGAAAATCTGACAGATTCATTCAATTTGATCTGCAGAAACACACATGCGGCAAAAATGGGGACTGCAGATGCTGGAGATCAGAGTGAAGATTAGAGTGTTGCTGGAAAAACACAGCAGGTCAGGCAGCATCCGAGAAGCAGGAAAAACGACGTTTCGGGCAAAAGCCCTTCATCAGGCTTTTGCCCGAAATGTCAATTTTCCTGCTCCTCGGATGCTGCCTGACTGGCTGTGCTTTTCCAGCACCACTCTAATCTTGACTCAGAAACACACATGCTTTTAAAAGAACATACACAGCATACAACAAAGCCACAGTTGAAATGTATTGAATCATTGTAAAATAGAAACCTCACAAATGCGTTAAACATAGCCCACAGTTTCTTCTTTTCTCAAATTCTGAATTAACACCAATGCTGGTCCAGCTTTGCTACACAATAAACTACACACAATAGCTGGTACATCACTGTCCTTTTTTCTAACGGGATGAGGAAGTATCTCTGACACACAAGAAACAATTTCATTTGCATAGAACTATCTGTAGGGATGAGATTTGATCATAGATATTTAATTTGAGCAGATTATCTACTCTTTTGTCCAGCTATTGAGGTACTATTTACATACCTCAGTGCTATCAGTCTCAGCACTAACAGCTGGCTCCTGCACCTCAGGTTCCTTAATTTCCTTGATGGGGAGAAAAGGGAATTATTTCAACTGAATGTACCTCAAGTATCATATTTTAAATTTAGAAGTGTTCAGTATTAGAACATGATGTGGTCTCAGGGATGGTTGATTGGTTAAGATGATTTTTCTAGCAATGGGTGCTTTTTATAAACATGACAACAGGTTCAGAGACAAAAACACTTCAATACTGAGATGGACTGCCCAATCTACTAAACAGAGCAATGGTAGACTGTGCATTTTTTGGTAACATGGACATTTAGACTATGAATTTGTACCAAGACAAAACCACTGTGATTATTATTAAAAACAAAAAATGCTGTAAATGCTCAGAAGATCTGATGAAATCTGTGAGAAAAGAGAGAAGCTTAATGGCCTGGATTATTCCTGAGCTCAGTCAACTTGGAATCACTTCAAAATAGTGGTCAAGAATCAAATCCAGGACTTCCAATCTTACTCCCATTTTGACAGTTTTCCCTGACAGATGATAAAGATGTAGGTATCCAATATACACACAACATAGCCTGCTCATGCCACATGCTAGTTCTTGTATGCAAGCTCCAACGAGCTTCAGCACAAGCGCCAAGAACAGTATCTCATTTTCCACCTGGGGACGCTGCAGCCCCTAGGATTAAACATAGAGTTCAATAACTTTGCAGCCTGATCACATCCTTCTCTGTTTTCTACTCACACTCCACATTCTGGTCCTATCTTGGCATGAGTTGCTTTGAGCGCAGCCCAATCTCACCCATTCTTAGTCTTATTATCACATTATCTGGGTTGCTTTCAACTTAGCCAACCCATTGTTTTTAACCTTTTCTCAGGTCTTATTTTCACTTCTTCACACACTCATCCATCCTGGTTGACTATCAAGAATCCCCATGTCTGCCTACCCTTTTTGTATCTCCATTTGTCTGGGCTCTGTCTCCACTCATCCAATGACACACCCCCCCCCCCAACACCACCCCCCCCCACCCCCACAATTTCGTGTTCTGCATAAATACCATGTTTTCCCAGCTGCTATCAGTTCTGATGAAGAGTCACTGTAATCTAAACATTAACTCTGCTTTCTCCCCACAGATGCTGCCAGATCTGTTGAGTCTCTTCAGCAATTTCTGTTTTTGCAAAAATAAAAGATATTTAGAGGAAGCAAAATAATGAACAGCTATCATTGAAAGCAAAAGCAGGGAAAATATGACAGAAGAAAGCAAAACCAGCAATGCGAGGAAAACATGTAAGTAGAGGTTACAATCTGAAATAACTGAACTCAATATTGAGTGTGGAAGGTTATGAATTAAGCACCAAAATGAAAGATGAATTTTTGTTCCTTAAGCTTGCATTAAGCATTATTGGAACACTGCAGGAGGCTCAGACAAAGAGCTCAGAGCAAGTGGAAGCTCAGGGCCACATTTGCAGACTGAAAGGCAATTTCTGCAAAGATGTCTTAAAAATGAATTCAACAATTTCAGACTGTAACCATTTTGTTTTTTTGCTGGCTTTGGTTTTATTCTCACTTTTTTCTTTTCATGCTTTCAGACTGCAGTTGCTCATCATTCAAACATTCGTCCTTCATCTGGGCACAACCTCTATTCCTTTGCTTATTCCATTATCCAGTACCACCAACCCTTTTGTCATTTAGTCTCCTCCATCTGCATCCCAACCTTTCACTTGCTTAAAACCTACTGCATTTCTAACTTTACCAGTTCTTATGAAACATTAACTCTTTCTTTGTCCACAGATGCTAACTGACTTGCTAAGCATTCATAACATGTCTTTATTTCAGATTTCCAGCACTAATTTCCTTTAGGACTAGTGTAGCAGCTGCTCAGAGCACCAGCCTGTTATACCGGAGAACAGTGTGATGTAGCCCTATGGTTAGTGGACTGTTGAATCACTGTGGATTGGGGGCTAGCACTGCTGCCTCACAGTGCCAGTGACCCAGGTTTAATTCCACCCTCGAATGACTATATGTGTGGAGTTTGCACATTCTCTCCGTGTCTGCATCCAATGATGTGCAGATTAGGTGGATTGGCCATGCTAAGTTACCCGTAGTGCCCAGGGATGCGCAGGTTAGGTGGATTGGCCATGCTAAGTTACCCGTAGTGCCCAGGGATGCGCAGGTTAAGTGCATTGGCCATGCTAAGTTACCCGTAGTGCCCAGGGATGCACAGGTTAGGTGGATTGACCATGCTAAGTTACCCGTAGTGCCCAGGGATGCGCAGGTTAGGTGGATTGGCCATGCTAAGTTACCTGTAGTGCCCAGGGATGCGCAGGTTAGGTGGATTGGCCATGCTAAGTTACCCGTAGTGCCCAGGGATGCGCAGGTTAAGTGCATTGGCCATGCTAAGTTACCTGTAGTGCCCAGGGATGCGCAGGTTAGGTGGATTGGCCATGCTAAGTTACCCGTAGTGCCCAGGGATGCGCAGGTTAGGTGGATTGGCCATGCTAAGTTACCCGTAGTGCCCAGGGATGCGCAGGTTAAGTGCATTGGCCATGCTAAGTTACCCGTAGTGCCCAGGGATGCACAGGTTAGGTGGATTGACCATGCTAAGTTACCCGTAGTGCCCAGGGATGCGCAGGTTAGGTGGATTGGCCATGCTAAGTTACCTGTAGTGCCCAGGGATGCGCAGGTTAGGTGGATTGGCCATGCTAAGTTACCCGTAGTGCCCAGGGATGCGCAGGTTAAGTGCATTGGCCATGCTAAGTTACCTGTAGTGCCCAGGGATGCGCAGGTTAGGTGGATTGGCCATGCTAAGTTACCCGTAGTGCCCAGGGATATGCAGGTTAGGTGGGTTATCTATAGGAAATGCAGGGTTACATGGATAGGTTAGGGGGGTGGGTCTGGGTTGGGATGCTCTTCAGATCGTCGGTGTGGACTTGATGGACTGAATGGCCTGCTTCCACTATGTAGGGATTGTATGATTAAAAATATATCCCCATAGAGATAGCGCTCAGGATATCTGTGCTTCTAGTGTCAGGTTTGTCCTTAAGGAAATGCTAGTATAGGTTTGTTCCTTCTGCATTAGGAAGTCAGGAAACAAAATCAGAAAGAATATCATTCCCAGGCTACACTCCATTGTTCCTCTTTTTCCTCAATGGTGACAGGGGAATAACATAATAAGTTGTAAATGAGTGCTAGGATAAAAAGAAACCCTGAACAGACACATTTGCTAGGTATAGGAGCAAACAGCCCTTGAGATCTACACTGTTACAATTATTTACAGATTTAAGCTAGTCCAAAGTGCTAGAGACGTTTGAAATGTGTCTGTGTGTGTGTGTGCATGTGTGTGTGTGTGTGTGTGTGTGTGTGTGTCTGTGTGTGTGTGTGTCTATGTAACAATCACGCGCAAATGCATAGATAGGTATTGATATACACATATACATACACACATGGACACAAAGACATACACAATTTTGCCAATAGGAATGCACAGATACAGTGTTTGATTCTGGGTTGGAAAACAGTACAGACAAATTAACAACTAACTATTGTGCAATATATTTAGTATTACACAGGTTATGTTGATAATACCAGGCCCATTGCTGTGGTTTAGGCATTCATTTCTGGAGTCATTTAAATGACAGGAGCATACTTACAATTGCAGTCAGAGAATGAATACTCAAACGTAGCTGAATTTAAATGAAGATGGAAAACAGGTAGTATGGGGGCTAGGGTGGGGATAAATTTCACAAGTGAATCCATGATTCGATGGCAAGAAATACGTACATGCAAAACTGAAGAGTAAAAACATCGATGTTCTTGAGGAATAATAAAGTGGGGTTGGCTGTGATGATGGGATGAATGAAGCACTTACTGTGAGTGAAATCAGTCTGCAGTCAAACAGTGGGACTCACCACAACCTCCTCTGCAGCTGCCACACTGGGCACAGCAGAGAGAGCATCCTGGGGTGGCTCAGTACCTGCTGCTGGGGCCTTGGGCTCCTCACCAAGAGTGGATTCTGCATTGATCTTTGGAAAGTACGGTAAGGCAGCTGTGTTAACGCTTGAAATACGCATGACATAAAATCTTAACACAATATGAAAAGGAAACAAAAGTCCCACTAATGAACTGCTTTCATCACTTCAACTTACCATCAAGGGTCTCCAAATGTTTTTTTTTTACAGAAATTCAATGCTTACCACTCCCATACAATTAAAAATAGATTTTGAATTATTCCATCACAATAAATCTGTGACAGAAATACATAACTAAAACATTTTGAAGTTCCTGACTCAGTAAGAATGATAACAGAATTCCTGATTAATCTGACTCAAATACTTTTCAGGGTCACCATTCACAATTCAACATGGAATCAAGGATTCCCTTCCTAAAGTCTGAGTATCCATCATGTCAGCTCAGCTGGTTGATCACTTGTAAAACTAAGAAAGGTTCAATTGGTTCTGAACCAATTTGTTCAGTTTCCGTGAGTTTTATTTAGATACAGAAGTGAATTGCTGTGACTGTGGATGCTACTCCTCTCCATCTTCTTCTGTTTTACCTCCTTGAATTCTCCATAATTCTCACACACCTGGAGCTTGCTTAGCTTTCCAAACTACCCAGGTTCCTTGTTTTCCTCTTCTTCTCCATAAAACTTAAATGTGCCCCTAAAATGCTCCCATCAACATACCCAGGAAGATTCTGATCTCAGCTCCCTTCAGTTGCAGACCATCCTTTAATGCAGGAAATTGGCACATCTACAAGCACAGACATGATGGGCCAAGAGGCCACCTCTGTGCCATAGCAATACTGTGATGCTATATACCCTCATTCCTGTTGTAACAACATCCAGATAATCTGGCAATCTGAACCCTGTCTCCTACATATCTGCAATCTACCTCACCAAGCTAATGTTAGCACGCTGTCCCAATCGTTGGATTATACCTTTGTGATCTTGCGACAAAAACTGCCTTTTAACTCAGAATTTGGATTTTGCAGAACCTGTATGCTCGTCCAGTCAATGACCTTATGACATTAACCACAAATTAAGGCAGACACCATTTCCTTTTCCACGTTTAGCGTACTTTGTCCTCTGTCTTGACAACTCAGAGACTCACTTTCACCAGTTGGAACTTCAGAAGTTGGAACCTGAGAGGGTTGAATGTACCTCGTCTGTTTCAATATATCTGCCAGCCAACTCTGTAGCTGCACAATCATCTTCCTCTTCTGCAGGAGTTCGGCGTGCATTCTCTTGGATCTTAGTGACTAAGGCAAGCAGAGGGGCCAGCCAAAAAGGAAGCATTCACTCACCCCTGAGATTGTAAAGTGTTCAACATTTTTAACAAGTCCTATCGTATGGGAATGAAGACAAAAACATTCAAGTTATACACTGATGGCATAAGCCCTACCATCACAATTTGACTTTGCTCCATTTTCTGGCTCCCTTGCTCAATATGGGCAGCTAACATTGCTGAACAGTCATGCCAAAACTAGTGAAGTTTTCATTGGTTAGATTAGATTCCCTATAGTGTGGAAACAGGCCTTTCAGCTCAACAAGTTCACACCGACTCTCCAAAGAGTAACCCACCCAGACTCATTGCCCTACATTTACCCTGACTAATGCACTTAACACTCTGGGCAACTTAGCATGGCCAATTCACCTGACCAGCACATCATTTGGAATGTGGTTGGAAACAGGAGCACCTGGAGGAAACCCACGCAGACACAGGGAGAATGTGCAAACTCCACAAAGGCAGTCGCCTGAGATGGAAATCGAACGCAGGTCCCTGACGCTGTAAGGCAGCAGTGCTAACCACTGAGCCACCGTGTTGCCCCAGTTACAGTTATAGTTGGCTTCAACTCTGCCTCCACAAAGCTTAGTGTGTGGCTTCTACCTGTGTGACCAGTTATGGAGCGGACCCCAAGTTATGACTTGAAGAAACTCCGAAGCTTGGGAAGTTTTGGATTAGATTAGATTACTTACAGTGTGGAAACAGGCCCTTCGGCCCAATAAGTCCACACCAACCCACCGAAGCGTAACCCACCCAGACCCATTCTCCTACATTTACCCCTTCACCTAACACTACGGGCAATTTAGCATGGCCAATTCACCTAACCTGCACATTTTTGGATTGTGGGAGGAAACCGAAGCACCCGGAGGAAACCCACGCAGGCACAGGGTGAATGTGCAAACTCCACACAGAGAGTTGCCTGAGGCAGGAATTGAACCCAGGTCTATGGTGCTGTGAGGCAGCAGTGCTAACCACACTTCTTTCCCTGCCTCCTCTGTGGCCTTTAGCCTTTGGTGGAAGCTCTAATGAGCTGATAACATGGCAGGTATTTACCAGCAGTCACATTCGTTTTGCAGGCTTGCATTTACAGGCTCCAAGGGGACACTTTTGTATTTTATTTGGAGCACATTGAAAATCAACTTCAATTTTGTTTGCAAGAACTGAGTTTTCATTGTATTAAGGCAGTTTCTTCTTTTGAAGGTCTTTGTCGCTTTGGAGATCTGAGGAGAAGTTTGTCTGCACAATTAGTCATTGTTGTACCTTCAAGTATATCCCAGAAACTAGCCTACACACACTTTGATGTCATATTGCAAAACATTACTGTCTAAATTTTGGCACCATACTTAAAAATACCAGTTCAGTTTTGCACTTTGACATTTCATACAAAGACTAAAGTGATTAAAGTTTAAGGTTTCCAGCTGAAAATGACTGACTTAAACTTAAATCATCATTTCTGGAATTCAGGTAGATTTAGCAAGCACAAGAAAACTGGTAAATATAATGTACTTCACTTTTAGAATCACATACATGGCATGCTGTGTAACATGAGAATTATAAACAGCATTGACGCACAGGAGTATTATAACAACAGAAAATCATTCAATACCTCAAGCCTGTTCTGCCATTTATTTAGATCGTGCCTGATCTGTACTTAAGCTCCATTTCTTCATGTTTACTCTATATTCTTACATATATCTTCAGCTAACAAAAATCTATCCATATCTGTTTTGCAAATTCCACAACAAGAACTTTTTGGGAGAATTATTTCCACAAATCTACCATTCTTCAACAAAGAAGCCCTTCATGATTTCATTCTTTAATGACGCAGTTTTGGTCAGAAAGTAATGTTACCAGAATATCTAAAGCTTTAAATAAGTTATCCAGTGGTCAGTTTTAATACTGTGGATACTATATAATGATATTGGTCACTTGGAAACAGAAGTTGCAGATCATGTCGTCAGTAAATTACTGAGGATAAGGAATCTCATACTGTTTGTCAAACGTGTTTAGAACGAAATAGTTATTCCCACTTTCTAAACTTCATATTCAAAACATAAAAATGTAGATCTTCAGTCTTTAACATTAATTCTCAAAATGTGAACATTTCTGGCAAAGGCAATGTTTATTGTCCACCCCCAGCTGCCCAAAGAAGGTGTCAATGAGTCACCTTTTAATAGTTTAATAGAATTAATTGATTACTGAGCTACAACATTAGGGGTGGCACGGTGGTTAGCACTGCTGCCTCACAGTGCCAGGGACCTAGGTTCAATTCCACATCAGGCAACTGTCTGTGTGGTGTTTGCACATTTTCCCTGTGTCTGCGTGGGTTTCCTCCGAGTGCTCCAGTTTCCTCCCACAGTCCAAAGGTGTGCAGGTTAGGTAAATTGCCTGTAGTGTTATGTATCAGGGGTGAATGTAGGGGAATGAGTGAGTTGTTCTTCGGAGGGTCAGTGTGAACTTGTTGGGCTGAAGGGCCTGTTTCCACACTGTAGGGAATCAAATCTACAACAGAGGGCAGCTAAGGGTAAACCACATTGATGTGGATCTGGAGGACCATGTATGTTACATCAGGTAAAGATGGCAGTTTTCTATCCCGATCCAAGAGCTTTAAGGACAGTTTAATGACACCTATTTTTCATTTCCAGACTTTAATAGAAGAACTGAATTCAAATTCTCAAATTGCCTTTGTTAGACTTTAACTTCAGTCCACGTCTGGTAGTAAACTTATAGCATATGTAGCATCCACCCAAGTGAAGTTTACAATACAAAATTTACAAGATTTAATATTGTGCAGAATATAAATTAACATTTACAAACACTGCCGCAATCCAGCTCTTTAAGGTAAATTGTACACTTGCAGAACATATTGATGGAAAGCAAAATTACTAAAAATCAGATTATGGAATTAGAAAGCTTCAGAGGAAATGTGACTCACCACTGTATCAAACACACTTTGATTTGACAACTCCGTGGCTCCCTCAGTGATGTTAACATCCAACTTTAATAAGGCACAAGCATCAAAAGGAAAAATGTGAGTCAGAAGAGAAAAGGAATATAGGGAGGATAATGTGTTTTACCAAACCCGAGAAATGACAGCCATGATTCTGTTAAACCAATCTGTGTAACAGCTCTCGAGGATTAATCAAACCAAGCAAACCAGGGTAAGGTGCAGAGCTAGAAGATACTTTTCTCTGTCAGAAGTCCCATTAATATTTATATGCACTGGCTCCAGCATTGTACTATCCTCAGGAATCATTAGTCAGGAGTAATGGGCCTCCAAACAATGAAACGTTATTAAGTGTCAGAATTGATATATGTTCATCTGAGTCACAAACCATGGCTTCATTCCACCCTCCGTGATTTAAACCTAATATAATTGATGCTTCAACATAACATTGAGGGAAGGGTTGCTTTGTGCTGCATCTACTGTGTCATGGATGATTGTTGGTTTGTTCTAAGAACCTATCGTACTATTCGTGAAGAAGTAGGGGGTTCTCCCGATATCATGTTCAGCGCTCAGCACTCACCTGAAAATATCAAAGTCTGTTAACTATAGACATCCCAAAGGTATCAGAACACAAGGTGGGCTAATGGGAAGAAAGATCTTGCCACATTTCTATCACAAGGGACAAAGTATTCAACAAGTTAATGGGATTGAAGGCAGACAAATCGTCAGCACTTAACGACCAGCATCCAAGCGTTTTCAATGAAGAGGCTGCAGAGATAGTGGAAGCATTGGTGGAATAATATGAGAACTCACTGGATTCCAGGAGGGTTCCGGGAGATCCGAAACAGCTAATGTGACACCTCAATAAAGGACAGAGTCAGAAAGCAGAAAACTACATGTTCTGATATTCCTAAGTTGAATGAATGGGCCAACACTTGGCAAATGGAGTTTAATGTCCAAAGGTGTGGGGTCATACCCTTTGGTAGGAAGAATTAAAAGGTGGAATATTATTTAAATAGATGAATGGAAACCTCTGGCTTATTGCTCTTGAATAATACCACAACCAAGTTCAGGATGTTTTCATAGGTGAGGATTGGAAACTACACTACTGCAAACTATGGAACCTTCATTACTATTTAGACTGTCTACAAAGACACAGTTCAACAGAACTTCATTAGATCCTGCCTCCATCAGCTTCCAGTTCCATGAGATCTAATATTATCTGATATCCCGTGTTAATAGACTCTAATAACTAGAACTCTGGGGGGAGTGCCACAGCAGGCTCCAGAGAGGCAGCGTGGCCTGGGGAGAGGGACAGTGTGGCCTGGGGAGAGGGGCAATGAGGCCTGGGGAGAGGGACAGTGTGGCCTGGGGAGAGGGACCGTGTGGCCTGGGGAGAGGGGCAATGAGGCCTGGGGAGAGGGACAGTGTGGCCTGGGGAGAGGGACAGTGTGGCCTGGGGAGAGGGACAGTGTGGCCTGGGGAGAGGGGCAGTGTGGCCCGGGGAGAGGGACAGTGTGGCCTGGGGAGAGGGACAGTGTGGCCTGGGGAGAGGGGCAATGAGGCCTGGGGAGAGGGACAGTGTGGCCTGGGGAGAGGGACAGTGTGGCCTGGGGAGAGGGACAGTGTGGCCTGGGGAGAGGGGCAGTGTGGCCCGGGGAGAGGGACAGTGTGGCCTGGGGAGAGGGACTGTGGCCTGGGGAGAGGGACAGTGTGGCCTAGGGAGAGGGGCAGTGAGGCCTGGGGAGAGGGACAGTGTGGTCTCGGGAGAGGCACAATGTGACCTGGGGAAAAGGACTGTGGCCTGGGGAGAGGGGCAGTGAGGCCTGGGGAGAGAGGCAATGTGGCCTGGGGAGAGGGACAGTGTGACCTAGGGAGAGGGGCAGTGAAGTCTGGGGAGAGGGGCAGTGTGGCCTGGGGAGAGGGGCAATGTGGCCTGGGGTGAGGGACAGTGTGACCTGGGGAGAGGGACAGTGTGACCTGGGGAGAGGGACTGTGGCCTGGGGAGAGGGACAGTGTGACCTGGGGAGAGGGACAGTGTGGCCTAGGGAGAGGGGCAGTGAGGCTGGGGAGAGGGACAGTGTGGTCTCGGGAGAGGCACAATTTGACCTGGGGAGAGGGACTGTGGCCTGGGGAGAGGGGCAGTGAGGCCTGGAGAGAGGGGCAATGTGGCCTGGGGAGAGGGGCAGTGAGGCCTGGGGAAAGGGACTGTGTGGTCTCGGGAGAGGCTCAATGTGACCTGGGGAGAGGGACTGTAGCCTGGGGAGAGGGACAATGTGGCCTGGGGAGAGGGACAGTGTGGCCTGGGGAGAGGGACAGTGTGACCTGGGGAGAGGGACTGTGGCCTGGGGAGAGGAACAGTGTGGCCTAGGGAGAGGGGCAGTGAGGCCTGGGGAGGGGGACAGTGTGGTCTCGGGAGAGGCACAATGTGACCTGGGGAGAGGGACAGTGAGGCCTGGGGAGAGGGGCAGTGAGGCCTGGGGAGAGGGGCAGTGAGGCCTGGGGAGAGGGACTGTGTGGTCTCAGGAGAGGCTCAATGTGACCTGGGGAGAGGGACTGTAGCCTGGGGAGAGGGGCAGTGAGGTCTGGGGAGAGGGACAGTGTGGCCTGGGGAGAGGGACTGTGGCCTGGGGAGAGGGGCAGTGTGGTCTCAGAAGAGGGGCAGTGCGGTCTCGGGAGAGGGGCAGTGTGGCCTGAGAAGAGGGACAGTGTGGCCTGGGGAAAGGGGCAGTCTGGTCTCGAGATAGGGGCAGTGAGGCCTGGGGAGAGGGACAGTGTGGTCTAGGGAGAGGGGCAGTGAATGATGTAGTGAGGTGCAATGGAGTGGTGCAGGGAAAGTTATGGGTAGGGAAAGAAAGGCTGGGGTAAGGTATAGTGAGTGTTTGGGAGACAGCGCTGAGTGAGGAT
The DNA here is from genome assembly GCF_047496795.1 of Chiloscyllium punctatum. Classification (NCBI taxonomy): domain Eukaryota; kingdom Metazoa; phylum Chordata; class Chondrichthyes; order Orectolobiformes; family Hemiscylliidae; genus Chiloscyllium; species Chiloscyllium punctatum. The sequence continues at coordinate 117,338,640 of NC_092743.1, read as the reverse complement.
TCGGGTGAAAGGCTGGGTTGAGGTGCAGTCAGTGTTTGGGATAGGTGCAGGGGTGAAGGCTTTGGAAGACAGGCACTGAAGCCTGGGTGGATGGGCAAGGAAGGGTGGAGACAGAGAGAGGTATGGGGAGGGTTGTGGAGAGGGTTTTAAACCTTACTCAGGTAGTGTGCTGGAAGTCAAGTTCCACTATTACTGGGGTGATCATAAAAATTAAGAATTGTATAAAGTAAGCAAAATTCCCCAATTTATCAGTGTTTCAGGCTCAGATCAATAGGAAGCATGAACCATTTACTATACTTAATAGGAATTCCTACTTATTACAAGTAAATAGGCTGTAGCTACAGGTAAACAATTAAGAGCTGTCAACATTCAAGTTTACCAGTTGAAAGTCTAACCCTGTTATAAATCACTGACATACACATACAGACTCAGACAAAAACTAATCTTGGAGGAACTGTTGGGTGAAGTTCACAGCACAGAATCAGATAATTGTTGTTTTAAGTCTGTCCAAGAGAAAGGCTGCAGTAGTGAGTATAGTGGATTCTTTCTTGATTATATGTTTTTGGAGATAAGTCTCTTGATTAAACTTAAAATATAAGCCATAGCTATTAATTTAACCTGGGGCAGTGTTTATAGAGGAACAAGGCGGTTCTATTTTCTGGGTCTGTAGATTGTGAAGGAGCAAAAATGGTCTTTGCAGTGATATGTACTTCTTGTCAAGTGTGGGAGTTTAAAAAGAGTTTAAGGGTTACTGTGGATTATATCTGTCTTAAATGCTGTTGGATGCGAATCTTATCAGATCAAATGGATCTGTTGGAGAGACAGAGGAAGCGATGAGGAATTTGCAACAGCAACAGTATGTGATGGATGGCAGTTATAGGAAGTGGTGGGGAGGAAAAGTCTCAGATACAGTCACATAGATGGGTTAACTCCAGGAAGGGTGAGAGAGGTCGGCACCTAGGGCAGGAGTCTTTTGTGGATATACCCATTTCAAACAGGTATGCTGTTTTGGAAAATGTAGGGGGTGATGGATTCTCAGGGGAACGTAGCACAAACAGCCAAGTTCCTGGTATTGAGACTGGCTCTAATGCAACGAGGGGTACGTCGGCTTCCAAGAGATGAATTGTGTTCAGGGATTCTGTAGTCCGAGGTACAGACAGATGTTTCTGTGGCCAGCAGAGAAAAAGCAGAATGGTGTGTTGTTTCCCTGGTGTCAGGATCAAGGATATCTCAGAGAGGGTGCAGAATGTTCTCACGGGGGAGAGGGGCCAGCAGGAGCAGGATTCCTGATGAAGGGCTTTTGCCCGAAACGTCGATTTCGAAGCTACTTGGATGCTGCCTGAACTGCTGTGCTCTTCTAGCACCACTAATCCAGAAGCAGGAGGTCATTGTCCACATTGGAACCAACAACATTGGAAGGGAACAGGTTGAGACTCTGAAGGGAGATTACAGAGAGTTAGGCAGAAATTTAAAAAGGAGGTCCTCAAGGGTAGTAATATCTGGCTTACTCCCAGTGCTACGAGCTAGTGAGGGCAGGAATAGGAGGATAGAGAAAATGAATGCATGGCTGAGGAGCTGGTGTATGGGAGAAAGATTCACATTTTTGGATCATTAGAATCTCTTTTGGGGTACAAGTGAGCTGTACAAGAAGGACGGATTGCACCTACATTGGAAGGGGACTAATATACTGGCAGGGAAATTTGCTACAACTGCTTGGGAGGATTTAAACTAGTAAGGTGGGGGGAGGGGGGGGTGGGACTCAGGGAGATAGTGAGGAAAGAGATCGATCTGAGATGGGTACAGCTGAGAACAGAAGTGAGTCAAACAGTCAGGGCAGTCAGGGACAAGGTAGGACTACTAAATTAAACTGCATTTATTTCAGTGCAAGGGGCCTAACAGGGAAGGCAGATGAACTCAGGGCATGGTTAGGAACATGGGACTTGGATATCATAGCAATTACAGAAACATGGCTAAGGGATGGGCAGGACTGGCAGCTTAATGTTCCAGGATACAAATGCTACAGGAAGGATAGTAAGGGAGGCAAGAGAGGAGGGGGAGTGGCATTTTTGATAAGGGATAGCATTACAGCTGTGATGAGGGAGGATATTCCTGGAAATACATTCAGGGAAGTTATTTGGGTGGAACTGAGAAATAAGAAAGGGATGATCATCTTATTGGGATTGTATTATAGACCTCCCAATAGTCGGAGGGAAATTGAGAAACAAACTTGTAAGGAGATCTCAGCTATCTGTAAGAATAATTGGGTAGTTATGGTAGGGGATTTTAACTTTCCAAACATAGACTGGGACTGCCACAGTGTTAAAGGTTTAGATGGAGGGGAATTTCTTAAGTGTGTACAAGACAATTTTCTGATTCAGTATGTGGATGTACCTACTAGAGAAGGTGCAAACCTTGACCTTCTCTTGGGAAATAATGCAGGGCAGGTGACTGAGGTGTCAGTGGGGGAGCACTTTGGGGCCAGCGACTATAATTCTAATTGTTTTAAAATAGTGATGGAAAAGGATAGACCAGATCTAAAAGTTGAAGTTCTAAATTGGAGAAAGGCCAATTTTGACGGTATTAGCCAGGGACTTTTGAAAGCTGATTGGAGGCAGATGTTCGCAGGTAAAGGGACGGCTGGAAAATGGGAAGTCTTCAGAAATGAGACAACAAGAATCCAGAGAAAGTATATTCCTGTCAGGGTGAAAGGGAAGGCTGGTAGGTATCGGAAATGCTGGATGACTAAAGAAATTGAGGATTTGGTTAAGAAAAAGAAGGAAGCATATGTCAAGTATAGACAGGATAGATCGAGTGAATCCTTAGAAGAGTATAAAGAAAGTAGGAGTATACTTAAGAGGGAAATCAGGAGGGCAAAATGGGGACATGAGATAGCTTTGGCAAATAGAATTAAGGAGAATCCAGAGGGTTTTTACAAATATATTAAGGACAAAAGGGTAACTAGAGAGAGAATACAGCCCCTAAAAGATCAGCAAGGTGGCCTTTGTGCAGAGCCACAGAAAATGGGGGGGGATACTAACTGAATATTTTGCATCAGTATTTACTGTGGAAAAGGATATGGTAGATATAGACTGTAGGGAAATAGATGGTGATTTCTTGCAAAATGTCCAGATTACAGAGGAGGAAGTGCTGGATGTCTTGAAATGGTTAAAAGTGGATAAATCCCCAGGACCTGATCAGGTGTACCCAAGAACACTGTGGGAAGCTAGAGAAGTGATTGTTGGGCCTCTTGGTGAGATATTTGTATCATCAATAGTCACAGGTGAGGTGCCGGAAGCCTGGAGGTTGGCAAACGTGGTGCTACTGTTTAAGAAGGATGGTAAAGACAAGCCAGGGAACTATAGACTGGTGAGCCTGACCTCGGTGGTGGGCAAGTTGTTGGAGGGAATCCTGAGGGACAGGATGTACATGTATTTGGAAATGTAAGGACTGATTTGGGATAGTCAGCATGGCTTTGTGTGTGGGAAATCATGTCTCACAAGCTTGATTGAGTTTTTTGAAGAAGTAACAAAGAAGATTGACAAGGGCAGAGCAGTAGATGTGATCTATATGGACTTCAGTAAGGCGTTTGACAAGGTTCCCCATGGGAGACTGATTAGCAAGGTTAGATCTGATGGAATACAGGGAGAACTAGCCATTTGGATACAGAACTGGCTCAAAGGTAGATGACAGAGGGTGGTGGTGGAGGGTAGTTTTTCAGACTGGAGCCCTGTGACCAGTAGAGTGCCACAAGGATCGGTGCTGGGTCCTCCTCTACTTTTTGTCATTTACATAAATGATTTGGATGCGAGTATAAGAGGTACAGTTAGTAAGTTTGCAGATGACACCAAAATTGGAGGTGTAGTGGACAGCGAAGAGGGTTAACTCAGATTACAACAGGATCTGGACCAGATGGGCCAATGGGCTGAGAAGTGGCAGATGGAGCTCCTTGAAGGTGGAGTCACAGGTAGATAGAATAGTGAGGAAGGTGTTTGGTATGCTTTCCTTTATTGGTCAGAGTATTGAGTACAGTCATGTTGCGGCTGTACATGACATTGGTTTGGCCACTGTTGGAATATTGCATGCAATTCTGGTCGCCTTCCTATCAGAAAGATGTTGTGAAACTTGAAAGGGTTCAGAAAAGATTTACAAGGATGTTGCCAGGGTTGGAGGATTTGAGCTACAAGGAGAGGCTGAACAGGCTGGGGCTGTTTTCCCTGGAGCGTTGGACGCTGAGGGGTGACCTTATAGAGGTTTACAAAATTATGAGGGACATGGATAGGATAAATAGGCAAAGTCTTTTCCTTGGGGTCGGGGAGTCCAGAACTAGAGGGCATAGGGTTAGGGTGAGAGGAGAAAGATATAAAAGAGACCTAAGTGGCAACTTTTTCACACAGAGGGTGGTACGTGTATGGAATGAGCTGCCAGAGGATGTGGTGGAGGCTGGTACAATTGAAACATTTAAGAGGCATTTGGATGGGTATATGAATAGGAAGGGTTTGGAGGGATATGGGCCGGGTGCTGGCAGGTGGGACTAGATTGGGTTGGGATATCTGGTTGGCATGGACAGGTTGGACCGAAGGGTCTGTTTCCATGCTGTACATCTCTATGACTCTATGACTGGGAAAGCAGTTCAATGGTTCTTGTCCATAGGTTCACTAAGACAATCCTATTGGATTGTCAGGATTTGCTACTTCTCAATCTTCCTTCTCCAGGTAATTTTGCTTACTTGCAGGAGGCAGAGGATGATTGGTTCACATGTGTAAAGTCTTTGCCTTATTGGTTAAGAGCCACAGCTTGTCTCATTTGATGAGAGAAATTCACTGGCCTTCCTCAGGTATGACGTTTTTTAAAATTGCAGGAAAAAGGAGAGCTCCTACCTCTCTGGATGTCCAAAGGCTTCTGACCAAACATTTACATCCTCGTGCTGAGCAGCTAGCTGAGAACTAATCACATAGTTTTTGACAGGCAGAAGGCCTTTGTCATTGACAACTGGCCACCTTTCCCATGACCAATCATCCACCTGTTCCTCGTCAGATTTCTTTTATAACCACCCATTGGCTGGAACTCATCTGCAAGTGGACTTCCTGGCACCACTTAAGAATACAGCAGTGTAAACAGCACTTCCAAAGACAGTCATGTAACTTGCTTTTCAAAAGTAGAATTACCCTTTCCACAATCCTTGGTTTTTTAAAACAGTAATTTTCTTCTTTCAGTTCATATGTAAAAATACAGGAAAATAAATAAAAGATACGGTCTTTACAAATGCAAGATCTGTGTCTTTTTATTTTGTGATTTTCTTAAAACCGTGGACTGAAATGAGAAAGAAATGATGTAAAAAAAAGTGTTTTAAAAGATTGACACGTGGTTTGAAAAGCAAGTAACCTGACACTTACAGCAAGCATTGTGTAAATCGCTATGTGAACAAGCAGTGATTGAAGTGGTTTCAGATGAATTAGGGCCGAGGGGTTCTAGGTATGGATGCAGTTGGATAGCAACAAGAAGCTGATTGGCCTATAGACAAGTAACCATTCACTGATGACAAGAGCCTTTTGCCCACCAACAATAATGTGATTGGTTGTCAGGTAACTCAACAGTATGGGGCTGTGAACAAGTTACAAAGACATGTTTTCATCTCTACAAACCTGGCTGCTATATCTTTGTTCTCTGCAGCTAAAACCCATTAGAAATCTGAAGAAAACCAATTCCTCTTTTCTTCAGCAATTACTGTGTTTTTTACTGACAAGTCAGAGGCATTTTATAAGCAACCCAGCCACCTGGAAACCAATGGAAGTATCTGGAGAAAAGTGACTGAAAAGCAATGTTCTGACGAGCCTGAGAATCATAAGGATCATCTCAACACTTTACGAATCAATGAACTGCTGTCAGATTTCTTTTTGGGTTTGTTTTATATATATAGGGGAGATTTATACAAGAATTAGAGTTTTAGTTTACAGTGTTATATACTGATGGTTTATAACTGTTAACTTGTCGTTTGAGTCTAGTTAATTGTAACAATTATTCTTGTTCAGTACAGAAACCTAGTTCATGTGTTCATCAAACTGTGTCTGAAAATCAGGTAAATTGGGGAAATTTGTGTACTTATTTTAAAATATTTAACTTTCGTGAAGACTCCAGGAATAGTTAGGCTTGATTTCCAGCACACTACCCAGTGAGATACAACACAAGGGGCAGTGGGAGTTGGGGAGAGGGACAGTAACGACTGGGGGAAAGATGTTGTGAGATTTTGGCAAGGTGGAAGAGTGGGGCAATGAGATGTGGTGAGAGGTAGGACTTGGGCCAGCAAAGTCATCTGGACAGTGGCAGATAATATGCACAGGAGAGCAGGACTGAATGAGATATGTCACCAATTATGCAGTTCAAACCTGTACTGGAATGGGCATACCCCTATGATATCAGTGTTGGCAAAAACCATACAGTGGATGCAGTACAAGCTGAGTGTACATACAAAATGGTACCTGTCCTCTGGTCAGTTGTCATCTGGAGTTCCAGTGAAAATACTTATGGAAATATAGTTGGTATGCCAGTTGGAGAAACATCGCAGCCAACTCTCACTCATTCTTTAAAGGGATGTGAGAGTTGTTAACAAGGCTAGCGTTTATTACCCATCCAAAATTGCCCTTGAGAAGGTGTTTGAGGACATAGACTGGTCCATAGTGGTTGGTGCAATCAAAGTGCTGTTGGGAAGACAGTTTCAGGACTTTAACCCAGTGACAGTGAAGGAACTGTGAAATATTTTGGAGTCGAGATGATGTGTAGGTTAGAAGGGAACTTTGCAGGTAGTGCTGTTCCCATGTATCTGCTGACCTTGTCCTGGGTGGCAAATGTCATGTGGAAGGTGGAAGATATTGTACAAGAGGCCTTGATGAATTTCTGCAGTGCATCTTTTATACCTTAGTGCAGACACAGGTATAAATTTAAGAGGAGAAGTGAGAGTAGCATCCAGGAGCCAACGCTAAACTGAAACGAATGGCAATCAGCAGGAAACTTTTCCACTGGTTAAAGTCATATCTAGTCCAAAGGAAGATAGTTGCACAGTGCAGTATTTTTCACTGATATACTGAGCCCTTCACTGAGAATGGGGATATTTCTTTTCAGTTAGTTGTTTAATTGTCCATCTCCATTTCATGGATGTACAGGACAGTAGGATTTAAACTGCTCCTTTGGCTGTGGGATCACTCATAGCATGGTTTCACAAATAGTAGCCAGATAACAATCATATAATCTGTTTTAGGTTGTGTCATTGGGAGACAATCCTGGCAAGTACACCAAAAGAATATCTCTGCTTTTCTTCCAAATGTGCTGTGGGGTATGCTACTAACACTGGTGATGGTTTAAAATCTGATGTAAAATAAATACCTCCAACTGTTCATTCAGTACTGAATCATAGAATCCCTACTGTGTAGAAGCAGGCCAATTGGTCCATCGAGTCCTGTCCAACCCTCTGAAGAGCATCCTACCCAGACCCATCCCATCCCCAGAACCCTGTATCTCCCCTGGCTATTCCAACTAGTCTACACATCCCTGGACACTATGGGCAATTTAGCATGGCCAATTCACCTACATTCACCTTTGAACTATGGGAGGAAACCAGAGCATCCAGAGGAAGTCCAAGCCGACACGAGGTGAATGTGCAAACTCCACACAGTCACCTAAGGAAGGAATCAAACTAGGGACCTTGTTGCTATGAGGCAGCATTGCTAATCACTGAGCCACCACACTGCCCAAACTAACTGCTTTCAAGTGTCAGGATTACAGACTCAAGTTTCTCAGGTAGGACTTGAAATCTGGACCTTCTACACTCAGATAGAAGGATGCTGCACTGAGTCAAGTGTGTCTCATTTAATACACAGGGCACATTTCAAATCTCATGGTTTTAACATCAGTTTATAATTCTCTATAGCACCAAGATCTGCATGAATTGCTTTCAATTTCCCACCTTGGACTGTGGAAATAGGGGAGAAAACATGGTGAAGTGGGCATCATTCTAGGGTTCATTCAGAGTTCGCTTGCTTCGGATTAGGACACTGGACAATATTGCCCCAGTCTCTTTGAGATTCTCGCTCTTTATCCCTTGAATATTGGGAATGTGTTGACTGCCTCTATCCCTGGCAGTCCTGTTCTCAGTCAGACAAGGCTGCAACTTGGAAACTCTATTTTAAAAAAATAAACCAACAGGCGTGAGCTGATTGTGCAGCGATTACCAGAAATGTCTTACCTGTGTGAATCCATTAAAAGCAGCACTGGGCATCTTGAAATAATGGAGAAAGAAATGAAACGTTGAGTTAATATACATTTTTATCACTGCAACCGATATAACACACATGATAGGAATTACTTTTGCTATTTATTATGGTGTCCTTTTGGGAGGAATAACATGGAACAACAGACAGTTGAAGGAAAGGAATGATTCAGGGATCATAACGAAGCTTTAGCTGATAGTTTACAAGGTTATTTAGTCATACCTAAGAACTTTTGTTCTACACTAAACACTTGACAAGGTACCTCTTCTGTTTCAGCATCTAGCTCCTGGTATAACAGTCCGTATCTCCGGTTAGCAATCTCATCTTCCGATAGATCCGAGAAGTTTGTTTCATTATCTTTAGCACTGGCTGAACTCTCGTTGCTAGCGTTGCTTAAGTTTTCGATTGGATATGTCATTTGGGAACTATGTATATCTTTAGCTTGGCTTCCATCACTAATGCTTTCAAAGTTCCCACATAATTCCTGCTGTAATTCTGCTTCTTCATTCTGATCAGAACCACTCAGTGTGTCTCCAGCCCAGGTAGCACCAAGTTCATTAGTATCAGGTATAGGACGAACATTCTCATTAAACCCTTCCCAAAAATATGCATTTCCTCCATCTTCATTCTGACAATCAAACTCCCTTTGACCCTGCTGAAGTGATGACCAAGGATCAAATCCATTAATCCGGCCTTCTGGTGGGTGACAGAAACCCCACTCGTTGTTGTTAATAGTAGGCTCCCAGTTATCTGGCCATATCTCATGTTCTTCTCTGCTCCAGGGGTCCACCTCCAGGTTTTGAGTGCTAAATCTACTGTCATTATTGACATCTCTGTGAAATGTTTCTGCTTGATTGGTAACTGGAATATCAGTATAGGCTCCATCTGATTGGCTTGTTTCCTTTCCTGTGTCAGTTGTGTTAGCTGTTTCATTATCCTGCATGTGAATTTGTTCAAACTGGCTCCCTGCATCTTGACTCTGGTCTGCTCTGCCTATGTTTGTACAGCTAATATTAACTATGTCATCATGAAGGGGAAGGATTTGGTCTCCTTCATACACCCAAACAACTCCCTCTATTTCTCGATTACTTGGAGTATCTTTATTCCAACATAAAACAGGGATGTCCTCCTCCTCCTGACTATCTAGAGTGTCATCACTGTTGCAGTTAAGTAGAATTCCAGCTTTTGTACATTGACCAGCAGCAGTATCATTTTGATCACTTCTGTGGATATCATTGTGCTCAAACCTTTTACTGAAGTTCAATTCTTCCATTTCTGCATCATCATCACCAAGGCCCTTGCCTCTGTGGGTTTCAGCCTCATGAATCTTACCTGCAGTCTCTACTACTTCATTTCCCAGTTGTCCTGCTGAATCACAATGTTTTAAACTGTCTTCCTTGCTTACCTGTCTGAACTCACTCGGACTTTCTCCTTCAACCAGTTCTACATCTCCCTCCTGGGATATAACAGGGGACAAGGTTGCTTTCTGATCTAGGCAGAATTGAGAGCCATACTCTTGTTCTACACACAGATTTGTCTGCCATCTCCTGCTCTCCATTACTTCAGTGTCTACCTGTTTGTCTAATGGATTCTCTTGCCAATTTTCTGCATTGACTGAACTCTGTTCCTCTTCCTCAGCCTGATACACAGGGTTCACAATGCTATCAGCTGATCGGACTGTACAGCTTCCTGCAGTTTCCTGTTCCTGAGAACATGGCTGAGCTTCTTCTGGAGTATCATCTAGAGCTCCTTCCTCACTGCTAGCGAGTGGGCCAGTGTTGGTTAAGCCCCACTGTGGTGTACAGTTCTGGTTGGCCGCTACTTCAGAAACTGCTGCAGTACCATCGCTTGGTGCATCAGCATCTGTGCTGTCCTCCGCAGCCGGATTACAGAGACAGAAGAGACTTTGTGAAGAGTCGGGCTTTAGACAGAAAATGAGTGAAGACAGATATAAAAGATAATAGAAGCAGAGATGAAGATAAACGAGCAAAAGAAACACAAATTTTTCCACACAGTAACATAAGTCAACGTAAATGATATAAAAAAAAATGACATCAATCCCAGAATTACATGATGGTGAATATATTCAGCAGCATTCTAGGGTCAAGTATAACTGGATGCTCCGGTTTCTCCCATAGTCCAAAGATGTGCAGGTTAGGTAGACTGGCCATACTAAAATTTGCCAGGTAGAGATATGCAGTTTAGATGGGTTAGACATGGTGAAAACCCATACAGCATTACAGGGATGGGTGGGATGCTCTATTGAGGGTGGTGCAGACTCAATGGACCGAATGGCCTCCTTCTGCACTGCAGTGATTCTATGATCCTATTTGCAGAGTGCTCACCATAAAAGTAAGCTTTATGGGATCATGGTTTCCAGGTAAGTGCTCCCTTTTAAATCCCACTCCAAAAGACAGCAGATTTCCCCCTCTCCTCCATAATTATAAATAAACAGCTAAAAAACATACAGTAAATACATGCAAATTTACCTTACTAAAAGCTAAATAAATTTCAGCAAAAATGAAAACATAAAATTGAGTCAGTGTAAAAATAGATGTACTCTGTGAGAGAATATATCTATAAAAAGGTGTGTGTCTCTTAGATAATAGAAAGAATTTATCTGGAGAATACAAATAAATAAGGAAATGAGGAGATGTACTCACAGGCTGAACCAGTTCCGCACTTGCCTTGAAATAGACACAAATAAGTTATTAAAAATAGACATCAAGTAACCTGTTTGCACTTCAGCAAACATTTGTGCTCTTTTACACTTGGCTCACTCTCACAGTCCAAGCTACTTTCAACATAAAATGTAATGCTGAAATATGTAACTGCAGCACACTTCAATAGGTTTCCAAAATTTGACACATTATGCTTCTATTGTTACTTTTTGCAATGGGATTCTCAGTTTATTTCTGAATAGTTTTACATCATGCGTTCAATCCTTTAAGGATGCACAGTCTACCACAATTGAAGGGAATGATGGGCAAACTCAAATGATTTTTAAAATGTCTCAAAGTCATAGCAGCCTTTTGAAATATTCCATTAATTTACAGCTTTCTTGCAGCTAATCAGACTGTGCCAAATAATTTTTGTTGGATTGCCTGCAGAATTCCATATTTTCAATAAATGGATTACAAAACTGACCTCATTGCACTTGCTTGCGATTAGATTTCTCAACCTGACAAACATTTGAATCTGGCTAAATGAAAAGAGTTAAATAATATTTCCTGTGCAGAGCTTTGAAAAAAAGAACTCATTTGACCTTTAAAGGATGGGTTTGACAAGTAAAGCTCCACATGAAGATAATAGATTAACCCTGAAAATGAGACAAATGGAAAATAAAGCATTCTTACCTCCCACAGATCCCAAGGCAGGGTCTAAGTGTAGATTAGAAAGGGAGAGAAGGATAGATAAATTAAGCAAATAGCAAAGATTTTACAGAAGAACCAAGGACATCTGCTGTTATTCTTCATTTGCACCCAGCTATAATACAATAAATATCAATTAGTTTGCATTTTCATGCAGAATAATTTCCCAAACTATTGTTTACAAAAGTACAACCAAATAATGTTTGTTGAGCCAAACAAGGAGAAGTGACCAGAAGACTGGTCACAGAGCTGAGGAGGGTCTAAAGTCGGCTAGGGAGGTGGAGGAATCGAGGGGGAAAATCCCACAGTCTCGGACCTAGACAAGTAAAGGCATGGTCACCAATGATAGTATAAGGGAGATACCAGAATCATAAGGTGGGGGGGGGGGGGGGGGTAGGGGTGGAGGGTTCAGAGAATAGGAAAACTATACATCAGGAAGAAATTACTGAGATATTAGGAATACTTGGGATTTAAGTTAAGGTGTTGGGAGATTGGTGGTGAATGTACATCAGTGATGGTATGAGTGATGATTGAGAGGGACTTGGTATGAGATGGAATATGGGCTGGAAAACTCCAATGTACAGAGGATGAACTGTGTGTGAGGGCCTGATCACTCTAATAGTTGAGCCTGGAGGCAGCAGCTGGACTTGAGGCAGGGACAGAGATTGTTGATAGAAATGGAAGTAGACATTCTTTACATTGGAAAGTGGGTTAGAGGCTCAGCTCAGGATTGCATTGTGCACTGAGGCTGCAAACAGTTGACTTTAATTGGAGATAAAGGGAAGGGGATGAAATTGGTCACATCGTACAGGTTTGTGATAAGGTTTGCTGTCTGCTTGAATTGTAGACTTTATTTCCCAGTAAGGCCTTGAATTTATGTAAGGATAAAAGCTACTTTTCCTTGCCCATTGTCGACATCCCGTTGAAGAATCGGCTCTGAAATTCCATGCCAAAATATTCCAAGAGTTTTGAACAACTGTTACGTCGACGATTGGTGCCATATTCATTTCACTTTCAAAATTGAAATAAGCATTATTGCAGAGGGGGCAAATTTTTACAGGTCCATTGGAGGTAGGATGGGAGATCTGGGGGCCAATAAATTGCCGGGAGCTTTCAAAGATGCAGTCAAAGATGCATTGACTGCCCAATTAAATCCCGCCATTGTGAAATTCTCTTAAAGGCTTAATGGAGGTGGATAATTTTGCTGCTGGAATAGCACAGCAGGCCAGGGAACATCTGAGGAGCAGGAGAGTCAATGTTTTGGGCATTAGCCATTCCTGATGAAGGGCTTATATCCAAAATGTTGATTCTCCCGCTCCTTGGATGCTGCCTGACCTGCTGTGCTTTTCCAGCAGCACACTTTTTGACTCTGATTCCCAGCATCTGCAGTCCTCACTTTCTCCCAGCTTAATGGAGGTGTCCTTGCAGCACAGCCAAGTGGACTGTATTTTTTAAATTATAGAGGGGCTGAGAGCAGGAAGGAGGCTGCAGTGGACCCAGCAATTTCCATGAACAGTTCCCTTTGTTCTGGGTGGCGGTGTTGACCATCTTGAGCTGCAGGCCCTCTGATCTGCTGAGTAGCTCTTGGGTGCAGGCTGCTCTCTAGGTATGCTGGCAGCAGCCACTTCATCAGCAGTCAGCCATTAAGTTGTGTCCCACCAGTCAACCATAATGCTGCCAGCCTGCTTCTCCATCCAGACAGCCCTCCACCTCACCTCCTCCATTCCCCGATCCACTGGTCGCAACCAACTCCTCCCTCAAATGCAATAAAGACAGGGTCCTGCTTGTCCTCACCTATCATCCCACCAGTCCCTGCATTCAATATATCATCCTTAAACAACTCCAAGAACACCTTCCCCTCCCCACCCCTCTATGCCTTCCACATGGACCATTCCTTTTGCCAATCCTTGGTTCACACCACTCTTCCCACTAACCCCGCCATCCATAACCCCCAGTAACCTTTCCCTGCAACCATAAAAGACGCAAAACCTGCCAGCACATCATCCCCCTCACCTCCACTCAGGGCTCCAAACAGTTTCACCTGCCTCTCCTCCAACCTAGTTTCCTATATCTGGTGCTGCCAATGTGATCTTCTTTACATTGGGGAGACCAAATGTAAACTCAGGGCCTTTCGCTGAGCATCTCAGCCGGGCCCACAGGGGCCAACCCGGCCTCCCAGTCACCGCCCATTTTACTTCTCCTTCTCATTCCCTCTCTGACATGACCAACTTTGGCCTCCTCCATTGCCACAGTGAATCAGAATGCAAATTGAAGGAACAGCATCTCATCTTCCTGGGCAGCCTACAGCCCAGCGGACTCCACATTGAGTTTTCTCCAATTCCAAATAACCTCCCTTCCCATCTCCCGACTCCCTTTCCAGCCCCTCCCCTCCTTCCATTCCTTTGATCAAACCTTCCTTCCAGCTACCAACTGGATTCATGCCTCCCATCGACCAACCAGGTGGTACCCTCAACCTGGGTTCACCTATCCCTACCTCACCACCCTGCTCTCCCTCCTCACCGCCCCCCCCCCCCCTTTATCTGCAGCTCCCGTTACAGAAGAAGAACATTACCTGAAACATTGACTTCTCCTGATGCTTTTGTCCCTAGCCCACTTCTCCAGCCAATGTTGGGTTGCCTCCCTGACCAACAAAATTTGACCCATAATTTCCAAACCTTATCCATAGAAAATAGCTGATGAATTACTGGTCTAAAGGTCCATCTAATATTCTGCTTGGATTTAACATTCAGGAAATGGATTTTCTGTTCCCTATTAACAGGACTAATTCTTTGCCTGCCCATTATCAAGACTGCTTCTAAAAATAAAATAGAGAGTGTTTGCCACCGGATCTAATAGCACACACTGACATTTAACCTACTGGCGTTTGGTAGACAGGTAAATTGCCATTCTGTCAAACAAAGGCTTGAGATGTAAACCAACAAACATATTTAACATCCAACAAGTCAATATCTACTGCTCAACACAAAGAGTTTATTCAGTGGGACTGTAATTACAATCTTTCTCACCCTCCTCAAAGTAGCAAAAGTAACCAATGTTTCTCCTGTATTAAGGCTCAAGTTAATCTTTGAAATGCAATTGTTCATTTCTTATCGGGCTCTTCGCCACAAAGTGGCCACAAAGTACCTGAGTCACATGTAAGTCCAGGCTAGGCAAGAGTAGCGGCTTCCTGTCCCTGAAAACAATTGATTTTTACAATAACATAATAGTTTTTTGGATTTTTTTTTCTATGAACAGTCCAAAAATTATCCAAAGATTTGAATTGCATCAGTTATCTTTTCATGCCTTTGTGAGATTTGAATTCATGACTACACAGTTACCATGCTGTATTCCATTGTCTGGCTGCATCGAATAGTATTCTTGTTTCCAATTAATTTTCTTCATAGAGCACCAGAGAATGTAAATAACATGCTGATTCAAAGATTGAGGGTTATTTTAACCAAAATAAAGGGTGAGGACTGAGTGAGAGGTGAATAAAATGTAAATTTCAAACCTGTTTTCAAATTATCCACTTGTGGGTTTAACAAAAATGGAATGGAAACAGAAATCAACCCACTTTCAGGAGTCAAGTGGGTTATTAAGTAGTGTAATGAGATTGGGAAACTCATATTGAAACTGTTTTAAAGGCTTAACTCTGGCAGACTGGGTTTTACAGGATTGGAAATGAACCAGTTTGAGGAAAGTGATGACAGCTTTGGGTAAAGCGATCTTACTTAGGGGCGAGGAGGAGCAGCAGTGCTACCTTCCATCTCCCTCACTGATTCCACACTGTTCCAGGCACCAATCCTGCCTCCAAATCTATCTTCAGATCCACCTCTCATTCCAAGATGAGCACAGGAGAGGGTATTCACCTTTTACCTGTTCTAACCCTCTCAAAATGCTCCATCTACAGCTGGTTCTGGAGTGCTCACTGTCCACCAGATTGACTTCAATAAGGTAGACATTCAGATTTCCTGTCCAAAAGTCCAACTGATTCTTTCTCCATCCACTTAGGGTAGCCACCCCAATCAGGTGCGTATCTTTCACTTGCTCTTCACAGTTAAGCAAGAAACTTCGTGGTACTTACTTGACCAAGCGGTGACTGACTTCTTGTAATTGGAGTGGACTGGTCTGGTTTGAAAGGATCAAAGTCTAAGTCAAGTAATGATTCGACTGGTTGAGCAACAGGTTGTTCTGGCTGTAAAATGGAGAAAAGAGAAATTTTAAAGCACATTTTGGGATTGGCTTCATGGCATTAGCCATCATTTCTCTCAGTGTAAATCCACTCATATGAATGATGAGATAGTTCCATTGATGTTTTGTCAACACATGACCCCAGAACCAATGGTTCTTGTGCTAATTGGCCCACATCAAGTATCCTCATACCAGTGATTCTGGCACCAATTTTCTCCATGCTCATGGTGACTGCATTAATTGTTCCCAAACCAATGTTTCCTACATCAATTGCCCCCAGACCAATGGTTCCTGTACCAAGGGTTCCCATATCATCTGCTCCTGAACCAATTGTCCCCACTCCAATTGTACCTGTGTCAATAGTTCCTACACTATTTGGGCGGCACGGTGGCACAGTGGTTAGCACTGCTGCCTCACAGCCCCAGAGACCCGGGTTCAATTCCCGCCTCAGGCGACTGACTGTGTAGAGTTTGCACATTCTCCCCGTGTCTGCGTGGGTTTCCTCCGGGTGCTCCGGTTTCCTCCCACAGTCCAAAGATGTGCAGGTCAGGTGAATTGGCCATGCTTAATTGCCCGTAGTGTTAGGTAAGGGGTAGATGCAGGGGTATGGGTGGGTTGCGCTTCGGCGGGGCGGTGTGGACTTGTTGGGCCGAAGGGCCTGTTTCCACACTGTAAGTAATCTAATCTAACTAATAGATCCTGGATTAACCAGTCCTGCCCCAATGGTTCCTGCAGCAATTGTTCACACACAAATAGTTCTTGCACCAATGTTTCCAGCATCTATGGTTGCTGCAATGATGGTCTCTCCAGTGCATTTCCCCTACAGGGGCAGTACTTTCATTTCTTCGACATGAATGAGCCAGAGCTAGTGTTCCAGCACCCTATAAATTCACCTTCTGATAGTGCAAAACAAAGGACTATTAGAGCTGCTGTATTCCAGCCTTCTGTGCTGTATGGCTCTATGACTCTATATGAAATCACAGGCTAAATGGAATAGAAGAAAAAGGTACAGAACTCATGACTCCACTAAAAGATTTCTACTTCATTAATACAATCCTGCCAGACAAAGAGATTAAAGGAATCACTATCTTGATATATCCAACAAGCTAAGGTGATGGCAAACACACTTAACTTTGCCTCACCCAATTGATATTGTTTCCCCAAAGGCTAATTTCACATGAAGTTATATTGGCAGGAAATAGTTAAAGATTTGTTGATCAGCAGAGTTCCATGTCTGGAGTCTTTAAATATCCAATTCTACTGTCAGGGCTCTCCAAGTCTTGTTCACTGTGACACTGCAGGTTGATAGATGTGTTCATTACCAACCCTGGCAGTACTGCAACTGAAAATTACTGAATAAAATTTATTTTACCTCGAGAAAAGAAAACTCTGAATCTTTAGTAAAATTGTTCTCACATTCATCACTTGTCTTAAAATGGTTATTAAGCATTATGGAGTACTTCAGGCAGTAATATCACTAATTCACATTTTGTTCTGTCATAATGCATTTGCATAAAATTAGATTATTATCAGTCATGTGGCAATTGAAATAATAAAATGATTCTGTAGCAGTTATCATGTACTTATTGTATGTCATTAAGGTCTATTTGGAATGTTCTGGAACACACCCTCTCAGCTAGAGAAATGCTTAGTTATAAATCTGGTAGATATTGCTCCACATGATCATGGTGCAATTTATTAGAACCATCAATGGCATTAAAAAGGTTTAACTTTTAGCTAAACTAATGAATTTACTTAACGTAGTGAATTTAAAGGATCAAATTAATTGAGGTGGGGGATGCTCCTAAAATGAAGTCTTGGGGACTATCAGGTAGGTCAGAGATAGAGCTAGTATTATTTTGAGGGATATCAAATATTGTACTGTGGAAATTGCAATGTACCTTTCTCAAGTTGGCAAGCTACACCTCCCGGAGTCACATAGTGATCAGTGCTGGTACCTCAACTATTTAGAAGTTATATCAATTGCTTGGATGAATATTTTGCATTTGTCTTGACCAAGAGAGAAGATGCTGCACAGACCATGCATGGAGAAAGAGAAGTTAATTCAATCACTAGGAGAGTTTACAAGGAAGTGGTATTGGATAGGTAACTGTATGTAAAGTTGATGAAACACTGTGACCAGATGAGATGCATCCAAGGATAGTGAGGGAAGTGAGAGTGGAAATTGAAGAAATATGGATAGTGCCCTGCAATTTTTTTAGACTTGGTGATTATGCCAGAAGATTGGAAATTTACAGAAGTTATATCCTTGTTCAAAAGTGGGTCTAAAGATAAGCCCAACAATTACAGGCCAACTTCAGTGATGGGGAACTTCTGGAAACAATAATGCCAGATCAATTAATTGCCACATGGACAAATGTAGGCTAATTAAGAAAAGCAAGTGTTGATTTCTTACTGGAAAATCCTGTTTAAAATCATGCTAACTAACTTCCTTGGGTTTTTGAAAAGGTGACAGAGAGAGTTGACCAGGGCAATGCTGTTGATGCAGTGTATGTGGACTTCCAAAAAAACATTTCACAGTATAACACAACAGATTTGTGAGTGAAATTATAGTTTGTGGAATAAAAGTACCAGTAACAGCATGGATACCCTTACTGACTAAAAATCTATGGCAGCCTTGAAAATACTTAATGACCCAGCCTCAATAGCCCTCTGTGGTAAAGAATTTCACAGATTCACAATCCTCAAAGCAGAAATTCCTCTCATCACCTTCCTAAATGTATGTCCAGTTATTCTGAGATTATGCCCTCTGGTCCTAGACTCTCCTACAAGGGGAAACAACTTTTCCACAGCTACCCGTCAAATCATCTAAGAATTTTGCATGTTTCAAAAAGGTCATTTATCATCCTTCCAACAGGTATGGGCCCAATCTACTCAACCTCTCCTCATAAGGCAGTCCCTCCATACTTGGTGGCATCCTAGTGAACTTTCTTTGACTGCCTCCAATGCCAGCATATCTTTCCTTAAAGGGCCCCAAACTGTTCACAATATTTTAGGAGTAGTCTGACTAGTGTCTTACCAAAATTTCCCCTGATAATATATTTCATTATGTTTGAAATAAAAGTCACCATTCCATTTACTTTCCATATGCCTGCTGAAACTGTATGAGATTTTTGTGATTTATCATGGAGGACTCTCAAATCCCTCTCTGCTGCTGCTTTGCGTAGTCATTCACTATTTACACCATACACTACTCCTCTACTCTTCCTGCCAAAGTGCACAATGTCACATTTCCCCACATTATACTCTATCTGCCAAGTTTTTGCCCACTTGCCTAACCTGTCTATAAATCTCTGCAGACTCTTTGTGTCATGCTTACTACTTTTCTTTACAGCTATTGCTATGCCATCTGCAAATTTGGCTGTAGATGGTTTGTGTTCCTCATCCAAGTCAACAATATACATTATAATTAGCTGTGGCCCCAGCACTGGTCCCTCTGGAACACCATTAGTTACAATTTGCCAGCCTGTATCCTTTAGGGTCCCTTGATGATCCCTCATCAAAACTTAGTCTTTTATTAGCTAGCCAATTCTGTATCCATGCTAATACACCATCTCCATGCTAATACACACATCTTATTAAGTAGGCTAATGTGTGGTACCTTGTAGAACGCCTTCTGAAAATCTAAATATATTACATCCATTGCTTCTCCTTTATCTAGTCTGCGTGTTACCTCCTCAATGAATGCCAGTAAACTTATCTGGCATGAATTGCTCTTCAAAATGCCATGCTGATGCTGTTTGGTCATGTAATGCATATCTAAATGCTCTGTTATTATATCCTTTGTAATTGACTCTAACATTGTCCCAAAAACAGATGTTATGCTAGCTGACCTGTAGTTACCTTTTTTTGTCTCCTTCCTTATTTAAATAAAGATGTAACTTTGGCAATTTTCCAATCTTCTGGGACTTTTCCAGAATCTAAGGATTCTTGGAAGAATACAATTGGTGCGACCACTATCTCTGTAGCTACTTACATTAATATCCTAAGTTACATCTTATCACATTCAGGGTGACTTCTCGGGCTTTAGCCCCATTAGTTTCCCAAGCACTTTTTTCTCTAGTGATTGCTGTTGTATTTATTTCATCTCCTCCTTTTTCTTCTGGAATATCTAATGTTTTTGGGATGCTATTCATGTCTTCCACTGTAAAGACTGATGTAAAATATTTATTTAATTCTTCTGCCATTTTCTGGTTCTCCAAAATTATTTCCTTCCCTCATTCTCCATGGTGTCCACATTCGTTTTGGCTACCCTCTTCCTTTGTTTTTGCTAAAGAATCTCTTGCTGTCCATCTTGATACTACTTGCAAATTTACCCTCAAATTGTACTTTGTATCTCTTTAATTTGTTATATGGTTATCTTGTTGGTTTTTAAAACTTTCCCAATCATCTGGCCTACCACTGATCTTTGACACGTTGCATGATATTTTTTCAATCGTTTTTCATCCTGTATCAACAATGATACCCCACCACCTTCTCCGTCCTGCCTGTCCTTTTGAGAAGTCACATTCCCCTGATGAAGGACTTATATCTGAAACATTGACTATCCTGCTCTTTGGATGCTGCCTGACCTGCTGTGCTTTCCCAGTGCCATACTATTTGACTCTAGCCCGAGTACTTCATTCCCAGTTTTGATCTCCTTGTAGCTATATCTCTATAATTGCTATAAGACCATGCCCATTCACCTGCAATTGTACAGTTAATTCCTTTATTATTGATTAAGGCGACCCAAGCTGATCCCATTGAAAATTCATCCTGAAAATTGTTTTGATATCTAACATGAAAATGAACATATCTGACGTTGCAACACTTCCTCAGTATTGCATTAAAATGTCTGACAAGATTATGGGTTTGACTTTCATCAATGAGTCAGAAGATATCTTGGCTTTGTGAACTCAACTTTTAAAAATGGCTGCCTATTTTGGATGGATTTTCATTCCAGACATGGAAGTGGGTTACATTGAAAGTCAGGAGTGGAGAGCTCCAGATTGAAAGCAGAGGATGCTGAGTTTGAAGACAGGCAAAAGGTTTGTCTTGGCATAATGACATTATATTGAAGTTTCAAAAACACTCTGCCACTCACCGCCATACCCCATCCATGCTATCTCATGCCCTGCCATCACCCTTATAACCCTTAATACCCATAATGCTAACCTATGACCCTCTCACAACACCCATAAACCTTTACAGCCTCTGTGGCAATTTAATGTCAACTGATGCCAAAACATGCCTCTCACCTAGTGACCTTACACCTCCATGCCATCCCATGGTTTGACCTCAGGATTCATCAGGGATGAGATAAAATAAAGTACTATTAAGTAAAGCTCATATTAAATAAATTTATTAAAAAATTAATAAGCGTGTATTGCAGTTTTCATTTCAGTGAAAAATACTCTCTTATAAACAAATTTACTACCCTTATATTCATTCAACTATGTACAGCCTTATAAAATAAACATTTAATTCAAATGCACAATCCCATATGACCATAAGCACTGGTATTCATTTGTGGTCAAACTGCAGAGTCTATAACTATTTAGAGGCTGTCAATCAAATTGTTAAATAGTGCCCTCCTCACTGTAATAGTAGATAGTTGCTGAAATCAGAGTCTAGATTAGAGTGATGCTGGAAAAGCACAGCAGGTCAGGCAGCATCCGAGGAGCAGGAAAATCGACATTTTGGGCAAAAGCCCTGCATCAGGAGTATCGATTTTCCTGCTCCTCGGATGCTGCCTGACCTGCTGTGCTTTTCCAGCATCACTCTAATCTAGAATCTGGTTTCCAGTATCTGCAGTCCTTGTTTTTACCTAGTTGCTGAAATCATTCAACTATAATTCAGTGACGGAAACCTGCAGGCTTACACCCACAGACAAATTGAGCATTTTTATTATAACATTCCAGGCATATTTTTCAAAGTTTTAAAGAACATGGATTTTAAATGTCTTGAAAATTTAACAATTCCCTTTGACAACTTCCCATTTATAGGTCCTCTTGACAGGATCCCTTAACTGATTGCCTTGACAACTTTGACAGCCCTCTTGACAGGTCCTCTTGATGCCCTTGACAGTTCCTTTTGATAATTTGGATAATTGATTTTGTCAGAGCTATCAATAATTCCAATGAATGTGATTGTTAATGAGTTACCCTTCCAAAAGGTATATTAGCTTCCCTGCTTAACTTTCCCCAGTGGTCTTCTGGGACCCCACATTTAAAGGGGTGCTTTACCTCTCCAAAGTTTGGGCATCCAAAGACATAGAGAAGTTCAGTCCTTGTAAAATCTACTCTCCTAGGCTACCAAACGCATACAGGATTATATGTAGTTTAAATGATTTAAAAGGGCAGTTGCCTCAATGAACTGTGCATGTGCAAATCCTACCCCATGAGAATAGGAATAGTTGTGTTCAAGAGCGGATGTGATATCTGGGCTTGATCACCATTTTTGCCATGACTGAGAGTTTTCCACACCTGTGTTTCAACATCAAATGTGTTGGATCCCTCAACATCAGACTTCAGACTGGAAAGTTAATATAGTCAGCCAATGGCCGAACATGCTTGCTAACAGCCTTTGCCTTAAAAGTTTGTTGTTTGGAATAGACTTCACGGAAAGGCAGAGCAGACAAAAACTTAAGAGTCAGTCAAGGTCAAGGGGGACCAGGCTATTTTATCAGAATTTGGGGTGGCATGGTGGCTCAGTGTTGTCTCACAGCGCTAGGGACCCGGGTTCAATTCCCACCTCGGGCAACTGCCTGTGTGGAGTTTGCACATTCTCCCTGTGTCTGCATGGGTTTACTCCAGGTGTTCCGGTTTCCTCCCACAGTCCAAAGATGTGTAAGCCAGGTGAATTGGCCATGCTAAGGTGCCCAAAGTATTAGCTGCATTAGTCAGAGGGAAATGGGTCTGGGTGGGTTATTCTTCAGAGGGTCAGTGTGGACTTGTTGGGCCGAAGGGCCTGTTTCCACACTGTGGAGAATCTAATATAGTCTAATTGCCTACTTCATTTATCATCTTGTACAAAGCCTTCTTCAGTCCCTCAATCCAATGTCAACATTTGATTGACAGAGAGCTACAAATTAGTAATTCGGTTGGTACTGAATTTGATCTGTTTCATTCTCTTGGAACAAAATTGAAGATTACTATGAGCAACAAATGCCTTCGAGCAATTTTCATTTCTGGATTAATTGTTGAGCTGATGTAAGCGAGCAAGGCTTCAGATTACAACAGAAGGTTATCTGTTAGTACAAATTGTTTCTCAGAAAAAACATCATTAAAACAATGAAGCACAAGAGCATGGGATACATTTTTCAAAGGTCAGTGTTCACATAAAACATTAAGCGTAGAGCATGGGTTCCAGAATTAATCTGGTAGGGATGTTCTCCAATATCACACTCATGGAAGGCAGCATTCCCCACCAGCAAATTAGTGGATATACTGCAACCAAATCTTCAACTGTGCTTTCAGCCAGAACATCTCCCTGCTGTGGTGAGATGCTAGAAATTTCTTCCCCTATCTCCCACTTTCACTGATACCATACTCACATTAGAAATTTGTAGACTGCCATTCTGCATTTCTATCTCACTTTCCTTAGCAATTCATCATTTACTGGTGCAAAGAGCCCAATGATGCCTCATCCAAGTGAACCTGGTTACACTTATGGTTCCAGATGCAGTGTTGACAGGCCATTTAATGATGGAGGCATAACATTTAGTCTGACCCTCACTGGATGCTCACATGCACATTACCATGAGCTTTTAGGGAGGTAACGAGGAATGGAACTCCTGGGTAATTTTACTCTTCTTAAACAGGGCACTTGAGCTATTTGTGTAGAGATAAGACATTCTAACAGAATGTGCCAGGATGATGATTATAGTGATATAATTATAACGTCTTCAAGAAGTTTTGAGATGTGCACTTGCAATGCCAAGGCATATAAGACTATGGGCCAAGTGCTGGAAAATGGAATTAGAATAGTTTGGTGGTTGGTTTTGATCAGCATGGACATGATGGCCCTGAAGTCCTTTTTCTGTACTGTAGGTCACTCTGACTCTACTTCAGTGTGATACACCAAACTGGGGTAGTGCACTGTAAATTGAGTCCTACTATTCCCACAATTGTACCAAATAGTATTTTTTTAAAGGGTATACACAATCTCCCAATTTATCTGATTTACAGACTACAGTTGATAGAAAGCATGGATCAGGTTTCTGTCCTAAACAAGAATGATTATTTATTACAAGTAATTAGTCCATAGCTACAGATAAACTGGTATAAACCATTTGTATATTACTTCAATTAAAACTCTAATTCCCTTTTAACTTACAACACACACACAAATTGTGAATAGAGGTAGAAAAGCTGGAAAAGTCAGTTTAGTGGTCTTTGCTTCGCATTTCTGATGTTGAGCTGATTGTTCTTCACCTTGCTAGATAATTTGATATTCAGCTGTCTTTCTCTGGATAATTCCAGATGTAAGAAGTACATAACAGCTGATTCACTTGGAAAATGTCTCTGATTAATCAATTCAAAAGTCATAGCTTACAGCAAATTATGCAGGAGAGGTAATCGGTTTTTCTTCAAGTTTGAACTGAGTTTTTGACTACAGAGAACAGGCAGTCTTTGGGCTCGAAGGAGAGCTGTGCACTTCTTTTTTCCTCTCTCTTTCACTGTAACTTGTTTCCAGCTCCAAGCTGCTCAGCCACCCCAGAACCAATTCCACAAATGTTGGCAAGCAAAATGTCCCCATCAATATTCATGGTCTACCGACCAATCAAATTCTTGTCGCTAACTGGAGCTGCATCAGTACACACCCATGGCTCCAACTCAGGTGCAAACTGTCCTTCAATTACTGCCTGTTCAAACAGTTGTTTACAGGATACTTGCCTTGAGTATCACGTTACTTGATTCAAAACTGCACCACTCTTTCAAAGATTGTTTTTTTTAAAAACAGTTCTTTCTCATTTCAGTCCACCCTATTTAAAAGTTCAAAATTAAAAAGATATGGTCCTTACAAGTATCATATAATTATGTTGAGCAAACAGAGAAAAAGGCCAACCAGTGTCTTGAAAGACTGTGTGCAACTGCTAAGCTGCAAATAACAGAAACAGTAATCGGAGTTAGGCACCATTCATGTGATAAAACAATTTGAAGTGCTCCCATCTTTATATAGATTGACATCAGCAATCTTAACAAAGCTAAGCATTAAGCCTGCGAACTTTCTGGTGTGTAAAATTTAGCTACATATTGCCTGATAGCAGATTAACCATGATGCAAATTTGTATCTCGTGCTTTTATAATGTGTATGTAACACCTGGGGAACAGGAATTGCCTGAGATGTACCTCGTCTCTTATAATGATCTGTGAAGGGAAGCATACTTGTATGTACAGAAGAAAATAGAGGAAGGATATGTTGATAAAGCAGCATTGGTCTTCTTTTTTTGTAAGGTCACCTTCGCACACAACATTCCCAGGGTTGTCTGCACTGTCCTCCAACACCCCAAACACCCACTCCATGATGTAAAGAAGCACCTCGCTCCTTATGTTCCAGCTGACCTCATATAAGATCATGTTGCAATGAACAACTTGTAATGAGATACAGAGAAGAACTGTACTTTCTTCAGATGTACAGCACAATTATATAGAGCAATTATGGACTTCCAGTAAATTTCAGGCCAGTTTTATTGTCTTACTCAAAAGTGAGGCAGGATTGCATGTTTTCAGCGCTGTGATGTTACCAGGAATGAAGAGAATTTAAGAATTTTTTTAAGCAATCGAGATTAGAAAGTTAAGGAATAACATTTGAAAGCAAGATTTATAAGATTGTTCTGCTCTGGGATGTTCGCTTTAATTTTAAAGAAACCAGAAGAATGAACAGTCATGTTCCATGCCATGGATTCTGCCTGAAACAAGCTTGTGCAGCTTAGTTTCTCTGGGGACAGTGAGACCCAGTTTAAATTGCTGGGACAAAAAGGTGCAAGATCACAATTATAAACTCAATTGTGTTAACTGTATATGGATTCTTAGTCTCTGAGTTTCACAGAGAGGTGGTGGGAATGTCAAGTTTATAAACAGTTACATTTTACAGTGTCTGTTTAATTCCAAGATGGAATGGAGTTTCAGGTTGTAGACAATTGTTAGATTGGAACTTTGATAATTTGCATTTCTAACTAGATATAAGGTCCATGTGATTCATATTGCTATTGAGGTGAGATTTAGGAAGGGGTAGATCCACAGAGAATAATCATTGTAGCAGGTTACAGTATTTCCAAGATATCTGCAAAATGCACAGTCAATCTGCAGTCATTCGAGAGATAGAGAACAGCAGCCAGACCAGTATTGGACCTCAAACTGAGAAATTGCTGACCCGACAAAGAGGCAAAGCTCCAAAAGCTTATGATTTCAAACACACCTGTTGAACTATGACCTAGTGTCATCTGACTACTTAGGGAATGGACAGGAGAGTGGGATTAAACAGTGTTTTATTTTGTTATGATTGTTCAGGGCATGTTTGAAAAGAGCTGGAGAAACTGTGAGATTCCCTTCCACACAACTCTGTGAGATTCTCTCCCACACAAGACTGAAATTCTCTCCCACACAACACTGTGAGATTGCCTCCCTTCACAACACTGTGAGATTCTCTTCCACACAAGACTGAGATACCCTCCCACACAACACTGTGAGATTCCCTCCCACACAATACTGTGGAGCAACTGAATACACTGAAGAAAGAGCATGGGAGATAGTGGACCGAACACTCATGATCCTGTTGAATGGCAGAGCAGACTTGATAGGACATACTCTTGTTCCTATTTTCTATATTTTTAACTGCGAAGATGCAAAATCCATGAGTTTAATATCTGTATTCAACATTTAAGGGTTTTGCAGCAAACATGATGAAATAATATTTGTAAAGCAATATATGTTTGCTGCATTTCTACCAGTTAAAGATATTTTCACTGTTTCCTTCACTGGGCTCATTCAGCCATGAATTTTAATGATAGACTGCAGGTCTGAAACCCCTGGTTTTGACAACTGTGAGCTGTGACATGAAGATCCTCATTAGGCGTTAATGAGGATGTCTAGGGTGAGAGTCCAAAGTGTAATAAAACCCACAAAATGAAGTCTTAATGAGAACAATATATCTAGTATTTATGGAAACCACAAATCAATGTTCCACTGAGACACCACAGAGACAATAGTTCTCCATAATATGCTGTAATGTTGTTTGAGATAGGCAAAGTCAATTAGGTAAGACCAAGGAATATTTTGTTACCTTTCCTTATGAGAGCTAAATGAAAACAGCAATTATAACTTGTCAGAAAGTATAAGAACAATGATCAATAAGTTATGCAGTAATAAAAGGGAGGTGGGCAGGATAAAGTCACAGAGGAATAAAAAATTATGGTATGTGTTAAAATGTAAAACAAATGATCCAATAAATGAACAACCTGTCAAAGGGTTTGTTAGAATTTCAGAGGAGTCAACAATAACACCGCACATTTATGTAGCAGGTCAAATACAGTAAATCATCTAATACACTTCACAGGAACTTGATCAGAAAAACCTTTACCCTGAGTCACATAAGAGAATATTAGTACGGATGAAACTAGCTTGGTCAAAGAAGTGAGTTTCAATGAGGGAAATACAGAGCTGAAGGCATAGCAATCAAGGATGGAACTGAAGGGTGCACAGAAAGCAAAGAATTGGAGCAATGTAGGGTTCTTAGTAAGTCTGTGGGATGTGACAGAGTTAACAAACATAAGAACCGGAGTAAGCATTTCAGCTCCTTGAGATTGTTTACTATTCAAGATCATGGCTGGTCTGTATTTAAACTTAGTTTACCTGCCTTGGCTCCATACCATTTCAATATAAAGTTTACTACTGAGCAATTTACAATCTGCTCCTTTTTATAGTGGAAGAAGTTCCCAACTTTCACCATGGTTTGCAAAAGGATTTTTTCATAATGGATATCTGGAATGAATTGGGTTGTGATTTTCAGCTTCTGTCCCCTTGTCCTAAACTGTCCAATCTGCAGGAAACAGTTATTTCTATTTGTGTTAACAATTCTTTTCAAAATCCAAAAAGCATCAATCAAATCACCCCATAATGTTCCAGAGATGAGTACAGTTTCATAGCTCCTTGAAAGTGGAGTTGCAGGTATATAGGATAGTGAAGAAAGTGTTTGGTATGCTTTCCTTTATTGGTCAAGAGTATTGAGTACACGAGTAGGGAGATCATGTTGCAGCTGTACAGGACATTGGTTAGGCCACTTTTGGAATATTTCGTACAATTCTGGTCTCCTTTCTATCGGAAGGATGTTGTGAAACTTGAAAGGATTCAGAAAAGATCTATCAGGATGTTGCCAGGGTTGGAGGATGTGAGCTTTTGGGAGAGGTTGAATAGGCTGGGGCTATTTTCTCTGGAGTGTCAGAGGTTGAGGGGTGACCTTATAGAGGTTTATAACATCATGAGGGGCATGGATAGGATAAATATACAAAGTCTCTTCCCTGGGGTGGGCGAGTTCAGAACTAGAGGGCTTAGGTTTAGGGTGAGAGGAGAAAGATAAAGAAGAGACCTAAGGGGCAACTTTTCGCACAGAGGGTGATACGTGTATGGAATGAGCTGCCAGAGGAAGTGGTGGAGGCTAGTACAATTTAAAAGGCATCTGGATGGGCATATTAATAGGAAGGGTCTAGAGGGCTGGGTGCTGGCAGATGGGACTAGATTGGGTTGGGATGTCTGGTCGGCATGGACAAGTTGGACTGAAGGGTTGGTTTTAGTGTTGTACATCTCTATGATTCTATGACTCTATAACAATCAAGAGGCTCAACACCAACCTGGACAAAGCAGTCTGCTTGATTGGAACCCCTTCCACCACCTTCAACGTTTACTCCCTCCATCACTGATGCCCATGGCAGCAGTGTTCACCATCTACAAGTACACTGCAGCAACTGCTCAAAGCTCCAATTTCCAAACCATTCATCTTTACCACCTTAAAGAACAGCAGCAGATCCATGGTAACACCATTAAACTACAAATTCCCATCCAAATCACACACCAACTTGACCTGGAACTATATTGTTTTACTTTCACAGTCACTGGGTCAAAAGTCCTGGAACTTCTTCCCTGATGGCATTATGGGTGTTCCTATTTCCCTCTGAGCATTGAAATGGTTAAAGATGGCAGCTCACCATCCTTATCTCAAGGGCAATTAGAGATAGTCAGTGACACCCACATTCCATGAACGAATAAATCATCATAGACCTAGAAAATACTTATGTAAAATCTCCTCATAATCTAACTCTTGGAGCCCCTATAGGCTTCTGCCGAATCTTTACTGCATTCCTTCTAAGGCTAATATAGCCTCTCTGAGGTGCAATGTCCAGAACTATTGGTAATAGTCTTGATGTAGTCCAGCCAGGACCTCTTATAACTACAGCAAATCTTTCTCAAGTTTATTTTTGTATTCTTTAATTGTCAAGGTTCACATCCCGTCAGCCTTTTTGGTCATAATTTTGTGCCCTTTTCCACAACAGCAATAAATGGTAGATCAGTTGTAAATTTTAAATCCAAAATTGATAAATTTTGTTATCCAAGGACATTATGGGATATTGGGCAAAGATGGTTATGTGGAGTTAGTTCCCAGATCAGACATAATCTCATTGAGATTCAGATCGGACTTGAAGCACTAAATGGCATATTCTTGTTTCTACATACCTGAGATTTTGTTCCATGGTTCCCTCAAACTCATTGCTGCCTAATGCCCCCACCTCACTCTCCTCCCCTATCCCCTAATACCACCTGCAGCCCTGCCTCAAACCTTGCTTTTTATCATGTAAGTAATACTCAGATACATTCCTTTTTTGGATGATTTCACAATTACCTGCATTAAAATTCATCTAACACTGTTTTGCTCAATCGTTTAATATATCAATATCTCTGTTATTTTATGCTACTGTCCACATTCCTTATGATAGAATCAATCTATGTGTCATTGACAAATTTGGATTCATAACTCTGTTGTGTTGTAATTACTGACTGCAAGAATCATGAGGGAAGTTACTCCTTGGTGTGGATTCTTTGAGCTTGAAGTTAATAAATCATATACCTGAGAAGAGGAACTGGGCCTGCAATTACAATAAGAAACCAAAGAGTTTGATTATGTTTAGAGGTGGAGAAATTCATAAAATCCCTACAATGTGGACGCAGGCCATTTGGCCCATCGAGTCCACAATGCCCTTCCGAAGAGTATCCCAGCTAGATCCACACCTGTTTTCCCTGTAACTCTGTTTCTCATGGCTAATCCACCTAGCTTGCACATCCCTGGACATGATGGACATTTTAGCAAGGCAAATCCACCTAACCTGCACATCTTTGGACTGTTGGAGGAAACCAGAACACCTGGAGGAATCCCATGCAGACATGGGGAGAATGTGCAAACTCCATACAGACAGTTGCCTGAGAGTGGAATCAAACTGTGGTCCCCGGCACTATGAGGCAGCAGTGCTAACCACTGAGCCACCAGGTCAGTGTCAAAATTCAGCCAATAGGAAATAGGAAGACAAATGAAAAAATATGTGGATGTCAGATTCTGAAATGTGTTAGAACCCTCACTGATTTTTCATCATTTTCATTTTATTATTTTATCAATATTGGTTTGGAGCTGTGAACTGAGAGCTAAAGCTGACTTTTGGACTGTGAGTAACAGTTTCTATTAAAAAGAAAACAGATGAAACAATCTTTTGCTTATTTGTAAGGCTAGGCCTGAAAGCTATTTGCAGGTTGATTCCTAATTGAAAGGGTCAGCAGAAAAATCATTGTGTTTAAACAGATAGCAGGAAATAGCTATTAATGAGGTCGGTACCTGGAAATTGGTCCCAGCAAGTCTGAAAAGGATGTAATGCTCAAGCAGATGTTGAATGGTAACTGGAATCACACAGAGAAGATGGTCAGTCTGTCAGGAAGTGGTCAGAGTTTAAATTGGGTTTGGACTGTTTTTGTGAAAGAAGGAACTTGACTGAAGATTTGAAAGTTCCCTGCCTAAGGTCCCATGAAGAGCTCTTGGTAGCTCACAGACAGAAAACTCAGTTACAAGTATTACTGCCATTACTGCAAAGGTAACCCTGATCGGCATGTTCAGAAAATCAACCGGGAAATCATCATCGGTGCATGCAGAACAAGTATTTAACTAATCTGGCCAATTTGTAATTTTTTTACATTTATCCCTCAACTGTGTTTGTCCACCTGGCTTTTGTGTGAATGGAGCACAAAAATAAGTGTTCTCAGATTTGTAGCCTAGACCAATTAGAATATTTTGTCATTTAACTTTACTCTGCTAAAGTTATTATATTGTTAATAGATTGCTTTTAGAGTCATAGAGCTGGACAGTGTGGAAACAGACTCCTTGGTCCAACTCATCCATGCTGACCAGGTATCCAAAATAAATCTAGTCCCATTTGCCAGCATTTGGCCCAAATCTCTCTAAACCCCTCCTATTCATATACCCATCCTGATGCCTTCTAAACGTTGCAATTGTATCAGCCTCCACCACTTTCTTTGGCAGTTCATACCATCACTCTCTGTGTGAAAAAAATTTAAATCCCTTTTAAATCCTTCTCCTCTCACCTTAAATCTATGCTCTCCAAAGGACACCCTCACCCTAGGGAAAAGACCTCATCTATTCACCTGATCCATGCCCCTCATGATCTTATAAACATGTATAAGGTCACCCTCAGCCTCGGATGCTCCAAGGAAAACAGCCCCAGCCTATTCAGCAATTTCATATAACTCAAACCTTCCAACCCTAGCAACATCCTTATAAATTGTGAGTTTTGAGAAGATTTATAGCTCAGGTTAGGGTTCTGGATGTAAGTTTGCTCACTGAGCTGGAAGGTTTGTTTTCAGATGTTTCGTCACCATACTAGGCAACATCATCAATGAGCCTCCGGTGAAGCACTGGTGGTATGGCTCGCTTTTTATTTATGCTTTTAGGTTTCCTTGGGTCAGTGATGTCAGTTCCTGTGGTGATGTTATTTCGTGTGATGATGTCATTTCATTGTCATAACATTGTTATCTTACCTGCAGACAAAGGATGCTTAACAGTCATTTTAAATCAAAGAGATTACATTGATAAAGCAAATGCACTGCTTGTAGATAGCAACACTTACCAACTGGTGGTGATAGACCCAACCCCACAACTAGAGAACCGAATCAGAGTCCTATTCAAAATACTTCAGAAATCTGGAGAAATAAATAAGACCAACTTCCAAAAAATGAAACCAGATGGATCCCACACACCATGCTTCTACAGATTACCCAAAATTCACAAACCAGGAACCCCCTCAGACCCTTAGTCTCACTAAATGGAACACCAATTTGCAGATTAGCCAAGGAGCTACACTAAAGACTAAAACACTTAGTAGAAGACTCACGCCAGTCCATCCACATCACCAAAGCATTCCTGAAGACTATCAAAGACACCAAGATAGAAGAGAAGGAAATAATGGTCTCCTTTGACGTAACAGCCGGTTTACATCCATCAGCATCAACCTGGCCAAGGAAACACTGCTTACATTATTAGAAGAACCAAAGACACTTCCACCAAACACCACCAACTTCATCAGCAATGACAATATAGTCAAGCCAGTGGACCTTTGCCTTACCACCCACTTCACCGTCAACAACAAAACCTACAGACAAACCAACGGAACACCCGTGAGATCTCTGATATCAGAGTTCTTAGCAGAGGCAGTAATGCAGAGACTCAATCAAACAGCTCTGCAAACCGCCCAACCCAAACGTTGGGTCTGCTATGTGGATGATACCTTTGTCATCACTAAACAAAACAAATTAGAAGAAACCTTTAAGGCCATCAACAATACCCTTACTGGCATAAAATTCACTAAAGAGGAGGAAAACAACAACAAATTGCCATTCCTAGATGTCATAGTAGAGACAACAGCCAATGGGGAACTTCAAACCAGCGTCTACAGGAAAACAACACATATGGACCAAATACTGAATCACAGAAGCAATCATCCCAACACCCATAAACGAAGCTGCATTAGAACATTATTTCAATGAGCCACCACACGCTGCATCACAGATGAACTACGAAGAGCAGAGGAAAATCATCTATATGTGCATTCAACGAACATAGTCCACCAATTTCTCAGCAACAAACCCAAACAAGCAGATAAAATGCATCCAGAGACCCTAGCCACTCTCCCCAACATCAAAGGCATTTCAGAAATGACTGCCAGACTACTCAGGCCTCTTGGCATCATGGTAGCCCACAAACCCACAAACACACTAAAACAGCAGCTAATGTAATTAAAAGACCCCATACAGATGGCAAGCAAAACTAATGCCATTTACAAAACACCTTGCAAGGACTGTAACAAACAGTACATTGGACAAACAGGCAGAAAACTAGCCACCAGGATACATGGGCATCAACTAGCCACAAAAAGACATGACCCATTCTCACCAGTATCTTTACATACTGATGAGGAAGGACACCACTTCGACTGGGGCAACACATCCATCATAGGACAAGCCAAATAGAGACAGACATGAGAATTCCTAGAAGTATGGCATTCCAACCGGAACTCTATCAACAAATACAGTGACTTGGATCCCATTTACCACCCCCGAGAAAAAGAACCGGAAATGATATCACCATATGAAATGACATCACCACAGGAAATGATGTCATTGACCCAAGGAAACCTAAACACATAAATAAAAAGCTGGTTATACCACCAGTGCTTCACTGGAGCTCACTGATTATGTTGCCTAGTATGGTGATGAAACGTCTGAAAACAAATCTTTCAGCTCAGTGAGCAAACTTACATTGATATCCTTGTAAATCTTTTCTGACCCTTTCAAGTTTCACAACATCTTTCCTACAGCAGGGAGACCAGAATTGCATGCAGTATTCCATAAGTGGCCTAACCGCTATCCTGTATAGTCACAATGACCTCCCAACTCTTATACTCAATACAATGACCAATAAAGGCAAGCACACCAAATGCCTTCTTCACTATTCTGATTACCAGGAACTCTACTTTCAAGGCACTGTGAACTTGCACTCCAAGGTCTCGTTGTTCAGCAACACTCCCCAGGAGCTTACCATTAAGTGGATAAGTCCTGCCCTGATTTGTCTTTCCAAAATGCAGCACCTCACATTTATCTAAATTAAACTCCATTTACCATTCCTTGGCCCATTGGCCCATCTGAAAAGATCCCATTGTACTCTGAGGTAACCTTCTTTGCTGTCCACTACATCTCCAATGTTGGTGTCATCTGCAAACTTACTAAACATACCTCCTATGTTGACATCCAAATCATTTATATAAATGACGAAAAGTAGTGGTCCCAACACCAATTCTTGTGGCATACCACTGGTCAGAAGTCTTCAGTCGAAAAAAAACCCTTCACCACCACCTTCTCTCTTCTTCCTTTGAGCCAGTTCTATATCCAAATAGCTGGTTCTCCCTGTATTTCATGTCATCTAACCTTGCTAACTAGTATCCCATTGGGTACCTTGTCGAACGCTTTACTGAAGTCCATATAGATTATGCCCACTGCTCTGCCTTCATCAATCCTCTTCATTATTTCTTCAAAAAGTCAATCAAGTCATGCGACACAATTTCCCATGCACAGAGCCGCGTTGACTACCCCTAATCAGTCCTTGCTTTTCCAAATACATGTAAATCCTATCCCTCAGGTCGTCCTACAACAACTTGCTCACTAACAATGTCAGACTCACTGGTTTATTGTTCCCTGGCTTTTCCTCACCATCTTTCTTAAATAGTGGCACCACGTTAGCCAACCTCCAGTCTTGCGGCACCTCACCTGTGTATCGATGATAGAAATATCTCAGTAAGGGGCCCAGTAATCACTTCCCTAGCTTCCCACAGAGTTCTAGGATACACCTGATCAGCTGCTGAGGGTTTATCCACCTTTATGCGTTTTAAGACGTCGAGCACCTCCTCCTCTGTAATATGGTGAAGATACAAACTGATTTCTGAAATTGATTATTTGTCGAATCTGGTATTAGTTATTAAAAACGAAAACAGAAAAAGCTGGAGAAATTCAGCAGATCTGGGAGGATATGTGCAGAGAAGCCAAAGTTAATGTTTTGAGTTCAATTACTTTGTTCTGTTGAAGAGTCATAGAGTCATACATTGGACTCGAAACATTAACTCTGCTTTCTCTCCACAGACGCTGCCAGACCTGCCAGGTTTCTCCAGCAACTTCAATTATTGTTTTAAATTTCCCGCATCTGCAGTTCTTTGTTTTATTTTGGTTTTTCAAGAACCTGGTTAGCAGCCTGGCTATTGTGTTTAAATATAGAGGTAGAAAGGCTGATTTGGTTTGACCGTCTGTCGCTATGTCGTAACAAATGCTAGAGTTGAAGCTGAGAAGACACCTGAAGAAAACAGAATCATCATGTCTGGAGAAACCATAGTCATTATGCAGATGCTCTTCACAAGCAGAGTACACAACAGGCCCCAGCAGAAATAAGGACTATGGTTCATAACCAATGCTACAATGAGGTGGCATAATCATTAAACCTCTGACGAACAAGGCGCCTGACAACACTGTGAATATCCAACCTGCTCCTAATAAGTAGTGATAGAGTACTGTAGACACCATGCAACAATTTCAGCAATGTAGCTTTCAAGCTACTATTAATTCCCAAACTGTCAGATTTTTGTTAAGACTTCTTTCAAACTGTTGTGCTTATTTGAAAGTTTCATTTATTTTCAGGAGGGAAAGATTGATGTAAGTTTGAACAAGAAATTAATCAAATTTCCTTCTGCTCCATTGTTGTAACTTTACCAATGTTTACACAGAAGGACATTGCTCTTGCCAGCTCCCAATGAATCTCAGTGGTGCTCGATTGGGATCAGTTCTGAGTAACTTGCTGACTCTATAAGTAAGTATAAGAAACTCTGTGATACAGTTTTTCAAATTGACATGTGTGATTGATTTTTGTGTTAATAAGCAATAAGTTTTAAATATCCATAGAGTTCTGGTTTCTTGTTATCAGAACCTAATGATAAACAGTACAGTCATGCTCTGCAGAATATGCTAATAAAAACAAAACTAAACTCATGCGGAGCTATACAGCTGACCTATCAAGTAGATATTATTGTGAAGATGATGCACTAATTCTGATACCAAGATGCGGCATGTAATAAAAGCTATTTCCCCTGGTACTTTAGCAAGTTTCACCAAATAATTATAGCCATACATATCAGTAAAGGTGCCAGATTCACTTGCTCTGTTGATCTCTGCTATAATGGTAAAATGAAGTCACCACAACACGTCTCAATGCTCCTGAGTCATGGAGGGGTAAAGCAGATTAGCCAGCAATCACATTTCTATGGTCATGTGGAAACCCCTAACTGAGGATGCACATGGAGAGGAAAAGAACAGGAAATAAATATTACTCTTTGTTAAATTATGCACTTGATTAAAAAAAACAAAGATGAACGAATATTTGAATAGAAGGTCATGGTCTCAGAAGAGGACACAAATGCAAAGACTATATCCTCATACTGAGGCAGATAGTCAAAAGGTGCTAGGAAGGTGAAATCAAAACCTGTAGCTCCACAATTATTTGCTGTCAACAATTCCAAAGTAGTGGTAAAATTGCAGACAGAGTTCACTGGTGCATAAGAAAGTGGAAACTTTAAACCATGGCCATTGGTATTGGTATGAAAAAATTGGTCTTTTTCTTTTTACGGGAATTTCATTGCTAACATCGATCATATGACAGTTTCATGTGCAGCTATTCCTGCAACTTGGTTGTTTTACGTCTGATTGAGAAAGCTCTGGGGCAACGGCAATAAAGGCAGGTCAGATGTGGATGAATTATGTTGGAATTTGATAATCATATAACTGTTTCTATGGTAACCATTGCTTTTTGAGCTCTGATTAGTCTGAGGGGATAACTTCAAAGGGTAGAACCACAAAGTACAGCAGAAGGACATTCAGTCACTGTGCCTATGTTAACTCTTTGAAAAAAATCATTCCATTTCATTTCCTATAGCCATATTTTTTTTCCTTTTAAGTACGTATTTAATTCTGTTTTGAAAGTTACCATGAAACTGCTCTGGTCTCACTTTCAACAAATGTTTCCCAGATTCCCAGCTTTTATTTTGTCAGTGTCACAATCTGTGTCCTATTCTTAATTAGTTAAGAAATTATTCAAATGACAAAAGTGAGTAAATAGTGGATGAACAAGAGGCCGAATACTTGGATTTTTTTTTCGCAGGATGGTAGAGCTGGTGGAGGAAGTTACAGAGATAGGGAGGGGAATGATTTGAACAAGGGTAAGGACAGGAAGCCATTCATGAGGTACGATGTGAGCAGAAAATCTTTGAATGAGTTTTTGAATGTGAAAACTGGAGGGCAGAAGATTGGCTGACAGTTAGCCAAGAATGTATTACAATAACCTAGTCTCAAGGTAAGCTTGTCCCTATAACTCAGAGATGAGTGGTGCCAATTGAACTGAGTTGAAGGCTTGCAGAAGTCAAATAGGATTATCCATGATAAAGATTCTATTGCCCACAGAGGTCAATACAGAATATCTAGCATTGTTTGAGTTCTTTGGACAATTCACAATCACTATAATCCTTCCAGAGAGTTTTCTTACCTCACTCTCATGCAAATGTAAACACTGATACACTGGTCATTCAGGAATGGGAAGTGAGTATGCGAGACCTGTTCTCAGATCATGGGACAGTCGGATATGGGAATGATTATCCAGGTTGGATTGTTACATAAATCAATGGAGTGGGTAATAGTAGATGGAAATGATGAAAAAGGTAATCAATTTCAATATGACAGAAAAATTAATATTGAGCACTTGATGAAGCAGAAACAGGTGATTGCAGATGACTGCTCTTTACCTGTTGAGATAATTCTGGAACAGCAAAGAAGGATCCACAGCATGTCAAGGCCTAAAGAGAAAGGGGTAGATCATCTCTTAGTCTAATTAACAAAAGTAGTTGTCCCTGCTAATTCAAACCAATGTCACATCCCAAAACCAGAAACAACCTTTAATGGATACATAGAAGGTACAACAGAGAATTTGGCCCAAATGGTCTATGTTGGCATTTATTCTCTGCAGGAGCCTCCACACACCTAACTTCATCTCAATCGATTAGCTTTGGCTGCAATTCTTTTCTTCCTCATGTACTCACCCAGTTTTTTCCTAAATGTATCAATATTACTAACTTCAGTACAACTCATCCTAGTTTGTTCTAGTTCAACATCAATTTATATGTTTAAACGCATCCAAACATCTGATTTATTGATCAGCCAAATGCTTTCATTTATTACTCAGAAATTGAAGGCCTGGAGTGAAGGCATTTTTAAGACTAACAACGTCATAGAATTGAATGTTTTTTATATCAATCTACAAGTTAATTTGGATCAGATCAAATTAGACTTGGTCAATACTCACATGGTGCCTTAATTTCTGAAATCTGAGTCTGTATTTCTGCTTAAATTTCTCAGCTCTGTCTGTGGCATTCTGTGATTATGGCTGGCTAGAGACATCTGCCTTCCATCTGTGTACATGCTCTGTTTTAAGTGCTGCAACGTTGGACTGTGATTTGTCGTAGATTTAAGATAATTGGCCAAAGAACCGGAGGTGAGATGAGGAGGACATTTGTGACATGGAATCTGAAATGCACCACTTGAAAAGGATGGTGAAAGTAAATTCATTAATAACTTTAAGAAGGGACTGGTTAACTACTTGAAAGGGAAAACACTTTAAAACTACATGGAAAGAACAGGGGAAGGACAAACAGACAAACTTTGTCAAAGAATCTTCCTGGGTGCAAAGGCCCCATGATTCAACAATTTGAACCATATCTATGTAAACTGATGACCTGAATTTCTGGGCAGTGGTCAACAAAGCAAAGCAAAACACTGTGGATCCTGGAAACCTGAAATAGAAACACAAAGGTTTGGAAGACCTCAATGGGTCTGGCAGTATCCGTTGAGAGAGGAACAGAGTTAACGTCTCAAGTCCAAGATGACTCGTTTTCAGAACTGAACAGGGGTTGAAATTGGGATGGTGTTAACCAGATGAAAAACAGGGCAGGGTCATATGGAATAAAAATGGGATATATTAATTAGAAGACGGGGAAGATTAAATACTAAAGATATTATGGAACAAAAGGTAAAGCAAGTGGGAACAGTGGCAGTAAATAAATATATCATTGGTATAGCCATTGTGAATAACAGAATAAGAGTGACTCTGTCTGAAAGCGAGGACATTAGAAAATACAGGTAGGCCCTTGGGGGGCAAATAATTCAAAATGGATGACTGAGTTTAGAGTCTGAATCAGAAGATGAGGTGCTGTTCCTCAAGCTTCCTCTGGGATTCATTGGAACACCATGCAAAACTAAGGACAGGAGTGTCATCAGAGGAGCAAGATAGTGAATAAAAATGGCAAGCAATCAGAAGTTCAGGACTTAGCAGAAATGTCCTGCAAAGCAGTCACCCAGTCTCTTTTGCAAAATCAAAGATGAAAGTTTGGAGAAAGGAAACAGAGATATTAAGATAAATCTGAAAGCAAATTAAGAAATTGAAACAGAATCTTTCTTCCTGACAATTCCTTGACCCTTTATACTAATTTGTGGTAAATTACATTTCATTTTGTGTCGAGTGCCAATACTGACACCAATGAATTTCCAAATCTCACAAAACTAACTCCTCTTGAATCCCATTATCTGGGTGTTTGGGAGATGAAGGGGACTGAAGGAGAGATGTCAGGCAGATGAAGCTTCTCTCTTCACCTGATGATATGGACCCAACCGTGCCTGAAAACACATGCAGTTGATTTGTGCAGGTGGAATTGGAGGTGGAGCTCCTGCAGTTAAAGGAGGCTGAGACCAAAGGCTAATTGTACCAGAAAAACATATGATTTGTTGTAGAATTCTAAGAATCCCATTTATAGGTATCTGGTGATGAAAGATGCCATGTCCACATGATAAACAGCCTAGCCTTACTCACTGAGATGCCACAAACCATATGTACAGACTCTAGCACTCTTAGTTGGCAATCACCTTGAGGATTAGTCTTTCCACAGTATGGATTAGCAGAGAGCTGGATGCAAAGATATGCCATCTTCTGTAAGGAAGCTTCTAGCTAGCATGCATGCACTAGCAAGTCCAAAAAAACAGTAATCAAGTATAGTGTGAAACTTGGTTGTACCTCTTTATTCAAACTGCAATACTGACCTATGGTAATAGATTGAGTACCACAGAAGTCAAGTTTCCTGACCTTATAGTACACCACTACCTTAACTTTGGTAAGCATTAGGGATGGGCTACTTTACCACTTGACTGCAAAGATACAGCTACACCTTTGATTACTACTTATTTCCTCAGTGTCTTCCCATTTTGTTTTTGTGGGGGCTAATTATGAGAGAAACTATTTTCAGAGATTCAAGGGCTTCCTGAATTTTCTCACTTAATTGTGATGCTCTCCTTTAACTTCTCCTTCAATTTTCAGTCAACCTTACAGTCCCATCAT
Source organism: Chiloscyllium punctatum (assembly GCF_047496795.1). Classification (NCBI taxonomy): domain Eukaryota; kingdom Metazoa; phylum Chordata; class Chondrichthyes; order Orectolobiformes; family Hemiscylliidae; genus Chiloscyllium; species Chiloscyllium punctatum. The sequence continues at coordinate 117,298,238 of NC_092743.1, read as the reverse complement.
AGAATCATCACAGAAAGCGCAGAAAGAAACCATTTGGCTTATCGAGTCTGCATGGAGCATCCAAAAAGCATCCTCCCCACTCCCCCGACCCTTTCCCTGTTCCCTACTGATGCATTCTTTTGACCTTTCTAAAACTGCAGTTGAAGCTAGGATGACTAACTGAGCATGACAGTTGGATGTAATGCAACTCAATTTGAGTCATTCCCAGAATCGCTGCAGACAAGCTTGCACCAATGGTGAAAATTCACAATCCAGTTTCACACATCAGGTCACAGCCAGAACTACTGCTAATACTCATATTTAATAAATTTTGCATAATGTTTTGTGTGGCAGGGCTACTGCCATCTATTTAATGCCCTTGTACTTTGGATTTCTGGATGTCACCAGCTGTTATAATGAAGATGGCACAGGCAGGAGTCCATAATCATGCCATCTGCTTAGTGCACCTTGCCAGAGGTTGCAGGGGCACAAGTTTGTTTGAAAAAACTAAGTTTAAGAAGGATTTGCTTTCAAGTTAGAGCCTCAAATGCACAATTGTCTAGCAGAGTCTATATGATCCTTCACTCCTCTCCCAGTGCCATCTGTTCACCTGGATCTGATCAGCCAAACGTTCTGACTCTCCTCTTACTCTTGATTAGGTGTCATCTCCCACCAAGGAGTGGGACCAGGAGAGAAATGGTGGAGAGTAGAAAGAGTTACTAAGTTATGAAATGTGAGTGAGGTATTAAGAAAATAAAAGAAGACTTTTGGGTCAGTTAGGTTCAATTAGAATAGATACAGAACAGATTTTCAACGTGCCACAGAAATGTCACACTGACTCTAATTCACCTTCTATCCTTTCTGCAAAATGTTCTACCTTAACCTTGAACTGGTATCAGGCTTTGTTTTCTGAACATTTTTCCATGAGCCCTGGCTGCTTGAGTTACTGTCAGCAGCAGATGCCTGGACTAAATAGATGACCTGAAAATGTGTTGCTGGAAAAGCGCAGCAGGTCAGGCAGCATCCAAGGAGCAGGAGAATCGACGTTTCGGGCATGATCCCTTCTTCAGGAAACCCTTCTTCAGGAGGCTCATGCCCGAAACCTCGATTGTCCTGCTCCTTGGATGCTGCCTGACCTGCTGCGCTTTTTCAGCAACATGTTTTCAGCTCTGATCTCCAGCATCTGCAGTCCTCACTTTCTCCTAAATAGACGACCCTCAAGTTCAATTTCATTTAAAACAAAGAACAAAGAAAATTTACAGCCCAGGAACAGGCCCTTCGGCCCTCCAAGTCTGAGCCAATCCAAATGTACTGTCTAAACCTGTTGGTTAATTCCTAAGCATCTATATCCCTCTGCTCCCCACCTACTCATGCATCTGTCCAGATGCATCTTAAATGAATCTACCGTGCCTGCCTCTATCACCTCTGCTGGCAACGCGTTCCAAATGACCACCACCTTCTGTGTGAAGTACTTGCTGTGTGTTTACCCCTTAAACTTTCCACCTCTCGCCTTGAAAGCATGACCTCTTGTTATTGAAATCTTCACCCTGTGAAAAAGCTTATCTCTATCCAACCTGTCTATACCCTTCATGATTTTATAAACCTCAATCAGGACCCCCTCAATCTCCTTTTTTCTAATGAATATAAATCCAACCTCTCTTCATAGCTAGCACTTTCCATACAGGCAAAATCCTCGTAAACTTTCTCTGCACCCTTGTTAAAGTGTCCACATCCTTTTGGTAATGTGGCGACCAGAACTGTACACAGTATTCGAAATGCGGCCGAACCAATGTCTTGTACAATGTTAACATGACTTGCCAGCTCTTATACACAATACCCCATCCAATGAAGGCAAGCATACCATATGCCTTCTTGACCACTCTACCAACCTGTGCAGCAACCTTCAGGGTACAATGGACCTGCACTCCTAGATCTCTCTGCCCATCAACTTTTCCAAGGCTCTTCCGTTCATTGTATAATTCGCTCTCGAATTAGTCTTGCCTAAATGCATCACCTCATATTTGTCCAGATTGGAAACCATCTGCCACTTTTCCACCCAACTCTCCAATCTATCTATACCCTCCTGTATTCTCTGACAGCCCCTTTGCTTTCTGCTACTCCACCAATCTTTGTGTCATCTGCAAACTTGCTGATCATACCAACAGTGCCCACTTCTAGATCATTTATGTATATCACAAACAACAGTGGCCCCAACACTGACCCCTGTGGAACACCACCTGGTCACCTTTCTCCATTTCGAGAAACTCCCTTCAACTACTACCCTCTGTCTCCTGTTGCTCAACCTGTTCTTTATTCACCTAGCTAGAACATCCTGACACCATGTGACTTCACTTTCTCTATTAGTCTACCATGGGGAACCTTATCAAACGCCTTGCTAAAGTCCATGTATATGACATCAACAGCCCTTCCTTCATCTGTCAACTTGGTCACTTCCTCGAAGAACTCTATTAAGTTGGTAAGGCATGATCTCCCCCGCATAAAACCATGTTGCTTATCACTGATAAGTCCATTCTTTTCTAAATATAAATAGATTTTATCTCTCAGTACCCTCTCCAGCAATTTTCCCACCACCGATGTCAGGCTCACTGGTCTGTAGTTACCCAGAATATCCCTACTACCCTTCTTGTACAGGGGGACAACATGAGCAACCCTCCAGTCCTCTGGCACCTCACCTGCATTTAAGGATGCCACAAAGATATCTGTCAGAGCCCCAGCTATTTCCTCTCTCACCTCCCTCAGCAACCTGGGATAGATCCCATCCGGTCCTGGGGATTTGTCCACCTTAATAACCTCTAGCATACCCAACACATCTTCCCTACTTATGTCAACGTGATCCAGACTAATCAAACTTCTATCTCTAATCTCAACATTCATCATGTTCCTCTCCTCAGTGAACACTGATGCAAAGTAATCATTCAGAATCTCACCCATTCTCTCAGGTTCGACACACAGCCTTCCTTCATTATCTTTTAGTGGACCAATCCTTTCTTTAGTTACCTGCTTGCTTCTTATATAAGAATAAAATGTTTTGGGATTTTCCTTAATTCTGTTTGCTAAAGTTATTTCATGACCCCTTTTAGCCCGCTTGATTCCTTGTTTAAGACTTGTCCTACTCTTCTGATATTCCTCCAGGGCCCGTTCTGTTCTTATCTGCCTAGACCTTATGTACGCTTCCCTTTTCCTCTTGTCTAGTCATACAGTTTCTCCTGTCATCCACTGTTCACGAATCCTGCCCTTCCGATCCTTTGCCTTCAATGGGACATGCCTATCCTGCCGTTAACCTATCTTTGAAAGCCTCCCACATCTCAAATGTGGACTTCCCTTCAAATAGCTGCATCCAATCCACATTTCCCAGCTCCGTCTGAATTTTGATATGATTGGCCTTGGCCCAGTTTAGCACTCTTGCCTTAGGACCACTCTCTTCTTTATCTACGAGTATTCTAAAACTTACGGAATTATGGTCACTGTTCCCAAAGAAATCCCCCCCCCCCACCACCCCGCAACTTCTACCACCTGTCCTGGCTCATTCCCCAGTACCAGGTCCAATATGGCCCCTTCCCTTGTCGGACCATTGACAAACTGCTCAATTTACACTTTGACTATGTGCATGGTAGGAAATACAGTGGGGATATGCCATTTCTTTCATTTCCATGTTCTTTCTCTACACCTGGGCTGTCTTGATATAAGCCCAAAGGAGTATTTGAGGGAGTAGATTGCATCAAGGTGGAAAAATAATGAAACAATATCTGGGACTTCATTCCAACACCACCCAGCCTAGATTCAACAGAAATTCAAGAAGTAAGCCAGGGCACCCTCTTGAGTCCATTTCCATATTTATGATCCATGCTTCTTTTCAACTACTTATTTGATTCCTAGTTCAGTGGTGATCACTAAGAAAATAGTGAGGCCTAGTTGGGATATTAAAAAATTTTACTCAAGCCACAAGTAGAATTTGAACAAGTACTTAAAACTTCTTTGTGATTTATTTCTTCAAAAAGTTAGTAGAATGTATTAATGACCATACAGAAGTCCTAATTGTGGTCTACTCAAAGTTCAATATACATTGAGCATAGCTTCTCCATTTTACCTTTTTCTATTCACTGGTATTAGCTGTGGTACTTCATTTTCTTAACCTTTGACAATGAATGATAATCTTTAGCATTTTAATGATAACTATTATATATTCACCTATTTAATTATTTACAGCTATCCCCTATTTAGCTCCCCTAACATCTTCCTAAAAATGCGAAACTAACTCATGCCAAATTACTTTCCCATAAGCAACCATGTAATAAGGATGGGTTACATTCTTGAATTGAAATTTGTAAATTCAAACCCTACTGGCTGCCTTGAACCTATCTGGCCCACGAATCTCCTTGCTGACTCTAAACAATTCACAAACTCCTAATAAATTACTAATCCTTTCTACTTTCCATCATCTTTCCCTGGATCCACACCTTGACCCTCCCGCTAACACTTTCCTCATTCCTGAAGAAGGGCTTATGCCCGAAACGTCGATTCTCCTGTTCCTTGGATGCTGCCTGACCTGCTGCGCTTTTCCAGCAACACATTTTCACCTCCCTCCAAATTGCCAAGTGCCCTGTTCCTCACTATGTGTGAGGGCTCAGCAGATTAATGGTGAGTGGGAGGAAGCAAGCAATGGAGTGAGACGGGCTATAGATCTGAGCGTCATCAAGGAAAGTAGCAAAAAGATGGGTCAATGAATGAGAGGGTTGGCTATAGAAAAAGGCAATGAAAAGACACCAGGAAACAAGTGGGGACTACAGGCAGCTTAAGAACTATTTACAGAATACCACTGTCCTAGTTAAATGATGTTCTACAGGGTTGATTTTTCTCATAACAAATGTCCCACAAGTGTTCCTTTTGGAGATTTACACATGCTGCAACATCTCTGAGGAAGGGCTTATGCTCGAAATGTCGATTCTCCTGCTCCTCGGATGCTGCCTGACCTGCTGTGCTTTTCTAGCACCACACTCTCGAGTCTGATCTCCAGCATCTGCAGCCCTCACTTTCTCCTACATGCTGCAAAGTTCCCATTACATCAGTTCTCCTTCTGTGTGATACACTTTTCTGAGGTAGGCCTTAATAGGGGAGCACAGTACCCATCAAACCAAGGGCACAAATGATTTATAATATATTGGACAGATCATTTTGTTTCCAGATTTTCCAAGACCAGGCGCACAACCCACGATGCGTGTTGGGACCCCAAAGAGGTTCCGACATGCTGACCCTCACTGGATTTATGCAGGTAGTTGAAACTTCTGGGGGGCAATTCCCCTGCTCCTCAAGATCCTCCGCAAAGATCTAACTCAGGTGTCAGTGACTTTGAACACTGCTGTGGTACTTTGCTGGATAGTCATCTTGGAGATATTAGACAAATGAAAGCAAGTCTAGCTCCTTGGTAACAACAAAACTGACTCTCCCAATCTGTTCTTAAGCTCTCTCAGCACCGCTAATGATCCTCTAACCAACTAGCTCAACAACTACCCAACTATTTCTTAACTCGCTGATCAATACATCATTACCCAATTGCGACCCTTTCATCCAATCCAAATACTACCACCTCCGATCATTCTAATCCCAGAAAACTCAACTACCCTTCTTGACCAGTCCTGAGTAGCTCCGACTGTCCACTTTACCACCGACCACTTATAAATCACTTAACAATTTCCTAACTCTTTCACACGATCATTTATCCACATACTCATTCATTCACACATTCATTCATCCACACACTCATTCATCCACACACTCATTCATCCACACACTCATTCATCCACACACTCATTCATCCACACATTCATTCATCCACACACTCATTCATTCACACATTCATTCATCCACACATTCATTCATCCACACACTCATTCATCCACACACTCATTCATCCACACACTCATTCATCCACACACTCATTCGTTCATGCTGAACCTTTTAGCTTACGGCATGGTAGCTAGCGACATGAAAAGGGATGCGTTTAGCTATTCCCCCTGTATTACGGCATTCTAATGGAGCTCTTTGATTAATATTGAATTCTATACTTTTGAAGAAGGCAGACTCAATGGCAAGAAATACAGAGCAACATTGGGGTCAGGAAAAGTTTGCCCTGAGTGGTAATTCGATGAAGAATGCCACTGTGCAGAAGATCCAGGCCATTGTAACATGTACATTTGACCCATGATCATTCCAGCTTCTCAAGCCTGGTCTGCCATTCAGTTAGATCATGGTCAATCCGCACCTCATCTCAATTTATCCAACTTTGCTCCATATCCCTTACCTAACAAAAAATTATTGCTCTCGTCTTTGAAAGTTCCCATTTATATGGTATCTAGAGCCTTTCAGCGAAGGAGAAATTCAGATTTCAAAATTTCCGATCACAGCAAAAGTCTACAGTCAGCAATCTAATAATAATTAATGCAATGACAGGTATGGATTCTGGATATAATGATTCCTGAAAATGCAAAATGATCCTTCAGTCAGGGGCACCTTGCTTTTTCTGAGCTTTCTACCTTGATGCAGTTCATTACTCCTCAATGCATTGGTCAGACTTCTATCTGCCTTCTATCAGACTCAACCGCAGCCATAGGCTACTATTTACCAGGATGAGATTGATTGATGATTTTTCCTGTGAGACTCAAGCCTGTACAGTGAGTCCTGGCACAGCTTCTGCTCCCATACCTGCAACCAGCTCCTGGCTGCAATTAGTGACCAGGTGGCCTTCACCACAGTAGTTGACATGATGCTGCCTTTTGAGGCAAATTATTATGTACTTGTGTGACTAAACAGAATGATAAATGATGGAAGGATAGAGGCTAAGCCTCTGGCATCTTTCTTCAAATGTCAACCTTAAATATCAGGGACCCCTTCCTCATAGAGTTGACAAAGCAATGTTGGAATTCCTGCCATCATTGTCATCTCCCTCTTGCCATGCGTTGCCATCTCCTTTGAGAGTACCACAGGGAGAATTTTCAATTGCCCTCAGAGGCAGGGCAGGAGATGCCTGGGGCTAGCAATTGTGCCACAGAGAGGCATGACAGCTTCCAGAATTCTTTCAGCACAGAAGAATACCGTTTAGCCTGCCATGTCTCTGCTGGCTCTCCAAACGAGCAGCTCACTTAGCACAATTCTCCTGCTCTCTCCCCGTCACCCTGCACATTGTTCCTTTTCAAATAACCATCTAATTTCCTTTTGAAAATGACAACAACACAGCAGAATATGGGACACATTGGAATATAGATTTGCATTACAATTAGTTCCTTGTTCTGTACATTTGATGGAACAATTTAAAATCCCTCATTTGTTTAAAAAATAATTATAGGCCCAGAACTTCTGGTCTCTGGACCCAAGTAGACTGGATGAACCCCAAGGATGTGTTCTGTGACCCCTCAGATATGCCACACACCCCACACACACACCCCCCCCCCACACACACACACCCCACACACACACACCCCCCCCACACACACACACCCCCCACACACACACCCCCCCACACACACCCCCCCACACACACACACCCCCTACACACACACCCCCACACACACACACACACCCCACACACACACACCCCACCCACACACACACCCCACACCCACACACACACACCCCACACACACACCCCCCCCACACACACACCCCCCACACACACACCCCCCCACACACACACCCCCCCCACACACACACCCCCCACACACACACAATCCAATCAGAATTGCCCAGGCTGTTTGAATGTGCTAAGCTACAAAACGAATTCAGATGTTTAAGTGCACTTCATTGTTAATGTAATTTTCATGTTTGATGAGGAACAAAAGTTTATGTAGAGCCATAGTATTCCTGTATTAGATTTACCCAAGCATTGAGAAACCAGACTGCAAAATACTGACAGTCTTCTTGCACTGACATGGACCTCATATATTTGGAGTCCTCTTTGCCTGTAGAAATCTTACTGAAGTTGAAAGGGATATCAGCAATCTCTAATCAAACATCTTGCTGCAATGGTTTGGTCACATTTGCTAGATTATCACTTAATGAAAGCATCAAGATAGATTCCCAGAGAGTGGATTTAATGCTCAATATAAAATGATTGTATATCACACACCAGCTGAACATGAATTAACTGATGGTTTGCTCATGGTACTCAGCAGCTTTTCTCAATGTGCTTTGAGCCTCCCACACACTCAGTGAGATACTCCTTGGATCTGCGGGAATCCTGCCAATCTGTAGAATTGGACAGCTTTTCCCTGATGGTTTCCTGATTCCCTCACACCATCTCCCATGCACAGCCCCCATAACGATAGGCAGCAGCCAAAAAGATACTGCAGTCTTTTTAAGCTAATATGGGCACTTCGATTTTGTAGCAATACATGGAAATTCCCCTGTCTGGAGGTATGTTGTGAATGCATTGTTACGGATTCCATGCACATGCACTGATACTTCCAGGGCAATCAAAGTTAAGAAGGGAGACTGTGCACTTCCTCTGTGGGACCGAGGGGCGCGGTTTTTGTTTTTGGGCCCTTTTGATATAAAAACGACTCAGATTTGAATGCAAACACAGAGAAAGCTGGAGAAACTCAGTAGGTCTGGCAGCATTGGAGGAATGAGAAACAACTCTGCTTCTGAATTTGTGTAAATGGTTGATGTTCGCAGGCACTTCGTATACATGAAAAATCAGGAATGTTAAAATGCTAACAGATCATAGGAATTCCACACTTTCCTCTACCTTTCTTCCTTCCCTCAACTCCTGGGTCAGTTTCAGCTGAGCAAAGAGACAGTTAAACATGATCATGCATCTCCTTCACAACATGGACATTGGGGAAAACCAACAGTATCTGGTCCATAAGGGCTCACACAACCCTGCCCTGTCCCCTTGGGTAATATTATAGTACTCTAAAGATATAATGCCTGTGCAAACACACTCTTTCTTCAAATGAACTGTTGGGAGAAGTTTGTCATACTCAGACTTTTGACTGTACTACTTTAGGACAGATCACGTGAACAAGAACATATAGCCTACAGGACAGTAATTAGTGCCAACTGCTGAAACATCAGTATGTGTATGGGTTGCATGAAGGATTCTTCCCTGAATGTTAATTTTTAGCAAGATCGTCCTCAGGTCTGTGTTTCTCTCATTCATTTGTCAAATAAAACTTTGCTGAGAAACACAGTTTAAAATTGCACAGCAAGTTGGAAAATAATAATAGCTCTGAGCTGTAAACTTGAATGAGGCCAGCATTTATTGCCCATTGCTAATTGCCCAGAGGTAGTTAATTACATTGTTGTGGGTCTGCAGTCACACATAGGCCAGGTAAGGATGGCAGTTTCCTTTCCTAAAGGACATTAGTGAGCCACATTGTTTTTTTCCTAACAATCAACAATGGTTTCATGGTCATCTGTTGGCTCTTAATTCCAGATTTGTTTTTAAATTGAATTCAAATTCCATCATCTGCCATGATGGGATTTGAACCTAAGCTCCCAGAACATTACCTGCATCTCTAGCTATCATACCAATAGGCTATCACGTCCTCTTGTCAAGTATCATTGAGGTCCAAACAAGATGATGCTTCTTTTAAGGAAGCTGTGGGAATTTTTGCCTTAGACTCAGGTGCACATTCTCAGGGTCTGGAAGTAAGAGTTTTCCTGTTGGTTTTTTCTATACTACCCGTGATTATGTTACTATATTGGACTAACTGTCATGACCAATGCAAGTCCATGGATGTTCCTGCCATATAAGTCCATTATACCTGAACACTAACATGAAAAATTAGGCCAATAATGCTGAATTTACAGGGCAAGATGAATCATCTGCAAGTACTTTGTAAACACAGTGTGCTGCACCTTTAACTGAAAATATGTAACCTAGAAGGTAGTTAATACAACATAAAAACCTCACATTGACATGATTCCCAGACACTATCCAGGTATCAGGCTTGGATCATTGTGAGTGCTCTTTCCTCTGAGTTAGAAGGTTGTGTGTTCATGCCCCAGTCCAAAACATTGTTTGCAGGATGTCGATGTTGTTGGGAAGGCTAGTGTTTATTATGTGGAGGTGCTGGTGTTGGACTGGGGTAGATAAAGTTCAAAATTACACAAGGCCAGGTTATAGTCCAACAAGTTTATTTGGAAGTACTAGTGTTTGGAGTGCTGCTCCTTCACCAAGTAGCTGTGGAGTAGGATCATAAGACACAGAATTTATAGCAAAAGATCTCAGTGTCATGCAGCTCAAACGATTTATTGAACAAATCTAGATTGCTGCTAAGTCTTTCATCTTTTAGAATGGGTTGCAGGTTTTGGTTACCTTTTTTTCATAAAACCTTCAGTTATCTTGAGAGTGTGACTTGAGAGAAGTTCTGGGATTTACATTTTAAAGAACCGGAACTTGTAACCCATTCTGAAAGCTGAAAGATGAACAGGCAATCTAGGTTTGTTCAACAAATTGTTTCAGTTACATGACGCTATAATTTTTTGCCATAAATCCTGTGTCTTATGATCTTATTCCACAGCTACCGGATGAAAGAGCAGCGCTCCGAAAGCTCGTGCTACCAAATAAACCTGTTGGACTATAACCTGGTGTTGTATGATTTTTAATAGTATTTATCATCTTTCCTTATAAAAGTATGTGGTGAGCCTTCTTCTTAAAGCACAGCAGCTGATGTGGATTCTCACAACTCTTGAGCATGCAACCTAGGCTGATGCCTCAATGAACGACCGCTGTGTTACTGATGAGATATTAAACTGAGTCCCGCCCTCTTTCATCAAGTGGACATTCAAGATCCCATCAACCAAAATGTGAAGTAAAGCAAAGGAGTTCTCTCTATTGTCCTGGCCAACATTTATTCCTTGACCAACATCTCACAATACAGGTATCTGATCACTTATGATTTTTTTTAGATTAGATCCCCTACAGTGTGGAAACAGGCCCTTCAGCCCAACAAGTCCACACCAACACTCCGAAGAGAAACCCACCCCCTATATTTACCCCGACTAATCCACCTAACACTACAGGCAATTTACCTGACCTGCACATCTTTTGGACTGTGGGAGAAAATTGGAGCACCCGGAGGAAACCCACACAGACACAGGGAGAATGTGCAAACTCCACACAGACAATTGCCTGAGGCTGGAATTGAACCCAGGTCCCGTGCGCTGTGAGGCAGTACTGCTAACCACTGAGCCACCGTGCAGTTGTACCAAATGCTCCCTAAATTATCATCATGGCTATAATTGAAGAGTATTTTTATTGGCTGTAAAGTGCATTGAGATATGCAGAGGTTATGAAAGCATTAGACAAATGCAAGATTTTTCCTTCACCTAACTAGCTCTGTGAATGGGAAGCACAGTTAATAAAAGCAAATATTGATGACATTTCCTATCCTCCCCCGAAACGGTGACAGGTTTTTTTCTCCTGTGTAGCTCCTGCTGCCCACAGGCAGGGGGTCAGGAATGTGTGTTCGTATACCCTTGGCCTGCACCTGTCCTTCATATTATCTATGAAATAAACCCTGTAGACCTGAGTAAAATGCAGAGCGATAAAGTCAACTGACCTGTGATGGACTGGTGACACTGATCTCAGGAACAAAGTTGTCCTCAAAGAAGTTGATGATATTTTCCTGGTGCAGCTCCTTTGTTGGGGTGAGTTTCGGAGGTGGTGGAACTGGAGGGCCTTTCCTCAGCTAGAAAAAGCAGGGAGGAAAGGAGAAATAAACCGGAGAGAGGAATGAAAACAAGACTGGCAACAGAGGGAAATGACAAAGTACACGGATCCTGTAATCTAACAGGAACTTGACTACGAGCAAACATGGGCTGAACTACTTGACTTCCTGTCCTTTCATTTTAATGGAGTTGTGGAATAGATCTTAAATAAAGGCACTCAATATTTTCAATGGTCCCACAGCTATAAACAGACGGACAGTTTTTGAGCAGAAACAAAAAAAAATGATCAAGTTGTTCCCTCATTTATGAGATCTGAAATATTTGAAATCGCTCATTTTAATCCCGCTGACTGTAAAACAGTCCAGACAGAAGAAGCAGGAGATCATGTGGCTTGGCATTCAGCTGACCACAGCAGTTGGCAGGGCCCAGCCTCTAGGATAGAGCATCTATAGATTCAAGATTCTGTCCCCAGTCTACATCATAGCTATGTTGCCATTGCTGGTGGGAAGCTAACTGCTGCTTCCTGATCACACTGCTCAGTCAAAATTGCATTCAAATCCTGATCATATCATTAGCATGTTCTAAAGGACCCATCCCCTGAGTAGCTACGCTTGCAGATAAATATCTTGAGCAATTCTAGCCTAGTTTTGCATTTGTTGGGGAGAGCGTTTCTGAAAATGTTAGTGGGGCAATAAGATGTCCACTTTGTGATGTTCATATTTTAGAATGGAACTCGGGTATGGTGACATTGTGCTGGGTGGATGCAAAACCAGTCTATTGGGTCACCTCTGCCCTCATCAAACAACAATTTTAAAAGGATCATGGCCAAGGACAAGATCTTCAATCCAATCAATCCAGAGGACTGGTGGAAGCCACACCTGCTGCGAGTTGACTCATGTTTATGGGCTTTGTAAAGGTGCCAATATTCCCAATTATTGGAAATTGTTCCAATGAGGAGATAGATTACCTTAAAATCCAAGCCTGCATTTCTCTGGGATTTTTGAATCCAGTATGCCACTGTCCTTGTTTCCTTGCCTGTAAGTGGGTTGGGCGCTGAATTAGGTTTATGCAGGCCCAGGTCCTTTGTGTTGACTACACAAAGGCCCAGGTCCATAAACAGGAAAGGGACTAGGTCTCTTGCTGTCACCACCTCCAGCAATGGATTATTGAGTCTGTGAATACTGAGGCAGAGAATGCAGACAAGTGGCATCAGGCATTTGTGCCACATAAATGATGTGTTAATATTTATTGAGAACCCTGCATCCAAAACGTATGCCTTACAGGTGCTACATGAATTGTGCATTTGCAGCATTTTACATATTTGCGTGTATATTTTCTTCTATTTCTCTCATTACTATGACATCATTCTTTATACCCCTTTAAAGCAATTTTCAATGGTTCAAAATTGCCTGATGCGTAAAGTCTCAGCATAAACAAGTTACATTTCATGAAGAAAATGTTGGTTTGTCTATCCCACTAAATACTTCACCTGAATCCAGTAACCCCACTATTTTTGTTCTTTTTTCAAACTTTACCTGAGATGGTGACTTGGGACGAGTCGGAGTATGAGCTGGTGATGGTGCTAAAGGTGCTAAACTATGGTTAGGACTGGTCACTGGGCTACTGGGTGGAGATGGTTCTTCCGGTGGCGTTGGGGTCTTGGAAATTCTCAATGGGCCCGAGTCACTGTAACAGGACAACAAAGCATACAACAAGTTAGCTGGTGATACTGAAAGAAGATTCTATATAAGCCGAATCATTCGTTCTAAATAAAATCTAGACCCAAACTGCACTTCCTTCTTCCATTCACCAGCCAAACACACTTCACACACGCTTTTGGGACTTCCGCCATGTGAAGTATTATTCAAGTGAAAGCTCCAACATTCACTGCAATGCTAATTCACACAGTGCAAGCATACTTCCCTTGCAAATGCAATGACAAAATAGCCTTGTATTCGTAACATTTACCCTGAAACTGAGATAAAATACAAATGTTTGGAGACACTTATCCAGAAGGGCAATCCTGAGGTTGAAAAGTTTGTTCTGTATTACTTGTTTTATATTTAAACTATCTGCTTTTTTAAATTCTAAAACATAAGCAGGAATTACATTAGACAAATTATCAAGGGGTTAGATATGTATACAAATGCAACAACTAAACATGAAGATCAACAACAGACATGAGACAAATGCACAAGGATTGGCAATAACAATCAGCAAGGACAATTTTAAACATTGATTGGGTTTACCAGCTGGCAATAATTTTGCTTCATTTTATTTCTGGTCAGAAGACCAAGATCTAAGCCTGACAGCAGGACTAAAGCTCACATGGTTTAGTATTCCTAGCTACAATCAAAAACTAATCATTCATGTATATTAGATACATGCTTCAATCCTACCTCCATCTCCTTTGTCAACAGTAGCAAAAAACAGTGTGAAATAATATCAAACATTTGATAATATCCAACCGTTAATCATTTAAAACATTAAGCACACTTCAGTGAGATTGCATTAAAAAGCATTTCAAGAATCCAGTAGCAATTAAACTAGACTTGCAGAAACAATAACTAAACAGCAACAGAAAATAACTAAACAAGCAATGAGAATGCGCCTTTCAATCAAGCACACCCTTTGCATACCCCATAGACAATACTCTCTAATCCCCTTCCACAGATATGTACACTTGACCCTATTGTAGACGCTACCCCACCCAACTGAGCGCCTTCCACAGATCATGTACAACTTACTCTTTTATGGACCCGATCCCAATCATTTAAGCTCATTTCACAGCCTATGGACACTCCATCACATCAATTTTTACTCTACCCACTCAGACTCCTTTCTGCAGCCTATATACACTCAACTGTTTCGTTGATTATACTCCATCCATTTAATCTCCTTCCACAGCTGCTATTATACTCCAACATGGAGCTTTACTGGATTTTTATTTATCTGCAAAAGGAAGCAGGAGTCAGACCCACATTTTGCAGATATCACCATCATTCTGAGATGGAGATAAAAATGTAAATGATTTGGAGACATTAATCCAGAAGAACAATCCTGAGGTTAAAGAACTTGTTTCGTAATTAAACTTTTTAATTATGTTGCATCATTCCCTGATGCAATGCCTCTTCCTAGAGAACTGACATTAGCCATTGATATAAGTGCAGCATAGGAACAAGCAAACAATGAAGGCAACTGAGGCTTGGTCAAGCACAGTTTAGTTTCAGTATGCTAGTCAACAGTTTTGTAAAAGTCATAGAATGGGGGATTTGTTAATGTAGCATCTACATTAGATGGAGAACCATGATCTTTGAATCATACAATTGCGTATATACTGTATTCAGGTATCAGATATATTTGCATTCACAAACACACAGGCTTACATATACATGAACATACATCTATACATGTGGTTACACTCAAACACATCACTGCAATTAAAAGTCCCCGTAAAAAAAACTGATGTGAAACTATACACAAATAGGATCTCCATTAGCTTGATATCGGTTGAATATTCTCCCCTACAGAAGACTGTCCAAACTCATACATTTATTTACTAGATGATAGGATTGTATGAACACTAATACTAGTCAGAAACTGCAAATGGGACAATTTCATTCTCAACATGCAAACAATTCCTCCTTCATCTTTAAAAGGATAAGGGAGGCCTGTTATTGGGAGGTGAGATTCAAGAGCTCCATTTCAAGCAATGCTGCTGAATTAGTATAGAGCATGGTATCCAGACATTTACAGCAACAGATGATACCCTGCAGGGGAGACTTGCACCTCTCTACTCAGAGTTCTTCCATACGGATAAGCTGGATTCAGAACTCAAGCTCAAACATTACATTGTAAGCGACTTTCATGCACTAACATTAATCCTAATTTTCCTAGAAGGTTTGAACACTCAATTACATGGTCATATAGGAATGAGAACAGACCATTCAGCTTCTTCAGCCTGATGCATTCATTCAGATCTTAACTGGTACGTAACTAAATGAAACACCTTCACGATTTACCACAGTTAGTGCAGGGAGTGAATCTGTACTCTTGGTCTTCATTCTGCACACACTTGAGTCATTAAGGACAAAAGGGTGACTAGGAAGAGAACAGGACCCCTCAAAGATCAGCAAGACAGCCTATGAGTAGAACCGTCGGAGATGGGGGAGATACTTAATGAGAATTTTGCATCAGTGTTTACTGTTGAGAAGGACATGGAAGATACAGAATGTGGGGAAATAGATGGTGACATCTTGAAAAATGTTCATATTACAGAGGAGATGGTGCTTAATGTCTTAAAATGCAGAAAGGTGGATAAATCACCAGGACCTGATCAGATGTACCCTAGAACTCTGTGGGAACTAGGGAAGTGATTGGTGGGCCCCTTGTAGAGATATTTGTATCATCGATAGTCACAAATGAGGTGCTGGAAGACTGGAGGTTGGTTAACGTGGTTCCACTATTTAAGAAAGGTGGTAAGGAAAAGCCAGAGATCTATAGACCAGTGAGCCTGATTTGGATGGAGGGCTAGTTGTTAGACCAAATCCTGAGAGACAGGATTTACTTGTGTTTGGAAAGGCAAGGACTGATTAGGAATCGTCAACATAGCTTTGTGCATGGGAAATCATGTCTCATGAACTTTATTGAGTTTTTGAAGAAGTAACAAAGAGGATTGATGAGGCCAGAATGGTGAACGTGATCTATATGGACTTCAGTAAGGCGTTCAACAAGGTTCCTCATGGGAGACTGGTTAGCAAGGTTAAATCTCATGGAATACTGAGAGAACTAGCCATTTCGATACAGAACTGACTCGAAGGTAGAAGACAGAGGGTGGTAGTGGAGGGTTGTTTTTCAGACTGGAGGGCTGTGACCAGTGGTATGCCACAAGGATCGGTGCTGAGTCCACTACTTTTCACCATTTTTATAAATGATTTGGATGTCAACAAAGGAGGTATGTTTAGTAAGTTTGCAGATGACACCAAAATTGGAGGTGTAGTGGACAGTGAAGAAGTACCTCTGAGTACAACGGGATCTTGATCAGATGGGCGAGGAATGGCAGATGAGGTTTAATTTGTATAAATGCGAGGTGCTGCATTTTGGAAAGGCAAATCAGGGCAGGATTATACACTTAATAGTAAGGTCGTGGGGATTGTTGCTGAGCAAAGAGACCTTGGAATGCAGATTCATAGCTCCTTGAAAGTGAAGACTCAGGTTGATAGGGTGGTGAAGAAGGTGTTTAGTATGCTTTCCTTTATTGGTCAGAGCTTTGAGTATAGGAGTTGGGAAGTCATGTTACAACTATACAGCACATTGGTTCGGCCACTTTTGGAATATTGTGTGCAATTCTGGTCTCCCTCCTACAGGAAGGCTGATGTGAAACTTGAAAGGATTCAGAAAAGATTTACAAGCATGTTGCCAGTGTTGGAGGGTTTGAGCTATAGGGAGAGGCTGAATAGGCTGGAGTTGCTTTCCCTGGAGCGTCGGAGACTGGTGGGTGATCTTATAGAGGTTTATAAAATCATGAGGGGCATGGATAGGATAAATAGAAAAGGTCTTTTCCCTGGGATGTGAGAGTCAAAAACTAGAGGGCATAGGTTTAGACTGAAAGGGGAAAGATTTCTTATGGTATGGAATGAGCTGCGAGAGGAAGTGGTGGAGGTTGGTATAATTACAGCATCTGGATGGATATATGAATAGGAAGGATTTAGAGAGATGTGAGCCAAATGTTGGCAAATGGGATTAGATTAATTTAGGATATCTGGTTGGCAAAGACAAGTTGGATCGAAAAGTTTACTTCTGTGCTGTACATCTCGATGACTCCATCTGACCAACTGAGCTAATCAAACCCCACACGGCTAAATAATACCAATAAATATGATATTTTCAAAAAGATAAAGACTCCCTCAGTGGTATTTAGCGAAGAAAATGACTAGTAGTAGGGGTAGTGTGAGTAAAAAATTTAACGATAATTGAAAAGTAAAATTGAGTAGGTGAAATGCTGAAGGTTGGCCTGATCCAACCAATTTCTGTTGGGTGCTAGGGTTGTAGTAAAGGTACCCTCCTCCAGATTTACAAAATCAACTTTCATAGGGAACCTCTGAATGTAAAATTGGCCTGTAAGTTTGTCAAGAAGGTAGTACAAATTTATCTAAAACAGAGGCTTTGATGGATTTAAGTTTTCAATACATACGATACCTGGGTGCACCTTGGATACTAAATGCTTTATCAGCATGCTGCTCTCCGAGTTTACTCATAATTTCATAGAGTTTGTGACAGAGCTAGAAAACAGAAAGGAACAAAAATGACATGGTATGTCCAATTAAACTCATAAAGTGTCATGAACAGGCATTCTTGGTTCCAGATTCTCAAAATTTTCCATCAAGGAATAACACAAGGAAACATCAGTGTATAATTGCTACAAAATGCTTACTCACTGTAGAAGCTCATTTATTATTCAGTTAATTAAGTGAAAATACCATTCATATTATAAAGGATTCCTCTTTAAACCACAGAAAAAGAGATTTAAAAAATTAAGACTTTAGGTCGTCGTGCATTGTGCGACAGGAGAGTATATCATGGAATAGAGATCAGTGGGTCCATGAATGATGTGAGCCAGGAATTAGATATATTCACTGGTAAAATCCCTGATACACACACTCCAGTCTTACAAAGCTTTGTATCAGTCTCACATCATGACTTACTTGAAGGTTTTACTTCTTAAAATTTTCAATATTTTTTTCATGGTGAATAATTTATACTGTTCTTTAAGTTGAACTCTATACAAGTAGTGAGAAACAGGACAAAGTTTCTTGGAATGATGATGAATAATGATCCATTAAATATTCAATAATATTTCCAAGCACAAAGGATGTGAGATATGAGGAAATATCAGAGAGATCAGCAGAGAACACATTGAGAGGAACTTCATTACGGTGTCCAAATGATAGACAATAGACAATAGGTGCAGGAGTAGGCCATTCTGCGCTTCCAGCCTGCACCACCATTCATTACGATCATGGCTGATCATCCTCAATCAGTATCCTGTTCCTGCCTTATCTCCATAACCCTTGATTCCACTATCCTTGAGAGTTCTATCCAACTCTTTCTTAAATGAATCCAGAGACTGGGCCTCCACTGCCTCTGGGACAGAGCATTCCACACACCCACCACTCTCTGGGTGAAGAAGTTTCTCCCCATCTCTGTCCTAAATGGCCTATCCCTTATTTTTAAGGGGCTCACCCATCAGCAGAAACATGTTTCCTGCCTCCAGAGTGTCCAATCCTTTAATAATCTTACACGTCTCAATCAGATCCCCTCTTAGTCTTCTAAACTCAAGGGTATACAAGCCCAGTCACTCCAATCTTTCAACATAAGATAGTCCCGCCATTCCAGGAATTGACCTCGTGAACCTACGCTGCACTCCCTCAATAGCCAGAATATCTTTCCTCAAATTTGGAGACCAGCACTGCACACATCATTCCAGGTGCAGTCTCACCAGGCCCCTGTACAGCTGCAGAAGAACCTCTTTGCTTCTATACTCAATCCCTCTTGTTATGAAGGCCAGCATGCTATTAGCTTTCTTCACAACCTGCTGAACCTGCATGCTTACCTTCATTGACTGGTGATTTAATGACAAACCCAGAATTTTACCTGATAATAGGTGAAGGAAATAGAATGTATCAGAAAAAAACAAGTTACTGGAAAAGATATTACAAAGAACTTCTTTATTCAAGGTCATTGATTGTCAGAAATGTTAGCCAGGAATTGGCTGGGAGACTGAGGATAATGGTGTGAGAAGTGGATTCATGTACAGGCCAATGAGGCACATGCCAAAGGGCCCCAGCCAAGTTTCCTTCCCACCCCCATCCACCAGAATTAACACAACGATGCTCAAAGGAACACAGAATGCAGAGGATAGTCGGTAGTGACCTCACTGGGTTTCACCTGAAATAAAAAAAAAGGTGTGATATGATACAGCGCTCTCAGCCAGTGCTTTTAGCCAGGCGCTTTCATATTGATGTGAGGAATCAACAAATTCAATAAATGTTAGATATGGATTCTGTCACTCATTATTGTGTTCTTTGCCAAGCTCTGAATGCTATGCGTCACTTGACAACTTGATATGAATGTGTTTGCAACCCCTCTCCCACACTGGAGACCACAATAGGTATGGCCAAGAATACCAGAGGGTATGCAGACTGGTCATTTCATACAAATGCTGTCCCAAAGTACCAACACCTGTAGGGAAAGGCCACCATTTCTAGCTTTTCAGCCACAGAACACCTCTGGCGATACGTTTGCCATGTAATGAATCCTGCAAATATTAATGTTAACTGTAGTGAGTAGCACACAGCACTGGAATAAACTGAATTGCTTTGAGCCTTATGTAAAGCGAACTTTGCCCATTCATAATTGCAAAGTTTATGAATAAAATATATTTTTAGAAAAACAGTCACAGTTAATATAACATTTCTGTTGGGCTGCTTTGCAAATGGAGACAGACGAAAAACATTTCTTAAATAAATACAAACAATTACAGAGGTTAACAAGAAAGGATTTTAAAAAAAAAGATATTTAGTAATAAAAGCAGTGTTACAGAATGGGCAAAGCCCATAATTTGGTTCGACTATGGCTACATATAGCCACATATTATGCTGTATGTTATAAAATGGAATACTACTGATGAGATGTGAAGCATTGTGGGACTTGACTAACTCGACCATGTTCCTGTAGTTATTACAGCCACAGACCTTATGCTTACTCAGCATGACTGCGAGACCACAACTCACCACACCCCCCAGCCTTTAGCAGCATACAGGCAGCTAACTGACTGATTGTTGGGAGAAACAAGCCAGGGATCTGGTTGAATAAAAATAAAAATAAAATAAAAATCAGAAATCCCCTGGTCTTTGCCTTCCACCCACCAACCTCTGTACACATCGCATCATCCTCCGCCATTTCAGCCACCTACAAATGGACACCACCATCAGAGATATATTTCCATTCCCACCCCTATCAGCTTTCCATAAAAACCGTTCCCTCTGTGACTACCCCGTCAAGTCCAAGCCCCCTAACAACCCACCCTCCCCTCCCGGTACCTTCCCCTGCCACTGCAGGAATTGCAAAACCTGCGCCCACACCTCCCACCTCACCTCCATCCAAGGCCCCAAAGGAGCCTTCCACATCCATCAAAGTATCACCTGCATTTCCACACATGTCATTTACTGTATTCATTGCTCCCGATGCGGTCTCGTTTCAGAGAACATCTTTGGGACTCCCACACCAACCAACCCCACTATCCTGTGGCCAACCACTCCAACTCCCCCTCCCACTCTCCTGAGGACATGCAGGTCGTGGGCCTCTTCCATCGCCACTTCCTTACTACCCGATGCCTGGAGGAACAACATCTCATCTTTCGCTTCGGGACCCTCCAAACCCATGGCATCAATGTGGATTTCATTAGTTTCCTCATTTCCCCTCACCCCACCTTGCCCTAGTTCCAATTTTCCAGCTTAGCGCCACCCTCATGACTTGCCCCACTTATCAATCTACCTTCCCATCAATCCGCTCCACCCTCCTCTCTGACCTCTCATCATTACCTCCACCTCCATCCACCTATTGCACTCTCAGCTACCTTCTCCCCAGAACCCCCTCCCCTCTCCACCTCGAGGCTCCCTGCCTCATTCCCGATGAAAGGCTTTTGCCTAAAACGTCAATTTTCCTGTTCCTCGTGGGCTGCCTGACCTTCTGTGCTTTTCCAGCACCACACTCTCAGCTTGAGTTAATACACAGTTAAGCTAAAGTGCTTCTGCTGCCAACCTCCCATTCAGTATCTTCCAATATGTTATAGATATTCCACCTGACCCTGTTGCTTTATGGATATCAAGAAAATCAACATTTTAATAAATATTTATTACTCATCTCTATTTTGCCAATGATTTGATTGGATTCCCTACAGTGTGGAAACAGGCCCTTCAGCCCAACCCTCCAAAAAGTAACCCACCCAGACCTATTTCCCTCTGACTAATGTATCTCATACTCTGGGCAATTTAGCATGGCCAATTCACCTGACCTGCACATCTTTGAATTGTGAGAGGAAACCCACACAGGTACAGGGAGAACGTGCAAACTCCACACAGACAGTCAGCTGAGGCTGGAATTGAACCCAGGTCCCTTGTGCTGTTTGGCAGCAATGCTAACCACTGAGCCACCATGCCACCCCACAACATACTGTTTTCTACTTCAGAAATATGGTTTTTGATTGAGAATAAGGTTGTGTGTCCATTTATAAGTTAGTTATGGAGTAAGATTAACAACACAAATCTTATTAGCTTCACTGATGTTAAAGCTGGTCACAATTTCAGTTGCAGTTAACCATGGATCTAATTTAAGTCTCACAATCCAATGACAGAATTGACATTGCTAATGTATTCAGGACATCCACATGGAATCAACCAATTGCAACAGTCATATTGTGGCTAGGAGTGACCCAAGTAAATCTAATACAATCACTGGTCTGCAGAATCTTTTCAGATTAGGAAGCACATTTCCTGGATGTCCATTGGAGTTG
The DNA here is from genome assembly GCF_047496795.1 of Chiloscyllium punctatum. Classification (NCBI taxonomy): domain Eukaryota; kingdom Metazoa; phylum Chordata; class Chondrichthyes; order Orectolobiformes; family Hemiscylliidae; genus Chiloscyllium; species Chiloscyllium punctatum. Next base: position 117,275,995 of record NC_092743.1, on the reverse strand, counting down.
TTGAGCCAAGTCTCAGACTCCCTGCTTCCCTCCAAAGCCCCACGCCCAGCAGAAAATTCATGCAGGATCACTCCTTCAGATCGCTAGCATCATTGGGTTCTCAGCCCAATATTAGCTTTGACTCTCCATTGAACTCTCTCCTACCTGCCCTATGTACCATAAAGTAATATAGATGCGATAAGTGAGTGGGCAAAGATTTGGCAAATGGTGTGTAATGTGGGAAAAAGTGCAATTGTCCATTTTTGCAGAAAGGTTGAAAAAGAATCATGCTACTGAAATGGTGAGCAATTGTAGAGCTCTGAGATGCAGAGGGATTTGGACATTCTGATGCATGAATTGAAAAAAAAGGATGAAGGATGTACAGCAAGTAAATGGAAAGCTCTTTGAATATTACCTTTTATTGCAAAGGGGAGTTGTATACAAAGGCAGGAGGGGTGGTTATGCTGCAGTTATACAGGGCATCGTGAAACCATATTTGGAGTACTGTGTACAGTATTAGTTAGACCTTACTTAAGAGAGAATGTAAATTCATTGGAAAACGTTGGGAGGAGGTTTACTAGGTGAATATCTGGGATGGGCAGATTATCCTAAGAGGAAAAGGTTGCAATGGCTAGTCTTGTATCTGCTGGAGTTAAGAAGAGTAAGAGTGACTTGATTGAAACATATAAGATCCTGAGGGTCTTTGATAGTATAGATGTGGAAAGAATGTTTCCTATTGGACCTTAAGATCATAAGTCTTTAGAGCACAAGTAGACCAATCTGTCACCAAGTATCGTCTGCCATTCAATGAGATCATCCAATAATCTCCAACTCCACTTTTTAATTTATCCTATAATCTTAATGACTATAAATCTGTCAATCACAGCCTTGAATATACTTAGTGACCCAGTCTCATCAGCACTATGTAGTACAGATTCATCAGCCTCTGAGAAAGAGACTGGTATCCTGTTATAAAGTCACTCTTTATTTACACATGGAGAGTCCTTGAAACTGATCCAGCTTCCTCAGATCCACTCTCAGGAATGTCTGACATTCCTGTTCTTACCTGATATCCAGAACAGCCCAGTCAGGGAACTCATATTCTGTGAGGTCCACCTGGCTGACTTCATTACCACTACAGAGTCTAGAATAGAAGTCACTATTTAAAAAAGGAAGGGAGCCAGACAGGGTTGAAGTGAACATTTTTTTTTGGAGAGTCATTGAGTCTTTGGAATTCTTTTCCAGAAAAGATAGTGGAAGCACAGCCTTTGATTATTTTTTAAGGCAGAGGTGGACAGTTAGCAAGGAGGTGAAAGGTTAACTTAGGTAGGCAGAAATGTAAAGTAACAAAATCAGCCATGATCTTATTGTATGGTAGAACAAGGTTGAGATCCTGAGTGAGCTTCTGCTCCTAATTCATATGTGTATATGTATAAAGAGTTAATGTGAATGCATAAATTAAATATAGTGCACATCATCCTTGGGAAGCCAAAGAGTCATAGAGTTGGACCACGTGGAAACAAACCCTTCGGTCCAACTTGCCCATGCTGAACTGATATCCTAAATCAATCTAATCCCATTTGCCAGCATTTGGCCCAGATCCCCCTAAATGCTTCCTATTCATGTACTCATCCAAATACCTTTTAAATGCAGTAATTGTACCAGCCTCCATCACTTTCTCTGGCAGCTCTTTCTATACACCCTCTGTTTGGAAATGATGCTGCTCAGATCTCTTTTAAATCTTTCTCCTGTCACTTCAAACTGTGCCCCCTAGTTTTGGACTTCCCTACCCTGGGAAAAAGACCTTGCTTATTCACCCTATCTATCCCCTTCATGATTTTATAAACGTCTTTAAGGTCACAATGATGGAAAATCAATTACCACTAAGAAATGGTTTCTTCTAGCAGCTTTGTTGCAGATGTAACATCTTGGCCTGTATATAGTTACCGTTTACTATGTTCAAATTTAAAAAGGTACATTTGATCCTATAATCAAAAGAATCCTGCAATTTTACCAGCCTTGCACTTTAACCCAATTACAGTATAATCTGCATGAACTGGACATGTCCCAATTGAAACAGGAATCTCCATTGTGAAAGTGCAGAATTTCCCCAAGAAGAACCTGTTGCTATAGCCCCCTCTAATGGCAGAGAAATCTCATTTGTGTGGTACATTATTAACATCTAAAATGACCACATTGCTGCTACAAGCTTGAATGAGTAGATTAACAATGTCCACATTCAATTAATTGCCTAGCTGCATTAAACCAGGTCTTCAAAAACGAACACATCATTTACAAGTTGCAAGTTGCTATTGTAACAGTTACACAACCGATTGTGTCCTCAACACAATGAGATGAATTAATCAAAGCTCTAGTCCCCACTACTCACATCATCCAAATTTTCCTGGGTACTAACTGTAGCAATCAAATACCATTGCCCATGACCATAAGAAACATGTGCAAGCAGTCACCACTTCTGAATATATTAAGAGCAATTTCAGGTTGTCCAAGCAGCTACCTGCTCCTCATTTGAGGTGCAATTACATGTCATTAGCTCATTTCAGGTAATATCACCAGCTCTAACTTCACCATCCAACAAACCACCAAACAAACCCCACACTGTGGCTTCTAGAAGTCCTGTGATTGCTGCTTACAAACAAGGTCAAAGACATCTTCTATCATGGCCTGCTAAGGCCGAGACTGTGGAACATGGTACTGGATTAGTGGTGCTGGAAGAGCACAGCAGTTCAGGCAGCATCCGAGGAGCAGTAAAATTGATGTTTCGGGCAAAAGCCCTTCATCAGGAATAAAGGCTGAGAGCCTGAAGGGTGGAGAGATAAGCTAGAGGAGGGTGGGGGTGGGGAGAAAGTAGCATAGAGTACAATAGGTGAGTGGGGAGGGGATGAAGGCGATAGGTCAGGGAGGAGGGTGGAGTGGATAGGTGGAAAAGAAGATAGGCAGGTAGGACAAGTCATGGGGGCAGTGCTGAACTGGAAGTTTGGAACTGGGGTGAGGTGGGGGAAGGGGAAATGAGGAAACTGTTGAAGTCCACATTGATGCCCTGGGGTTGAAGTGTTCCAAGGCGGAAGATGAGGCATTCTTCCTCCAGGCGTCTGATGGTGAGGGAGCAGCAGTGAAGGAGGCCCAGGACCTCCATGTCCTCGGCAAAATGGGAGGGGGAGTTGAAATGTTGGGCCACAGGGTGGTGTGGTTGATTGGTGCGGGTGTCCCGGAGATGTTCCCTAAAGCGCTCTGCTAGGAGACGTCATCGGAGACAGGATTAGGGAATGAAAAAACAGAATCTTATGTATAAAGAGATGAGGAACAGCAGGTGGCCATTTCAAAATTGTAAGCCTGCTTCTCCATTCAACATGATCCTGGCTAATTCTCAACACAATGCCCCATTCCTGCCTTCTCTGTATTCTCCTTTAATATCTAAACGTGTATCAATTGCTCACTTGAATATACTCAGTGACCTGACATCCACAGCTTCTGTGGTGGTGAATTCCTTGGGTTGGTCACCTTCTGAATGTAGAAATGTTTCTTCATCTCAGTCCTAATGGCTCACTCTATTATATCCTGACTGTGTCCCTGGTTCTAGATTGCCAACCAGGGGAAACATCTTCCCTGCATCTAGCCCTGTTAGAATGTTATACATTTCAATCAGATTACTTCTCAATCTTCTAAACTCTAACAAATACCGACTCAGTGGAAGAATCTCTCTCTCATAGGATATGCCTGCCATTTTCTGGTATCAGCCAAGTGAACCTTGTTGTGCACTCCCTCAATGACAAGTATATCTTCTCTTAGGTAGGGAGACCAAAACTGCATGCAATACCCCAGGCATGCTCTTACCAAGGCCATGTATTAATTCAGTAAGACATGCCTACTTCTGAACTCAAATCACATTATAATACAACACCAGGTTACAGTCCAACAGGTTTACTTGAAAGCACTAGCTTTCAGAGCATCACTCCTTCATCAGGTGGTTGATGTAGGAGCAGCGCTCCGAAAGCTAGTGCTTCCAATTAAACCTGTTGGACTATAACCTGGTGTTATGTGAGTTTTTAACTTTGTACATCCCAGTCCAACTCTGGTATCTCCAAATCACATTATAACATATTAGTCAAATGAAAATTAAAATAGAGGGCATGATAACCTCTCTATGCATCAGCACTGTTCAGCTTTCTTATACTGCTGATGGTGGGTCAGACTGCTCTTGTTCTCTCTTTCTCTCTCTGTTGAATCGTTTCCATAATAGTGGCAGAGGGCAAGCTCAACAAGTAAATGGAGGGACAAAGGATGAAACTTTCTTCCATATTTCAAAACATGTCTTGGTTGCATCAGCCTCCATGTGACCTCAATGGGTAAGACAGACTGAATAAACAAACTGTTAATATCTGTCACACTAACAAAAAGCTGAGCACTACACAGCTCTTTCAGTACCCATGTCACCCCCAGTGTTTCTGAGGCAAAAATCTACTCACCACTGCAATCTCCTTGTGAAATTTTGACTCTATACAGCTGATGTTTCTGAAGGTGCTGACATAGAAACCAACCCGGCTGCGAAAGAAATCACAAATGGTCAGTGAAGCTCACCTTCTTGTTTCAATTGCACATAAAGTTGTACATTAGACCACACCAAATGATTTTCAATATGGAACAAACTGTTAATATTGGTTTTAACATTCCAAAGACAGGCCTTTGCATGTGCTCTGAGAGCTGGCTTTAATACTGTGGCTGGATTCCCCCACCACCTCACTCCCACCCAGGGTTGAACGTGCTCTAATAAAAACAGGTGCTGAAGAGACTCAGTAGGTCAAGCAGTGTCTGTGTAGAGAGAAATAGAACGGAAGAAGAAAAGTCCCACTTGCCTCGGAAGGTTAACTCTGTTTCTGTCTCCACAGGTGCTGCCAGACTTGCTGAGGACTTTCTGTTTTCATTTCAAATCTCCAGCATCTGTAGTATTTTACTTTAATTTGGGTGAACCTGTTTTTTTCTGAAACTAACATCTTGAGTCTTTTACGACTTTCATTTCAATAAATTGTTTTGAAACAAGATCCTGATCTTCTTTTGAGTCTGGAGATTTCCCAGTCACTACAGGCCTGTACAGAGGGAGGCCCAGTGGCGAAAGATGGAGTCTGAGGATTGGCAACTTCGACCATGGTTGGGTCTGGCACTGGCGGTGGCACAGCAGTGGCAGAGGGTCATCACGGCGCCAATGACGAGGTGGGCCCAGCGGCGAGTGATGTGACTTTCTCATTGGTGGATCCAGTGCAGGTGACACAATGCAGTGGCGGAGGAGAATGGCCCAGCAGCAAAAGATGGCGCCTGTAGAGTGGCCACTTCAGCATTGGTTGAGTCTGGTGTAGATGGTGGTGAGGGGGTGGTGGAGGGATGGGGGCACAGATGTCATTGATGTTGAGCTGGATCAGGACTGATAGACTCTCTTTAGGATATAGCTTTCTTTATTTTTTATTCTTAAGTTATTCAAACTGATGGCATATCATGTCGACAGTCGAAAAACTTTTCACTGCATCTTACTGTTTTATTCACATTAAATTACACATGACAATAAAAGTCATTCGTTCATTCATAGACCGTAGAGGTGTACAGCTGAGGAATGGGCCCTTCAGCCCACGATGTTGTGCCAAACATGACGCTAACTTAAACAAATTCTTTCTGCCTGCCCTTGGTTCATGTCCCTCCATTCCTTGCATATTCATATGTTGAAAAGTGTGGCGCTGGAAAAGCACAGCAAGTCAGACAGCACCCGAAGAGTAGGAAAGTCGATGTTTCAGGGCATTTCATCTCTGGGAAAAAGATTCTGACCATTAATCCTACCTGTGCACCTCATAATTTTATAGACTTCTATCAAGTCTCCCCTCAGCCTCTGCTGCTCCAGAGAGAACAACCTGAGTTTTCCTAGCCTCTCCTTACAGCTAATCTATTTCAGGCAGCATCCTGGTAAACCTCTTCTTCACCATCTCCAAAGCCTCCATGTCCTTCTTGTAATGTGGCAACCAGAATTGAATGCAATACTCTAAGTGTTGCCGAACCAAACACTCATAAAGCTGCAAAAGACATCCTTACTTTGGTGTTCAATTCCCTGATCAATAAAGGCAAGCATACCATATGCCTTCTTCGCCACCCTATCTACTTGAGTGGCCACTTTCAGAGAGCAATGGGCTTGAACCCCAAGATCCCTCTGTACCTCAATGGTGTTCAGGGTGCTGCCATTAATTGTATACTTTTCCTTAACATTTGATCTCCCAAAGTGCAGCAGCTCACTGTTACTTGGATTAAACTCCATCTGCCATTTCTCCACCCATATCTGCATCTGATCTACATCCTGCTGTATCCTTTGACAACCTTCTACACTATCCACAACTCCACTGTTCCTCACATTGTCTGCAAACCTACTAAGTCATTCATACTACATTTTCATCCAAGTCATTTATGTGTACCACAAACAGCAGAGGTCCCAGTATGGATTCCTATGGAACACCACTAGTTACAGACCTCTCACCTGAAAAACACCCTCTGCCACTATCCTCTGCCTTCTACAGGCAAGCAAATTCTGAATCCATGCAGCCAAATCACCATGGATCCTATGCATCTTAATCTTCTGGATGAGTCTACCATAAGGGACCTTGTCAAAAGCCATACTAAAATCCATGCAGTCAACATCCACTGCTCTACCCTGATTGATTGATTTATTCATTCATTCCTGGCTCACAGCTATTGAAATATGTTTATTCCTTCACGGGCTGTGGTTGTTGCTGGTTTGGTCAACATTTATTGTCCATCTCCTATTTAGAAGGTGGTTGGGCACTGCCTGCTTGAAGCACTCCAGTCTCTGGGGTGTATGTCCATCCACAATTGTGCTAGCAAGGGAGCTCCAGGGTTTTGACTGCAGTGAAGGGGTCTTTAACTGGCTCAGGGTGTTACATCTGCTGCATCAGAAGGGAGGTTCCGCCTCTGAAAGCTGCTGTTAAAACAGTTGGTCAGTATTTTTCTAGACCTCGCAGCATCACAGGTCGAGGTGGCCATTTCTGAGGCTACAGTGTTTGGGGGTGGAAGGGAAATGCAGGTGCTGGGAGCTGATGGGACCTCCACTGAGCCCAGGTTTTCTGGGAAGTAAAATTCCATCTGCTTGCCTGTCACCAGCCTGAGCAATGAATGCTACTGAGCTTTACACTTGGCTCCGGCCTCTGACCACTCGTGGGTTAAATCCCAATGACCATCAAGTCTCCACCAAAGCAAGTAAGACTGTGGTTGGGGTGGAGGGAGCAGGCAGGTAGGTGCCCAGAATGTTACCTCTGTGACTGATGCCCAATTTAATATCCCCTGCCAACCCATCCCGGGGGTTAAAATTCAACTCGGAGAAAGTGAGGACTGCAGAGATCAGAGTCAAGAATGTGATGCTGGAAAAGTATTGCAGGCCAGGCAGCATCTGAGGAGCAGGAGAATTGACGTTTTGGGCAAAAGCCCTTCATTCCTGATGAAAGGCTTATGCCTGAAACATCAATTCTCCTGCTCCTCGGATGCTGTCTGACTGGCTGTGCTTTTCCAGCACCACACTCTTGATTAAAATTCAAACCCAATGCTGTGAAGTCAGACATGGAGATCAATGATTTTCCTTTCCAAATTTATCCTATTTCTTCTATCACTTTTTTAATTTGGAGAAAGATTTTTTGATACAGCAAGCTTAGGGGAAATATAGGCATCTCAAGGCTTGATAGAAGGAGATTGAATAACGTAATAATAACCAGCCGCAGTGGAAATAACTCGGCATATCAGTTCCTGTGGCGAAAGAAACATTGTTAATGTTTCAGATCGATACCCTTTTCATTAAAATAGGAAAATTGTAATTATAACTGGTTTTATGTAAGTGAGAGGAGGTTGGGTAGAACACAGAACAAAGGCAAGTATTGTGATCCGTCGAAAGGCAGCAGAGATTGAACGAAAAAAGTCTGAATCATGAATGATCAAAAGCAGTGGAACAAGTAAAGAAATAAAAGATGGAGGAGTGAATGGCAGATTGATGAACAGCTGTCATGTGAAAGTAAAAAGACGGAAAGACTAAATCCAGCAAAATATAATTAGGATCAAGGATGAGTTGAAAGTGGTATTCTCTCAGTTGTTGGGAAGGTGTTGGGTCCCTTGCATTTTGATTTATATAAATGATTTGGAGATGGATGTTGAGGGCAAAAACACTAAATTTGCAGATGATTTTAAGCTCGGGAGAATAGTGAATTGTCAGCATGATGCCGAGTCACTTCAAAGGGACATTGACAAGTTGGCCAAATGAGCCCAGTAGATGAATTCGATGTAGAGAAATGGAACGTATTGCATTTTGTTAGAAGAAACATGGAGAGACAATACAGGCTGAATGGTACAACCTTGAGGGGAGCAGAGGGATCTTGGCCTTCATGTGCATTATTCTCTGAAAGAGACCAGTCAAACTGAAACAGTTGCTAAGAAGGCTTATAGGATCCTTGGGTTTATAAGTGGAAGTGTAGATTATAAAGGCAAGGAAATGATACCATGCCCTACAAATCATTGGTCAGACCACATTTGGAGTATTGTGTTTAGTTGTGGGCAACTTATCTAAGAAAGGATGTTAAAACCTTGGAGAGAGTACAGGGGAGATTTACGAGAATGATACCAGAAATGAAGGATTTTAGATACAAGGAAAGGTTAAGAGAAATTGGACTTATTCCCCTTGGAGCAGAGAAAATTAAGAGGTGACCTCAATGGGGTGTTCATAATTATAAATAATTTTGACAGGGTAAAAAAGGATATTTTGTTTCCACTAGTTGGTATGTCGGTAACTAGGGGTCACAATTGCAAGATTATCATCAAGAGATTGAAGAGTGAGGTGAGGAGAAACCTCTTTACTCAGAGAATTGATTAAGATTTGGAGTGCACTGTCGTGTAGAGTGGTGGAAGTGGATTCCAGCAGAGGTTTCAAAAGAGAGCTGGATGTACATTTGAATCTGATGAATTTCGAGGGCCACAGCGATCGGGCTGGAGACTGGGACTCAATGGGCAGCTCTTTCAGGAAACGGTACAGACATCTTGAGTTGAATAGGCTCCTTCTGTAGTGCAAAAATCTGTGATCCTCTGATTCAGTATTGAGTCTCCAGAGATAGAAAGTGATTAATGGAAAAATAAGGTAGTGTTTTGCAAGATTGCAGTGTGGAGGGGTGGGGACAAAAAGGTCAGAGTGGTGAATTAAAATGGCAGCTATTTAAAGAGTATAATATTTGGTGACTGAGTGGAGGTATTTGCTTGATTTGCATTTGGTCTCATCATTGTAGAGCAGACCACATTGCAAACAGTAAATGCAACGGACAATTTGCAGGAATAGAAGTAAATTGCTGTTTCACCTAAAAGGAACATTTGGGATCTTGGACCGTGAGCTGACAAGCGGTACGAGGGCAGTTGCAAATCCTGTGCGTGCATTCAAAGACACTTTAAGAAAAGGGAGGAGTACCGGGGGTGACCAGGAAATTAGGAAGTGAAACAATCCTTTAGAATGTTGAAAGGGAAGAAGATGTGGTGTTTTATGGTGGCATCACACTGGAGTTGGCAGGAATGGCAGAGAATGATCCATTGATTACAAAGGCTATTGAGGTGGAAGATGAAGGTATTGTGGTTCTGAGTGGGAGGGAAATGGTTAAGATTTAAAAAAAGCATGGAAAGTGGACAAGCTCATTCAAAGGCTCCATTAAACATGATTGGGGATGAGAAAGAAAGACACATCAGAAACACTGGTGTGGAAAGTTGCACCTTCATTTATTCTCTAACCCCCTTTTTCCTGTAGTATCAATTAAAAAACAAAATCAGGCAGAATTTACGTGGAGATTCTTCCAATCTTCCACTACAATTTTGTACCTTTGGGGAAAGATTCATGGAAACACCAGTTGTTTGTGTCATTTCTCCTATCAACTGACTTTCTGTCATTTCATTATGAATATCCAAACAGCAAACACAACGGATTTTGAACTATCGAACCATGAAAACATTAGAACTCAAAACAGGCTCTTCATCTTATCATGTCTGCAGCAGCAGAATACACTAGCTGCTCATTTTAATCCTGCTTTCCAGCACCTAGTCTCTAGCCTGGCAGGTTACAGCATTTAGTGAGTAGATCCAGATTCCATTAAAATAAGTTAAGGGTTCCCATCTCAGCCACCAAACTGAGCAGTAAACTCGCTCTGTGTGAAAAAGCTTTTCCTCATGCCCTGTTTAATCCTTCTACCAATCACTTCATATCTAAGTTACTTGGTACTTGATGTCAAATTTATCATGTGTGTATTATAAATATATTATGATCACTACCTCCAAAATGGTCACCCACTGTTACTTCATTCATCTGCCTTGCCCTCATGTTCAAAGTCTAAATTTAGAATTATGCCCTATGTCATTGGAGTTGCTATATGATGGCTAAAAAAGTTTTCTTGAATGCTGTTCAAGACATCAGCACCTTCTGTGTCTTTCACATTGTTAGCATCGTAGTGATATTTGGGCATTTGAAATGTTCAACTATTACTGCCCTATTGATTTAGCACTCAGAAATATGCCTACATATTTCAGTTCGGAGGAAGGGTCACCGGAGTTGAAACGTTAACTCTGATTTCTCTTCACAGCTGCTGACAGACCTGCTGTGTTTACCCAGCAATTTCTGCTTTTGTTTTTGATTTACAACATCCACAGATCTTTGTTCCTACATATTTGCTCCTCTAATTCTCTTCTGTTATTTTCAGGTACTTAGCAGTGGGGCTGTCCCTTGTTTTGTCTCTGAGCTCAACCCATTAAGCTTCATTTGATGCTTTATGTTGTATAACATCCCTCTTCACACCTGGTGATTGATTCCCTAACCAATAATGCAACACCCCTATGTGTTTCCCCTTCTCTATTCTGCCTGAAAATCTTTCAGTCGTAAAGTCAAACAATATAGAAACACGCCCTTCAGTCCAGCACGTCTATGCTGACCAACAAATTCCAAACTATACCACTCCCATTTACCTGCACTTGGTCCATATCCTACTATGCCCTTGCATTTTAAGTGCTCATCCAGATGTTTCTTAAATGTTCTGAGAGTACTTGCCTCACCACCCTCTCAGGCAGCACATTCCATATTTCTACCAACACCTCTGGGTGAAGCCATTTTTCCTCAGTCCCCTCTAAACCTTCTTGCCTGAAGCTTGTGCACTTTGACCTTAAACATGTCTGCAATGGGGAAAAGATTCTCACAATCTACCCTGACCATGCTTCTCATGATTTTGTATACCTCAATCAGAAACCCCTTCAGCCCACTCTGCTACAAGGAAAATAAACTCATCCTGTTCAATCTGTCCTCATAACTGAGACCTTTCATTCCAAGCAACATCTACACCATCTCCAGTGCAATCAATCATGTCCTTTTGATAGTGTGGTGACCAGAATTGCATATAGTATTTCATCTGCAACCTGACCAATGTTCTACAATGTTGTAACAAGACTTTCTTGCTCCTACATTTTATGCTCCAGCTAATGAAGGAAAGTATCCCACATGCCTTCTTCATACCATCCTGTCTACCTGTGCTGACACCTCCAGGGATCTGTGGACTCATACAACAAGGTCCCTCAGTATGCCCTAGGGAACCATTGTTCAATGTAAATATCATTTCCTGATTAAGCCTTCCAAAATGCATCACCACACACTTATCAGGATTAAATTATATTTGCCATTGCTCTACCTAATTTACCACCTGAGGAATATCAGATTATAACCTGAGATCCTCTTTCTCACCAGTAACAACATCATCAACGTTCATGTCATCCGGAAACTTACAAATTATACCTTATACATTCACATCCAAGTTGTTAATGTACATAACAAACAGCAAGGGTCCCAACACTGATCCCTGTGGTACACCACTAACTCAGGTTTCCAATCAGGAAAACAGCCCTCCACCATCTGTCTTTGCCTCCGATTTGAAAGCCAATTTTGGATCCTGTTTGCCTTGGATTCCATGGGCTCATACCTTTTGGAACAGCCTTTCAGTCAGACCTTGTCAAAAGTCCATGTAAACCACATCAACTGCACCACACTCATCAATATATTTAGTCACCTTTTCAAAGAATGCAACTAAATTAGTCAGACAGGATCTTCCTTTAACAATTCTGTGCTGACTATCCCTGAACAATCCTGATTAATCCTGTCCCTCAGAATCTTTTCCAATTATCACTGACATCCAATTAAGTGGTGTGTAATTACCTGGCCTATCCTTGTTGACTCCTTGAACAAAGGATCCACATTAGCTATCCTCCAGTCATTCTGTGACCAGCGAAGTATTAAACATTTCTCCAGGGCCCAGCTGCTTCCTCCCTTCCCTCCCTGGGATACATCTCATCAGGTCCTGCGACTTATGCCCATCTAATACCTTCTCCCTCCTTATTAATCCTTAAAATGTTCGAGAACCTCACCCTCCTAAATGAAATCCTGGGCTGCAATGTCTTTCTTCTTTGTGAATACAGGTGAGAAATATTCTTCTAAAACCTTAGGCACATCCTTTGACACAACAAGCAGATTGCCCCATTGGTTTCTATGAGGCCCACTCTTTACCTGGAAATCCTCTTACTCTTAATACACTTACAAAATGCCTCAGGGCTTTCCTTAATCTTATGTGCCAAAGATATTTCATAGCCCCTCTTTGCCCTCCTAATTTCCTTTCTAATCAGCCCCCTACACTTTCTATACATTTGAAGGGCCTCCCCTGTTTTTAATGCACTGTCCCTGACCTATGATTGCTTCTTTTCATTTAACTCTCAATATCCCTAGACATCTAGGGCTCTCTGGACTTACTGCCCTTGCCCTTCACTCGTGGAAGATCATGCTGGCCTTCAATTCTCACGTTACTACTTTATATGACCCTCATGTTCCAACTGTAGACTTATCTGCAAGTAGTTGTTTCCAGTCCATGTTTCTTGGTTCCTGTCTAATGATGTCGAAATTGGCCTTCCAACAATTTAGACATTTAATTTTTGCATATCCTTAGCCATTTCCATAATGACTTTGACGCCTGCAGCGTTATAGTCACTATCTCCAAAATTCTCACCTGCTGAAACTTCAAAAGTTGTTCAGGTACATTCCCTCAGATTAGGCCTGGCACTGCTCCATCTCCAGCCTGACTATCTATGTACTGGCACAAAAACTCACCTGGATGCACTTTAAAAATTCCAACCTATCTGATCTTTTCACACTAAGATGATCCCAGTTAATGTTAGCAAAGTTGAAATCCCAGACATCTATGCCCCTATTTCTCTCACACCTTTCTGTAGTTGGCCTATATAACTGTTCCACTATCTCCTTCCTACTGTTGGCAGGCCAATAATATAAATCAAGCCAAGTAATCACCCCTTTTTTATTACTAAGATCTACCCAGATGGCCTCATTTGAAGAGCTTTCTAGGACATCCTCCCTCATAGCTGCAGTGATGGTTTCCTTTGTTAATAATGCAATGCCCCCATTTCTCTTACAACCCACCCCTCTCCTTATCCCACCTTAAATTTCCATAACCTGAAGGTTGAGCTTCCAGTCCTGATCTTCCTTAAAACATCTCTTATTGATTGCAACAATTTCATATTCCCTTGTGCTCATCAAAGTTCTAAGTTCATTCTCCTTACCAGCCAAACTCTGTACATCAAAAGAAGCTTTCCAGACCTCCCATGCACTTTATTTTGTCCATGTCTTCTTGACCTTCTGGATTTCCTAGTATTCCTTATGTATCTGATGGACCTTGTTCCTGAGTTTATATCTACTCTGTGCTCCATCCCCCTTCCAAATTTATTTAAAACCTTCCCAGCAGCATGAACAAACCTCCCAGGAAGGATATTGGACCCATTTCAGTTCAGGTGCAACCCGTCCAGCTTGTATAAGTTCCACCTACTGCAGAAGCTGTCCCAGTGATCCAAAAATCTAAAGTCCTTCCTTTTACGTCATCTCTCTAGCCATGCATTCATCTGACCTATCTTCCATTCAAACTATGATGTGATCAGCTCTTTAACTATGCTATCCACATGGTCCTCTACCTTGAAGATGCACAATAGTAATGCTAGCCACCACTCAAGATCAGAACTTGGAACTCAAACTTGTGGAATCGGTAACTTTTCTTGCACATGTATTCTTCTGGGACATATGTTGCATCCACGACTTCAAATACACCCCGCTTGGCCAAGCAGTCCTGCTATCCTTTAACTTTAAAACCATTGATTACAATTAGAAATTAAAAAGACCTGTCAGTTCTCATCAATCAGCTTCTTCCCCTGTACCAAGTAAGAGCCAACTACAATACACTGAAAAGAGTAGAAGAAAAGAGCACTTCTTCACCCCCCTCACCAGACTCCCTTGTACTTAGCGAACTTTCACTTTATACTCTGTACAATCAAAACACTGCTTCTTGCAGATAAACTATCACTGAGAAAGACCTCTAGTTATATTTTCTGAAAACAATGGACTCAAGCTTCAAACAGCCTGATTAAATTAGCCACTAATTAACTAACCATAGCTCCTTTCAGAGCTAGTAAACTCTTGAATTAATCAGCAATACAATTTAACTTTTTAAAATTTAGTTTATTGCTAATTTAAAGGAAGAACCAGCTTAAAAAGGACTATCCCTTAAGGCTTTCACACTCTCGCAGTGCAGATTCCCTCAATCAAATGAGCGCAGGATGTTTTATTTACATATTTTAGAAAGGTTTCTGAGTTTTTATTTTTGTCCCATATCTCCCTTAATGGTTTTGTCTTCGCAATCCAAGATTACATGCTACTGGGTATCTGTGCCAGCAAGGGGTAGTGCAGAAGGGAAGGATAACCTGTTACAGCCTTTCCTTCATTGTTATTGTAGAACAGAAGAGCAGTTTAGCACAATTTAGTCAATACTATCGATATCAGTTTCTCACCATAGCTCCATGTCTTCTCTTATAGTTCAAATATTTCTGTACTTCCTCTTTAACAGTTGGAATGGTCTCTGCACCAGCCATCGCTTGCTGTAAACCATTCCTTGCTTCAAGAATCTTTTACATAAGGAAGTATTTGTCACTCACTCTCAGAGAGGTATATAAACTGATGATCCACTGCCACTAATTGCAAAGCCCAAGAGAACAATCTTTCCCTAATCATCCCATCAATTCACACATTTTATAATCCATGTTTCAGTATTCTAATCTTCTCCGTCTGAGTATTTCAAATACTGCTTGCAAGTGTGTTTACTAACCTCATATCTCCCTAGGGAACATCCTCTGTATACTCACTAAGGCTTTAGTAGCCTTTCCAAAAATGAGCACCAAAAACTCAACATAATATTCAAACTCAATAGGCCACATTTGCCATTACCTCTGACAGTCCTTAATATTGCATCAGAGGTTCAAAATTCTATTTTCAACCTTTTACAGCTTTTTCAACCATTTATGTCCTTTAGCATCTGCACTTTTAAACACCGTTCACTTGCATGTTAACAGCCATTTTATTTGTGTCTCAAATGTGTAATCTCACATTAATGCATATAAAAATGGCATCTATCACCTTTTGGCCCATTCCACTGATTCTATCCATCCACTGGGAGGTGATACAGTGGAGTTCAGTTGATCCTCTTTCTAGGTTCCTCTTTTCTAACATTGGCAAACGTAAAGCTGGCACCCCACCAAGACACTTGACTGAGACCTGTGACACTGTGGAAAAGCACGTGCAAGGGCTTATCTCACATGTATTGCTATCTCAATGTTTCAGACCAAAGGGGAAAGCCATGGACACCTGCATGGGCCCAGCTATGCTTGCCTCTTCACCAGATACATGGAAAAGTCTGTCTTCCGCAGGTACACTGGCATCATCCCCCACATTTTCCTCTGCTACATTGATGACTGTTTTGGTGCCACCTCATGCTCCCACGAGGAGGTTCAACTGTTCATCAACTTCATGAACACATTCCATCCTGACCTTAAGTTCACCTGGACCATTTCGGACACTTCCTTCCCCTTCCTGAACCTCTCCATCTCTATCTCTGGTGACTGACTCAGCATGGACATCTATTTCTAACCCACCAATTCCTACAGGTACTTGACTACATCTCCTCCCAAGCCCTCCTGTACAAATGCTATCCCTTACTCCCAATTCCTCCACCTCTGCTGTACCTGCTCCCAGGAAGAGCAATTCCATTCCAGAACATCCTAGATAGCTCCTATTTCTAGGACCGCAATTACCCTCCCACGAGATCAATAATGCCCTCCAGCACATCTCCTCCACTTCCCACACCTCCACTCTCAAACCCTACCCCTCCAACTGCAACAAGGATAGAAACCGTCTGGTCCTCTTCCACCCCCTAATCTCCAGATACAGTGCATTATCGTCCGCCATTTCTGCCACCTACAATCTAGACCCCACCACCAGAGATATATTTCCCTCCCCACCCGATCTGCATTCCGCAGAGACCATTCCCTCTGCAACTCCCTCGTTAGGTCCACATACCCCACCAACCCACCCTCCACTCCCGGCAATGTCCCTTGCCGCAGCAAGAGGTATAAAACCTGTACCCACACCTCCCTCCAAGGCCCCTTCCAATCCAGTATAGAATTTCTTGCACATCCAAACACTTCAGCTACTGTATCCGTTGCTGTCAATGTGGTCTCCTCTACATTGGGGAGGCAGGACGTCAACCCACAGAACATCTCTGGGACACATGCACCAAACAACTCCACCGCCCTGTGGCCGACCACTTCAACTCCCCCTCCCACTCCGCCAAGGACATGGGGAGACCCACGCAGACACGGGGGAGAACGTGCAAACTCCACACAGTCAGTCACCTGAGGTGGGAATTGAACCCGGGTCTCTGCTGCTGTGAGGCAGCAGTGCTAACCACTGTGCCACCATGCCGCCCACACGGTGTAGAGTTATAGGGGAATTGATCTGGGTGGGTTACTCTTCGGAGGGTCATTGTGGACTTGCTGGGCTGAAGGGTCTGTTTCCACACTGTCGAAATTCTAATTCTAATATACAGGTAAGAGGCAAACAAGAGAAATAATTTGCAAATGAAGTTTAATACCTTGACCACAATGCTGGTAACTCATCCTGCAGATCAGTATTTAGTTCCTCAAACACTTTCTGAGCTTTTTGAAACTCCTCTTCTGCCTAAAAGATATCAAAAGTATTTGTCATTTATCTTACATATGATGTTGCTTTCATTGTAAATATAACTGGATGAGGGAATCTGAAGACCTCATAAATGCTAAATTGATGACACAGAAAATCAAAAGAAGTTTTTGAAACAACTTACAATTTAAGACAACTTACTTAAAACTCAGGGAAATTATGCTCATCATTATTTTGGTTTCTTTTCCAACACAGACTAGGCCAATAGTTCCAAAGGTTAAGATGGCTGTAGGATTAGTCTGTCATTATTCTGTTTCTCTTCAGTTTAATATTCATTCAATGTTCATGTGACATTATTCTTTGTACATTTGAAGCTGGCTCATAGTGACAGCAGATTTATATTGAAAAATTAACAGCTGTGCAACCAGTTTCAAGCCTTTGTACAATACTTCAGTCAAATCTTGAACCCATGTCCCAAATGATTCTTTTTTCAGTCCGAAGTGGACATTTCTTAAGCCAACATTAAGATATATTTGTCCCTAATTTTGGGAGCTGTAACATTTGCTGCTTCTCTCTTGTATAGGTCTGGTGCAATACACATGTCAGTCTTCAAACATTTCAGCAGTTGATAGCTCAATGTCAAATATATCAACTCTCAATTTGGCATTTCAATGATAAGATGAATGATATCAAAGCAAAGTTAAAAATCACACAACACCAGGTTATAGTCCAATAGGTTTATTTGGAAGCACTAGCTTCTGGAGTTCTGTTCCTTTATCAGGTGGTTATGGAGTATACTAGTGCTCCACAACCACCTGATGAAGGAGCAGCACTCCGAAAGCTAGTACCTCCAAATAAACCTGTTAGATTATAACCTGGTGTTGTGTGATTTTTAACTTTGTACACCCCAGTCCAAATCATGGATAACAAAGCAGTAACTGAGATATATTCTGATGACATACCTTGGTAAGCTTACTATCGTCCCTTCGCTTTGAATGTTGCAAAGATTCTAAGTGATGTCGTGCACAATCATAGTCAACGAGCTTTCTGCTGCGTTTTGCAATTCGAGTCTATTTAAGATGCAGAAAGAAGTGAGAAGAGAATTACCACCTTGATGCTATTTACAGAGGATATACCTTTACATTCTAACACCATTGGCTTTTAATGTGTGCCACCCTGACATATATGTCGAACAGAGACGTTGAAAGCACTATACTGTCTCTAACTGAATACCAACACAGGTAGAAAAGGAAAATGTATATTTCTGTGCTCAAGAGATGAGCTTCCTCTTTGCTTTGTTGCTAAATGATTGAAAATAAATGGCTAGTTTTAATTAATTCCATTCCAGAGGAAAGCCTCAATTACAGACAGCTCAGAATGAGAAAGAAGGGTTCATATTGTTACAGTAGCTCTCATGGCCTCAGGATGCTCCAAAATACATTTCAGACAAAACAAAAATTTTTGAAGCCCAGTCACAGTTGTAATGTAGATGCTGCAGCAGCCAGTTTGTAATGTAGATACTAAAGGAGCTAATTTGTAATCCTACTGCAGCAGTCAGTTTGTAATGTAGATACTGTAGCAGCAAATTTGTAATCCTACTGCAGCAGCCAGTTTGTAATGTAGATACTGCAATAGCCAGTTTGTCATATAGATCCTGCAGCAGCCAGTTTGTAATGTCGATACTGCAGCAGCTAGTTTGTAATGCAGTTACTGCAACAGCTAGTTTGTAATGTAGATACTGCAGCAGCCAGTTTTTAATGTCGATACTGCAGCAGCTAGTTTGTAATTTAGATACTGCAGCAGCTAGTTTGTAATATAGATACTGCAGCATCTAATGTGTAATGGCGAACCTACAGCAGCTAGTTATAATTTAGATACTGCAGCAGCTAATTGGTAACATAGATACTGTAGCAGCCAGTTTAGAATGTACATACTGCGATAGCTAGTTTGTAAAGTAGTTACTGCAGCAGCCAGTTTGTAATGTAGAAAGTGCAGCAGCTAGCTTATAATATAGATACTGTAGCAGCTAATTTGTAATGTAGGTACTGCAGCAGCCGGTTTGTAGCATTAATACTGCAGCAGCCAGTTTGTAATGTAGTCACTGCCGCAGTCAGTTTGTAATGTAGTTACTGCAGCAGTCAGTTTGTAATGTAGATACTGCAGCAGCTAGTTTGTAATGTACATACTACATCAGTGGTTTGTAATGTAGATGCTGCAGCAGCTAGTTTGCAATGTAGATACTGTAGCAGCTAATTTGTAATGTAGATACTGCAGCATCCGGTTTGTCATGTAGATACTGCAGCAGTCAGTTTATAATGTAGACACTGCAGAAGCTAGTTTGTAATGTAGTTACTGCAGCAGCCAGTTTGTAATGTAGATACTGCAGCAGCCAGTTTGTAACATTGATACTGCAGCAGCCAGTTTGTAATGTAGTCACTGCCGCAGTCAGTTTGTAATGTAGTTACTGCAGCAGCCTGTTTGTAATATAGTTACTGCAGCAGCTAGTTTGTAATGTTGATACTGCAGCAGCCAGTTTGTAATGTAGTTACTGCAGCAGCCAGTTTGTAATGTAGTTACTGCAGCAGTCTGTTTATAATATAGTTACTGCAGCAGCTAGTTTGTAATGTTGATACTGCATCGGCTGGTTTGTAATGTAGTTACTGCAGCAGCCAGTTTGTAATGTAGTTACTGCAGCAGCCTGTTTGTAATATAGTTACTGCAGCAGCCAGTTTGTAATGTAGTCACTGCTGCAGTCAGTTTGTAATGTAGTTACTGCAGCAGCCAGTTTGTAATGTAGATACTGTAGCAGCTAGTTTGTAATGTACATACTACATCAGTGGTTTGTAATGTAGATGCTGCAGCAGCTAGTTTGCAAAGTAGATACTGCAGCATCCAGTTTGTCATGTTGATACTGCAGCAGCCAGTTTATAATGTAGACACTACAGAAGCTAGTTTGTAATATAGTTACTGCAGCAGCCAGTTTGTAATGTAGATACTGCAGCAGCCAGTTTGTAACATTGATACTGCAGCAGCCAGTTTGTAATTTAGATACTGCAGCAGCTAGTTTGTAATCTAGTTACTGCAGCAGCCAGTTTGTAATGTAGTTTGTAATGTAGTTACTGCAGCAACTAGATTATAATGTAGATACTGCAGCAGCCAATTTGTAATGTAGATGCTGCAGCAGCTAGTTTGTAATGTAGATACTGCAGCAGCTAGTTTGTAATTTAGATACTGCAGCAGCCAGTTTGTAATGTAGATACTGCAGCAGCCAGTTTGTAATGTAGATACTGCAGCAGCTAGTTTGTAATTTAGATACTGCAGCAGCCAAGTTATAATGTAGATGTTGC
Source organism: Chiloscyllium punctatum (assembly GCF_047496795.1). Lineage (NCBI taxonomy): Eukaryota > Metazoa > Chordata > Chondrichthyes > Orectolobiformes > Hemiscylliidae > Chiloscyllium > Chiloscyllium punctatum. Next base: position 117,255,532 of record NC_092743.1, on the reverse strand, counting down.
AGAAGCCAGTTTGTAATGTAGGTGCTGCAGCATCTAATTTGTAATATAGATACTGCAGCAGCCAGTTTGTAATGTAGATACTTTAGCAGCTAGTTTGCAATGTAGATACTGCAGCAGCTAATTGGAAATGTAGATACTGAAGCAACCGGTTTGTAACGTTGATTCTGCAGCAGCCAGTTTATAATGTAGATACTACAGCAGCTAGTTTGTAGTGTTGATACTACAGCAGTGGTTTGTAATGTAGATGCTGCAGCAGCCAGTTTGCAATGTAGATACTGCAGCAGCCGATTTGTAATGTTAATACTGCAGCAGCCAGTTTATAATGTAGATGCTGCAGCAGCTAGTTTGCAATGTAGATACTGCAGCAGCCAGTTTGTAATGTAGTTTGTAATGTAGATACTACAGCAGCTAGCTTGTAACATAGATACTGTAGCAGCCAATTTGTAATGTAGACACTGCAGTAGCAGGTTTGTTATGTAGATACTGCAATAGCCAGTTTGTCATATAGATCCTGCAGCAGCTAGTTTGTAATGTAGGTGCTACAGCAGTTAATTTGTAATATAGTTACTGCAACAGCCAGTTTGTAATGTAGGTACTGCAGCAGCTAGTTTGTAATGTAGATACTGCAGCAGCCAGTTTGTAATGTTGATACTACAGCAGCTAGCTTGTAATGTAGTTTGTAATGTAGATACTGCAGCAGCTAGTTTGTAATGTAGATACTGTAGCAACCAAATTGTAATGTAGATGCTGCAGCAGCCGGTTTGTAATGTAGATACTGCAGTAGCCGGTTTGTTATGTAGATACTGCAATAGCCAGTTTGTTATATAGATCCTGCAGCATCCAGTTTGTAATGTAGGTGCTACAGCAGCTAGTTTGTAATGTAGTTACTGCAGCAGCCAGTTTGTAATGTAGATACTGCAGCAGCTAGTTTGTAATGTAGTTACTGCAGCAGCCAGTTTGTAATGTAGATACTGCAACAGCTAGTTTGTAATGTAAATCCTGCAGCAGTCAGCTTGTAATGTAGATATGTAGCAGCTAGTTTGTAATTTAGATACTGCAGCAGCCAATTTGTAATATAGATGCTGCAGTAGCCACTTTGTAATGTAGGTGCTGCAGCATCTAATTTGTAATGTAGATACTGCAGCGGCTAGTTTGTAATGTAGTTAGTGCAGCAGCCAGTTTGTAATGTAGATACTGCAGAAGCCGGTTTGTAATGTAGATATTCCAGCAGCCGGTTTGTAATATTGATACTGCAGTAGCTGGTTTGTAATGTAGTTACTGCAGCAGCCAGTTTGTAATATTGATACTGCAGCAGCCAGTTTATCATGTAGATACTGCAGCAGCCAGTTTGTAATGTAGATACTACAGCAGTGGTTTGTAATGTAGTTACTGCAGCAGCCAGTTTATAATGTAGATACTGCAGCAGCCAGTTTATAATGCAGTTACTGCAGCAGCTAGTTTGTGATGCAGTTACTGCAGCAGCTAGTTTGTAATGTAGTTACTGCAGCAGCCAGTTTATAATGTAGATACTGCAGCAGCCAGTTTGTAATGTATTTGCTGCAGCAGCTAGTTTGTAATGTAGATACTGCAGCAGCTAGTTTGTAATGTATTTACTGCAGCAGCTAGTTTGTAATGTAGATACTGCAGCAGCTAGTTTGCAATGTAGATGCTGCAGCAGCTAGTTTCTATTGTTGATACTGCTGCAGCTAGTTTGGAATGTAGATACTGCAGCAGCCAGTTTGTAATGTAATTATTGCAGCAGCCAGTTTGTAATGTCATTACTGCAGCAGCTAGCTTGTAATATAGGTACTGTAGCAGCCAATTTGTAATGTAGATACTGCAGTCGCCGGTTTGTAATGTAGATACTACAGCAGTGGTTTGTAATGTAGATGCTAGTTTGTAATGTAGATACTGCAGCAGCCGGTCTGTAATGTTGATACTGCAGCAGCCAGTTTATAATGTAGATACTGCAGCAGCTAGTTTGTAATGTAGTTACTGCAGCAGGTAATTTGTAATGTAGATACTGCAGCAGCCGGTTTGTAATGTAGATACTACAGCAGCTAGTTTGCAATGTAGATACTGCAGCAGCCAGTTTGTAATGTAGATGCTGCAGCAGCTAATTTGTAATGTAGATACTGCAGCAGCCAGTTTGTAATGTAGATGCTGCAGCAGCTAGTTTGCAATGTAGATACTGCAGCAGCTAGTTTGCAATGTAGATATTGCAGTAGCCAGTTTGGAATGTAGATACTGCAGCAGGCAGTTTGTAACATTGATATTGCAGCAGCCAGTTTGTAATGTAGATGCTGCAGCAGCTAATTTGTAATGTAGATACTGCAGCAGCCAGTTTGTAATGTAGATGCTGCAGCAGCTAGTTTGCAATGTAGATACTGCAGCAGCCGGTTTGTAATGTAGATGCTGCAGCAGCTAGTTTGTAATGTAGATACTGCAGCAGCCAGTTTGTAATGTAGATGCTGGAGCAACCAGTTTGTAATGTAGATGCTGCAGCAGCTAGTTTGCAATGTAGATACTGCAGCAACCAGTTTGTAATGTAGATGCTGCAGCAGCTAGTTTGCAATGTAGATACTGTAGCAGCCAGATTGTAATGTAGATGCTGCAGCAGCTAGTTTGCGATGTAGATACTGTAGCAGCCAGTTTGTAATGTAGATCTGCAGCAGCTAGTTTGTGCACAGCAAGATTTTACATGCAGTCGGCAGCATTTTGTTGCTAACAGTGTGGTCCTGTTGTAGGAGCTGAGAGTGGAAGGTCACCTTGCTTGGCCTGACAGTGTGACTCAGCGAGTAGGTTCCCCACAGCAGTCAGTTAGGAGACAATGGCCTTGTTGCTGTGCAATTAAGGACAGAAGCCCACTCATAAGAGCTCCTGACCCAATTGGAAGGAAGGTTCAGCAGCCCCTTTGGCTCATAACGAGCTGAGCTGGAGCTATAGCCTCAGGGTAACAATTCCTAAATGGCCAGATACCTTTGAAGAGGCACAGGTCAGGCTGGGAACAGTAGCAGTCAGTGGGCATTGAAGAGCAGTGACAGCCATGAGCATACCATTTCTAGAGAAGCTCCACCCTTTGCGGTGATGGACGGCCCTGAAAGGATGACCTCTGACTAGCATCCCTTGAGAGGCTGCAGTTTTCACCCAGACACCTCCCTATGCAGCAGCAATTGATCCTAAATGGTCACTTAAGATGCTTGTCTGACCACCCAGTGGGCAGCTGAGCTGCTAACTTTTCAGCTGCTGACAAATTGGCATTGCGACAGGATGGCATCAAGGCTCCTCCTCTGGCAATCACCAACATCACCACTTTAGCAGCCATCTTTCTTTCACCCTTTCACCAAATTGTCCAGGAGATCTAGCACTGCATTGTGATCATGACCAGATGATGTGTTATTTAGTGCTGCTTATGAAGAGAGAAATATTAGTTGGAACCCAAAAGAACCACTGGCTGATTTTAGCTGGAAACTTAAAAAGCTCTGAATGATGTTTCTGTGAGACTAGGGAGAATCACATTTGAGACCAAGAAAGGCCTTTTTCAACATTGGGAGCAGCAAGTCACGTTAGTAAGTAGGTTGCTATTTTAGCACGGGCCAGATAGAAATCAGAATACAAGAATTCCTGTCAGAACAGTCAAACTGACAGCTTTCCATTTGCTCCTCTGCCCCTCCATCTTGGACACAACCACCCTCTTCCACAGATATCTGCAGCCAGTGATGTGCTAGCCTCTCCACATCATCATGGTACACCTACAATCCACTAACAGTAAATCTCTGAGGTTGTAATACTGCACTTTGGAGCACAATGGCATGTTTCATTGCAATGCTGCTGCAGGGACACCACCAACTCACTCATTGATTCGGCCAGCCTGCATTCACTTAGCGCCTACTTGGGTGATCGCAGCATGTCTGCCTTGTCTTGCCTTGCATTCTTGTGCTTTGGTACCTCCAGCACATTTGGCTTGCTGCTTGATGCAGACACAAATCCAGACAGTTTGTCCTGCTTGTCAGCAGTCATCCGTCAAGGGATTGAGTATATTGCTGCATGGCACAGTGCTACATCAACCTCACACAGTATGCATATGTGAGGTGCCAGTGCAGCAAGTACACTGAAAGTACTTCAACCAAAGGTGGAGGGTTGCTTTTCAGACTGGAGACCTGTATGCCACAAGGATCGGTGCTGGGTCCACTATTTTTCATCATTTATATAAATTATTTGCATGTGAACATAGGAGATATAGTTAGTAAGTTTGCAGATGACACAAAATTAGAGGTGTAGTGGACAGTGAAGAAGGTTACCTTGGAGTATAAAAGGATCTTGATCAGATGGGCCAATGGGCTGAGGAATGGCAGGTGGAGTTTCATTTAGATAAATGCAAGGTGCTGCATTTTGGAAAAGCAAATCAGAGAAGGACTTATACACTTAATGGTAAGGTCCTAGGGAGTGATGCTGAACAAAGACACCTTGGAGTGCAGGTTCATAATTCCTTGAAAATGGAGTCACAGGTAGATAGGATAGTAAAGAAAGCATTTGGTATACTTTCCTTTATTGGTCAGAGCATTGAGTACAGAAGTTGGGAGGTCATGTTGTGGCTGTACAGGACATTGGCTAGGCCACTTTTTGAATATTGCATGCAATTCTGGTCTCCTTCCTATTGGAAAGATGTTGTGAAACTTGAAAGGGTTCAGAAAAGAGTTACAACGATGCTACCAGGGTTGCAGGAATTGAGCTATAAGGAGAGACTGAATAGGATGGGGCTGTTTTCCCTGGAGCATTGGAGGCTGAGGGCTGACCTTATAGAGGTTTATAAAATTATGAGGGGCATGGATAGGATAAATAGACAAAGTCTTTTCCCTGGGGTGGGGAAGTCTAGAACCAGAGGGCATAGGTTTAGGGTGAGAGGGGCAAGATGTAAAAGAGACCTAAGGGGCAACGTTTTCACACAAAGGGTGGCGTATGTATGGAATGATCTGCCAGAGGAAATGGTGGAGGCTGGTACAATTACAACATTTAAAAGGCCATAAATAGGAAGGGTTTAGAGGGATATGGGCCAAGTGCTGGCATTGGGACGAGATTAGGTTGGGATATCTGGTTGGCATGGTTGTGTCGGACCAAAGAGTCTGTTTTTCTGCTGTACATCTTTATGTTTCTATGACTCTAAATGAGCATGTTGCAGAGCTGAAGAGGATTAATCCTCAGCTGAGTCAAGAAGAGCTGCACTCAGTCAAGGGAAGCTTCTGCTTACAACCCACGAGATTGGGCATGATCATGTTTGAGGTGGTGGCAGTCCAGGGAATTGGTCAATATTGGGCCTTTTTGGAATTTGTGTCCAGTGGCCGACAGGGCTGGGGGAGGGTGACAAGGAAATCTGTGTCATCGTACGGGTAGAATGGCGTCAGGGCTCAATATGGAGTAAACAAATATGTTGAAGATGAGAACTGAGTATAAATGGGGGATGCAGTGGAAATGGCAGTGATAGGTAGTGACCACCGGTGTGCCTTGATGGGCGCTTCTTGTGGATATAATAGTGGGTATTGTCAGACTCTCTACTGGGGCCATTTTAGATGGATAGCAGGTTGGAAGCATATCAATGGGTTGCAGCACTTATGGAGTGTAGAGATGTACAGCACAGAAACAGACACTGCAGTCCAACTTATCCATGCCGGACAGGTATCCAAAATTAATCTAGTCCCATTTGCCAGTATGTGGCCCATATCCCTCTAAACTATTCATCTATCCATCCAAATGCCTCAAGGCAACAGTTTTCATTAGGAATGAGCAAAATTCCTGGCTTAGCCATTGATATCCATATCCCATGAAAGAATACATGTTTAACAAAGGCACAAGAGTTAAAAAAATCTCAAACTGTGTTGGGCAGGTAGGGCGTGGGGGGTGGAGGTGGAGGGTGGTAGGTGGAAGATTTGGTCATCTTGCTCCTTACTTTTTCATTTCTGATCCTAGTTATAACCTTTATTATTTCTGTCAGAACTCTTTGGTGCAGCATTCCAAACCCAATCCTCTTCCACTCTGCATTCTCTTCTGTGCTACAGTGGGGTAGATTTTCACATTGAAAGCTGAAAAATGTGTTGTTGGAAAAGCGCAGCAGGTCAGGCAGCATCCAAGGAGCAGGAGAATCGACGTTTCGGGCATGAGCCCTTCTTCAGGAATAGGGCTTATGGCCGAAACGCTGATCCTCCTGCTCCTTGGATGCTGCCTGATCTGCTGCGCTTTTCCAGCTACACATTTTTCAGCTCTGATCTCCAGCATCTGCAGTCCTCACTTTCTCTTAGATTTTCACATTCACTGCCCAGGGGGTGATATTCTGACAGGGATCACAATGCACTTTAAATGGCTTGCCTGACTTACATTCTCTGGCATTTTAAGGTCTGTGACATTGGAGAGGGGTAAGCATCAACTTAACAAGGTCGTCAACAGAGCTAAAGGCTCTGGCAGTTCATATGAGGTCAAAAGACAGTGTGAGTTTATTGGATATAGCAGCAATGTCAGGCACAACATGGAGGCCTGTTTGATATTGAAGCCCAAGAACATATAATTATAGCCTTCACAGGGTAGCCCAGAGCTGATCTGAGTGGTTGAAACAACAGGACAAAGAAGTCTTTTTCCTGCATTTATCCTGTCGGATGCATTGTTAAAATGTTAGCACACACCGTATGAACAGTTGAACTGTGATACTAAGCCAATGATGGACAAAGTGAGATTCAGTTGCCAAAATGAATGAATTTTCAATCCTGATGGAGGTATGTGTTGGGTAGGAGCTGACTGACTGAATATTGAATGCCAAGCCAGTTGTGAATCATGTGGAGAAGTTGTTTATTTGTTTCTAGTGAAACCTAATGGTATGAGGGAACTTCGAATGCAATATTCTGAGAGTCTGGTATATGGACAGATAGCCTGGGGCATCAATGGCTTGGATTTCATTTTTTTGGAACCCTGAGGAGCACGACTCTTTCATGGGAATGTAGTTTAGATTTACTCAATAGCTTAATCTAGCGAAATTTTCAAAACCAAAGCTGTAGTGATTGTGACAAGGTCAGCCAGCTGGACATCATAGAATATGAGTTCCCTAATTGGGGCTGTTAATCTGATCCAATCAGGGAGCCCTCGGTGACAGATAACAACAGGAGTAACAAAATTCCTGTTGACTCTCAGAGCTCTGAGAGAGCTCGATCGTATCAAGGACTCACCACATGTAAATAAAGGGAGGCTTGGTGATGGGATACTGGCCTTTGTAGAGTTATTTCAAAAACCCTCAGTGCTAAATTGGGGAGTTGGGAGGGAAGGGAATATTGCTCTATTTTAACAGCTCTGCTCCCAATGAAAGTTAAAATCACCAATAATTTCTTTGTGAAAAAGGTTATGAAACAAGATAGGACTAAATTTGCAGGAAACAAGTACATATTATACAAATTAAATATACACTGTCTATGGATGTCAATTTAATGTTGTTAACTGTATTGAAATTGATGCTGTCCACAATTCCTCCTGCTGCAGAATTTCACAAATGGGGAGGTACATGGGAAAAAATTTAGTCAATGCGTCCCCACCGTTACTGGCAGACTTCCTCACATATACACAACTACCAAAGCTCTGTACTGAAAATGAAACCTTGCCCGCAAACATTAAATAGGCATCTACTTCATAACACTGTAATATACCTGTATGTAGATTCAGTGGGGACCATTTTGGAGAATACCAGATTGGTCACTTTAATTCCTATTAACTTCTTGAAAATCAGAACGGATTGATATTGCACAGTTGCAATTGTATAGTTGATACTGAGCTTGATTTACAATCTAATCTGAAGCTAAACCTAACCTGTGCAGCATATATGAAATTCAATAATCGGTATCAATTGAATATTTCTTCATCACGCTTTACCTTAATATCAGGAAATTGGCCCAGGTATGTGTCCAGGGTTAACAAAGCTTGATCCACCAGTTTTTGGTGGAAGTCTGCCCACAGCAAATCACAATTCTGAGGAGTAGGGAAAGGATCATTTCAGAGAGAATAAAAACAGTAGCTCAGTAATAGTTCATCAGCATCTGAATACAATGACTTACATCAAAAATCTGGAATATTCAGAGAGAAATGGTCAACTCAATAATGGGCAAGGCCTCAAAATGCACAAACAGGTGGTGATATGTGAATGATAAACAGTGATTGAATGGCATGACCTGATACATATCCACACAGCAAGCTTCCAGGTAAAAATAGATGCTCACTTGAGTGTGAATATCTTCCAGTCAAAATTACTCAGTTGCAGGTATAGATGAAACATAGCTGATAGTTAGCAATGCCAGGCAGGGGGAGGAATGGCAATGCAAAACCCTTGAGTACTTTTAAAGAGGCCATTCTCTAAAGAATGAAGGAAGAGACTTGGAAGAATGGACAGTGAAATCTGAGTCTTTTGCTATCTTGGATATCTGTCACCTATTCATTCTGGTCTATATATGACTTCAATTCTTACCAGCATTGTTGATAACTAACTGCCTTTTGGGATGGCCAAGCAAGCCACTCATCAACTTACTTCCAGGAAGAAAACCTTGCCAAGCACTAAGAAGTGGCTATTATTTGCCTATCGTGTCAGGCAACACCACATTCTGACAATGATTTTTTTTAAAAAAACGCAGAGTGGATGTTATATATTTGCCTGAGACTTTGTGTTCACATACAGTGACAGGGATGACATTTCCACACTCTCTTAGGTCATGAACAGAAGTGGGGGTGTGTGTGGGGGGGGGGGCGGAGGGGAGAGGGTGTGGCTGAAATATTTGCACCAAGTGCATGCCAATTTGGATCTAGCTCTAGCAACTATAACCAGGACAGGAAAAAGGGAATCTAGCTGTACTCCCAACTGACTCCACTTAGATGTATTAAAATGCTCATGTTTAACTTGTCAGGGGCTGAAGTCTCAATTTTTAAAGAACTAGTAAGCTTTGAAATTGACCTGAACATAGGTGGGAACAGTAGCCAGGAATCAGTTGGAGTTGACCCCAAGGCATCACACTTGATCTTTAAGATGGTCAGTGGCGCAAATGGGCAACTGGACACTATGCAAGGGAGTGCATTTGACATTATACATGTGGCAAGGAATGTGTGCATTTAATGACTCAGCTTGAAATAAGGTCAACAACTCTTGGTAGAACAGGGGCAAGATGGCTTTGAAAATTCGATAGCTCCTGCCGAGAATGAAAAGCACAGCTGGCAATAGGTAAACATTTGTAAGATTTTCGATCTCATTTGTGGTGACATGTAAAATGTATACAGGTAAGGCAAGCCATGAAGCAGAATGGGACAGAAGAGCAAAATTCAGTATGAAGACAATGCAAGTCAAGCCTTCAATACAGCATCTACTGTTTAAAATGGTGCCATTGGAGATATTAAAGGCCCCATATAGCAGGAGATTGTGAACCTCTAAGCTGGTGGTCAGAGGTAGTTATGCCTTAATACCAAAGACTTTGCATGTCAACGCACCAGTTGCTAAGCCCTGGTAGTAGACATCAAAGTCTCTGTAGCCTTCAAGTTCTTGCTTCTGCTTCCTTCCAAGGTTGAAGTCGTGAAGCGTATTGGTTTCTCAAAAACAGCAGCACAGCACTGCATCTTGCTAGTTTCTGATGCCATAGCTGGACAGCACATTATATTAACCCTCAAAGGGACATAAACGTGTGCAATATCACTGACATTTTTACCCCCTTACATAGCTCCAATGAATCAGAATGCCCACAAGAATTCATTTGCATCTGATTAAATTACACTAATCTTTTACGTAAGTTGTTGCATTAGAGTCCACTTCAGGACAATATATACAAATTAGCCACAAGCTACAATGCAGGAATTATCAACTTATTTCTGAATAGTTTTCCATTCTACACCAAATGGCCCAATTGCAACAATCCAGAATACTGCCCTTTTAAAAATGACTGGATGAGTCAAAGGCTTACATCTTGAAGTGAACCCAATTACTTGCAAGGAGAAAAATTAAAGGTAGCAATCTCTTTAATAATATAAAATAATTGCATTTTCATATCCCCTTCAAAGATTGAAACATCTCAAATATTTTCACCTAAATCTCAATGAATGTCATAATTTAGCTAGCTGCATCATCCATTCTGCATCACTAATATCGCACATAATAACAAGAATTCATGTCTGAGTATTCATTAGAATATAACAAGTGATCAGTCTTCTGTTAAGAGGTAGCTGATCCTCTTAACTCTTGATCCTACCTGTCCCACAGCTTTAATATCATCCCTGCCGTACCATTCAGGCTCATAGACCTCATGTAGTGACTCTGTTAGCTTCGTGGAAGCTTCCTGCATCCCTGAAGAAAATAAATAGACCAGATTGTCAGCTCCTTTAAAGATGTGCATTTACACATTGATTTTGGATAATAATACATGCATTCCTGTTGACTATTCTTTTTTCAATATAAATGAATTTTCCAATTTCAAGTCGTGAAGAATAGTGATAATTAGCTGAATGGGATGTCATAGAAAGATGACTATAGAATCCCTACAGTCTGGAAGAATGCCATTTGACCCATCAAGTCCACACCAAATGTTTGAAAAGCAGCCTCCCCAATCTCCATCCCCAATCCTGTAGCCCTACACTTCCCATGCCTAACCCACCTAGCCTGCACATTCCTGGACACAATAGGCAATTTAGCATGGACAATCCACGTAAACCGCACATTCTTGAACTGAGGAAGGAAACCGGAGAGCCTGGAGAAAGTCCACACACACAGTGGGAGGGAGAGCTTGCAAACTCCACACAGTCATCCGAGGGTGGAATAGAACCCAGGTCCCTGGCTCTGAGAGGCAGCAATGCTAATCACTGAGCCACCAGGCCAACTATCTTTCAAGAAATTCAGTCAACATAAATAGTTGAAACATAACCTTGGTCCTTTCTGAGTTTGAACTGTACTTAATAGTTCTGGATTAGTGCTGCTAGAAGAGCACAGCAGTTCAGGGAGCATCCAAGGAGCAGTAAAATCGACATTTCGGGCAAAAGCCCTTCATCAGGAATAAAGGCAGAGAGCCTGAAGGGTGGAGAGATAAGCTAGAGGAGGGTGGGGGTGGGAAGAAAGTAGCATAGAGTACAATAGGTGAGTGGGGGAGAGGATGAAGGTGATAGGTCAGGGAGGAGGGTGAAGTGGATAGGTGGAAAAGAAGATAGGCAGGTAGGACAAGTCATGGGGACAGTGCTGAGCTGGAAGTTTGCAACTAGGGTGAGGTGGGGGAAGGGGAAATGAGGAAACTGGTGAAGTCCACATTGATGCCCTGGGGTTGAAGTGTTCCGAGGCGGAAGATGAGGCGTTCTTCCTCTAGGCGTCTTGTGGTGAGGGAGCGGCGGTGAAGGAGGCCCAGGACCTCCATGTCCTCGGCAGAGTGGGAGGGGGAGTTGAAATGTTGGGCCACAGGGTGGTGTGGTTGATTGGTGCGGGTGTCCCGAAGATGTTCCCTAAAGCGCTCTGCTAGGAGGCATCCAGTCTCCCCAATGTAGAGGAGACCAATCAGGAGCAATGGATACAATAAATGATATTAGTGAATGTGCAGGTAAAACTTTGATGGATGTGGAAGGCTCCTTTCGGGCCTTGGATAGAGGTGAGGGAGGAGGTGTGGGCGCAGGTTTTACAATTCCTGCAGTGGCAGGGGAAGGTGCCAGGATGGGAGGGTGGGTTGTAGGGGGGCGTGGACCTGACCAGGTAGTCACGGAGGGAACGGTCTTTGCGGAAGGCGGAAAGGGGTGGGGAGGGCAAAATATCCCTGGTGGTGGGGTCTGTTCGGAGGTGGCGGAAATGTCAGCGGATGATTTGGTTTATGCGAAGGTTGGTAGGGTGGAAGGTGAGCACCAGGGGTGTTCTGTCCTTGTTACGGTTGGAGGGGTGGGGTCTGAGGGTGGAGGTGCGGGATGTGGACGAAATGCATTGGAAGGCATCTTTAACCACGTGGGAAGGGAAATTGCAGTCTCTAAAGGAGGAGGCCATCTGGTGTGTTCGGTGGTGGAACTGGTCCGCCAGGGAGCAGATATGGCGGAGGCGGAGGAATTGGGAATACGGGATGGCAGTTTTGCAAGAGGTAGGGTGAGAAGAGGTGTAATCCAGGTAGCTGTGGGAGTTGGTGGGTTTGTAAAAAATGTCAGTGTCAAGTCAGTCGCCATTAATGGAGATGGAGAGGTCCAGGAATGGGAGGGAGGTGTCAGAGATGGTCCAGGTAAATTTAAGATCAGGGCGGAATGTGTTGGTGAAGTTGATGAATTGCTCAACCTCCTCGTGGGAGCACGAGGTGGCGCCAATGCAGTCATTAATGTAGCGGAGGAAGAGGTGGGGAGTGGTGCCGGTGAAATTACGGAAGATCGACTGTTCTGTGTTGCCAACAAAGAGACAGGCATAGCTGGGGCCCATACGTGTGCCCATGGCTACCCCTTTGGTCTGGAGGAAGTGGGAGGATTTGAAGGAGAAATTGTTAAGGGTGAGTACCAGTTCAGTCAAACGAATGAGAGTGTCGGTGGAAGGGTACTGTTGGGGATGTCGGGAGAGGAAAAAATGGAGGGCTTGGAGGCCCTGGTCATGGCGGATGGAGATATAGAGGGATTGGATATCCATGGTGAAGATGAGGCGTTGGGGCCTGGGGAAACGGACGTCTTGGAGGAGATGGAGGGCGTGGGTGGTGTCTCGAACGTACCGACTCCCACAGCCAATTTTTACAAACTCACCGACTCCCACAGCAATTTTTTACAAACCCACCAACTCCCACAGCTACCTGGATTACACCTCTTCCCACCCTACCTCTTGCAAAAATGCCATCCCGTATTCCCAATTCCTCCACCTCCGTCATATCTGCTCCCAGGAGGACCAGTTCCACCACAGAACACACCAGATGGCCTCCTTCTTCAGAGACCGCAATTTCCCTTCCCTTGTGGTTAAAGATGCCCTCCAACGCATCTCGTCCACATTCCATACCTCCACCCTCAGACCCCACCCCTCCAACCGTAACATGGACAGAACGCCCCTGGTGCTCACCTTCCACCCTAGAAACCTTTGCAGAAACCAAATCATCCGCTGACATTTCTGCCACCTCCAAAAAGACCTCACCACCAGGGATATATTTCCCTCCCTACCCCTTTCCGCCTTCCGCAAAGACCGTTCCCTCCGTGACCACCTGGTCAGGTCCACGCCCCCTACAGCCCACTCTCCCATCCTGGCACCTTCCCCTGTCACCGCAGGAATTGTAAAACCTGCGTCCACACCTCCTCCCTCACCTCCATCCAAGGCACTAAAGGAGCCTTCCACATACATCAAAGTTTTACCTGCACATTCACTAATATCATTTATTGTATCCGTTGCTCCCGAAGCGATCTCCTCTACACTGGGGAGACTGGATGCCTCCTAGCAGAGCGCTTTAGGGAACATCTTCGGGACACCCGCACCAATCAACCACACCGCCCTGTGGCCCAACATTTCAACTCCCCCTCCCACTCTGCCGAGGACATGGAGGTCCTGGGCCTCCTTCACCGCCGCTTCCTCACCACCAGACGCCTGGAGGAAGAACGCCTCATCTTCCATCTCGGAACACTTCAACTCCAGGGCATCAATGTGGACATCACCAGTTTCCTCATTTCCCCTTCCTCCACCTCACCCTAGTTCCAAACTTCCAGTTCAGCACTGTCCCCATGACTTGTCCTACCTGCCTATCTTCTTTTCCACCTATCCACTCCACCCTCCTCCCTGACCTATCACCTTCATCCCCTCCCCTACTCACCTGTTGTACTCTATGCTCCTTTCTCCCCACCCCCACCCTCCTCTAGCTTATCTCTCCACCCTTCAGACTCTCTGCCTTTATTCCTGATGAAAGGCTTTCGCCCGAAACGTCGATTTTACTGCTCCTCAGATGCTGCCTGAACTGCTGTGCTCTTCCAGCACCACTAATCCAGAATCTGGTTTCCAGCATCTGCAGTCATTGTTTTTACCCTGTACTTAATAGTTGTTGACCATAGGACTGTACAAGAAACAAACTGGTGAGTGTGCAATGGGATGGAAGCCGGGACCAACAGGTAGAATGTCGAAGAATGTTTGTTCTGTTCTAACAACAGAAAGAGGGGAACAGGTGCATATCCACCATCAACATCCCTCCCCATCAACACGTACACCTAGCTATGTTATTTTCTAGTGAATGTTATGATTGCCAGGTATGGGCTTGCTGAAAGTGCATGCTTGTAGTTAAATTAGGCGATAATGCCAGAAGAACCTTACATTTTCCATCATTATCAACTTGATAATGATGGACTGGAAGCTGATATACAACAGAGCCATTACCTATCATTGATAATGAGGGGCACAGTACAGCCGAGCAGATAAAGATCAAAACAATGGATTGAGGCATGGAGTTCTTCATCTGGCAGCATAAGGGCCACCATCTTCTCTCTGCTGCCTCACACCCACTCTAACCTTGCATTGCACTCACCTCCCACTGAGATTCAAATTCCACCATGCTCAATATTTCATACAGTGTTTTCTCTCAATTGCTCTCACCCACCACACCCAGACAACTAACCTTTCCTGCCCTTTAGGATTCTTACTCACTCACCCTGGGACACTAACAGTTGTGTCAGACCCTTCCATCTCACTCAATCCCTTTCCCTTGTCTCACCCCAGGAGAATAGCAGAGAAGGCCAAGATGGGCTGACCAACTTGGAATGACAGCCCCGACTGACAATGGACCAGATCCCTGATTGATCTCTGTGTAGCTCCTCCAAAGACTTACCACTATTCCCAGACCTGCAGGGCTGACCATGTACTGTGATGATATGGAACTCCTGAAACTGACTGTGCCAGGTGTCCAACTGACCACATCCAAACCCCTGGACTGATATCAGATGATGTTCTTGATTTATGGTGCCAGTACCCATGACTATTCATAATCTTCCTGATTTTACTGAGGACCACTTCCCGTAGACATTTGGACATGACCATTTGGCTGAAGGCAGGTAACATGTTGGCAATGCTATAGATATGGCATTTATGTAGCGTGGTGCTGTGTAGCAGTATGTCCATCCCCTTGACTGATTATTACTGGCAAACATGACAAGTGTGCCTGAAATTCTGTGAAAGGTAAAAGGCGAGGCAAGACAGGAGTTATGTGAAACTGTAAGTTTTAACTAAGGTGCTAATGCACAAAAGGCAAAGCAAGGCAGTGATGTTTGAGCATCCAAATAGTTGTAATGACAGTGAATGCTAAGAGAGCAAGCTAAGAGCCTTGAGATGCACCTTGTTCTGGTGCATGAGATGGGTGCCTTTTTCTGCATGCAAAGCAGCCCCACCGGCAGCAATGCATTGGAAGGTGTTGGTGAGCTCTAAAATACAATCTTGAAGTGGTGAACTGTTATAATTGAGTTAGAGATGTGACATGATGATGTGGTGCTTTGCTAATGCAAATCCCTGTGGATGAAGGAGGCAGGCAGTCACTACCCATAAGGTTTGCCTGAGGCATGGTGAAATGTTGGGCCAAGTTTACTGATAAGGCGGAGAATTGGGAAAGTTTTAAAAACCAACAAAAGATGGTGCAATAAGTGAGTTCTGGGGGTAAGTTAGCAAGTAAATGAAAACAGATGGTAACATTTCTTTGAACATTGAAAAAGGAAGGGAGAGGCCAAAATGAACATAGGTCCCTTAGAGAATGAGGCTGGGGACATAACAAAAGTGAACCAGGAAATGGCAGAGGAGTTGCATTAGTCTTCATGGTAGAAGGTGCAAATTGTCTTCTAAAAATTGTAAATAATCAAGGGGCAAAAAGAGAGTGGAGGAAAGTATAATAACTATCATTGGGGAAAAAAGTACTAGAGAATGTAATAGGGCTAAAGGACAACAAGCTCTCTGCACCTGATGGGTTGTATCCTAAGATATTAAAAGAAATAGCTACAGTTATTCATACAAATGTTCATATGATTTATTGGCTTGGATGAGAGAAGCGAACATGTTATTGCCAAGTTTGCAGATGATAAATTATTGGGAAGGCAAGTTCTGAGGTTGACTCAACGAGTCTGGAGAGGAAGATAGGTGAAATAAATGAGGAAGTAACTTGGCATATGGAATATAATGTAGGACAATATGAGTTATCTACTTTGGCACACCAAATAGTGGAGCTGAATATGATCTAAATGTCAAAAGACTGCAGAATAAATGGATTTGGCAGTCCTTATGCATAAATCCCAACAATCAAGAATTCAAGTTTAGCAGGTATTAGGGCACGAAATCTAGAAATAAGGAAGTCTCATTAAAAAATATACAAAGCATTAGATAGGCCACATCCAGAATACTGTGAATAATCTTGATTCCCCCTCTCTAAGGAAAGGTATACTGGTATTGGAGGAAATCCTGAGAAGGTTCACTCGGCTGATCCTAGGCATGAAGGGATTTTGTAATGTGGACAGGTTGAGTAGATTGGGCCTGAATTCACTGGTGTTTAGAAGAATGAGGGGGAGTTTAAGTACTCAGACATGATTTTTCAAGAGCTTTCTTCCCTTGGTGGGACAGTCTAGGATCAAACAATGCAATCTCTGAGTAAGGGGATCACCCATTTAAGACAGAGATGAGGAGGAACTTCTTCTCTCAGAGGATAATGAACATGTGGAATTTTTTTTACCACAGTGGACTGGTGGGGCTGGGTTATTTGAAAGATGGCACAGAAGAAAATGTATTACGGCATGGTGGCACAATAGTTAGCACTGCTGCCTCCTAGCACCAGGGACCCAGGTTCAATTCCAGCCTCAGGCAACTGTCTGCGTGGAGTTTGCACATTCTGTCCGGGTGCTCTGGATTCCTCCCACAATCCAAAGAGGTGTAGGTCAGGTGAATTGGCCATGCTAAATTGCCCATAGTGTTAGGTGCATTAGTCAGGCGGAAAATGGGTCTGGGTGGGTTACTCTTCAGAGGGTTGGTTTGGACTGAAGGGCCTGTTTCCACACTGTAGGGAATCTAAATTGGATTTGATTCCCTGGCAACAGCAACTTAAGTTCTTCCAAAATATTACACAAATTCATTTTCTTCCCAAACCCTGGAAATCAAAAGATGAATTTAACAAGTTTTGACACCCTATTGTAGCCTCCATTTTTTTTGCACACTTAATGTGAAGAATAGACAGCGAAGCCTGCAGACTTTATAAGCAACCCCACAGGGAGCCAAACAAGGTAGGATCATGCAAAGTTATACAGTGGTGGTATTGATTCTTCAAACCATCATTCAGCTAGTCAAACATCCCACTGAGATTGCAGGAGCCTGATAAAACAGTAAATTCATGTATAAAAATGATGGGCTCAATAGAATTGTGAAGGTTTTAGCAGCTTTGAAACGTTAGGATTGGCTGAATAATTACGTGTCAAATTTCATGTCCATCACACAAATCTTAAAAGAGATTTCAAAATTGTATTACAACCTTTCACTGCAGTGAGATAGCCCCGTAGTTCCCTCTGCAATCGACTGCCTTCTGCCTGAAAAAGAAGAATAAAAATATCTCCAGCTATTGAATAAGACTTGGAAAGCATGTCAATTTATTATGATAACATGCACAGTTCATTATTGAAGCAAAATGTGACTGAATAATTAACCATATTTATTGGTTGCCTCATAGCCTCCAGTCTTGAAAAGTTATCAACTAGTGATCTTTTGCAAAATGAACACATAATAACTTACCTCCTGAGACATTAATTAAAATTACAGTTCCAGAAATTTGTTTCAGACACAATCTCATACAAAATATTGGAAGTTCTAAACTTAAGTTAAAATGCAAAGAAGCTCTCAGACAAGCACTGCAACCTAAAAAAGTTCATGCTATTCAACATGGTTTTTAATTAGACACTTAAAATTAATACATTTCTGAACCATTCATATAGATCCAGCTGTCCCAGTGAAGTTCAGCTATTGTCCATGTTGTTGAAGTGAACAGTCTTCACCCCCCTTTGTTCTTCCACTTCATTTCTACCCAACTCAACTTCTGCTCCAGCCTGGTCAAACATCAAGACCAGGACTTTTTGGAAGTCATAAGACTCCGCAGACATTCCAGAATGGAACCATTTTAAGAAGTTCCACCCCCTTTTCACTGGAAGAGAAAAGGGAGCAGGATGTGTTTCAACATTTGAGGGAAGCCTGAAGACAGCTCAGTAGTGACTTCAAACAGATCCCATTGTCAGCAAGGGTTGTAACTCATATTGTGGGAGTTATAAATGTTTAGATTAAAAGTAAATGCTGTTGAAGAGCAGATAACATTTGCAAAATTAAATTGTGAAATTATTTAAATACTCAACCTAGATTCAGATGAATGATGGTGGGAGGAGGAATCAAGTGGATGACATCATGGGGTGGTGGGTGGAAATGAGAGGATGTGGACCTTATTGAGCTCCCCACTTCCTGATTCCGGGTTTTCGCCACACTGAATGAGTGTCGCCTGAGAGGAGCTTACAATGAAGCAGGCTGGAATTATCTTGTTGCGCTCTCTAATTTGTGAGGTCGCCATATCCTAGCGTTTTAATACAGACAGAACAAGGTCCTTAAGTGGACATTAATTGTGTGCACTTAGATCAAATTGGTAAGACAAGAAGGGGCCATCTGTGGGCTTTTCTGCCAGAGCATTAATTGGTCGGCTGTGGGATGGTGACCGCTCTACCCAAATAAGTGCCAAGTACCCACTAAACTCAGCATTGAGGAGGGCACTAGTCTCTACCTGGGAGAATAAGAAGCGATCATGGTGTATAGAAAAGTGTCGAACTTTCCAATTTCTCACTCCCAATGCGCAGTCACTGTTAATTTGGGTTCACCTGGACATTATACTTTCTATGCAACATTTTGCACTAATGTTTGTAATAATCTCATGTTGCGTGTGCTCATTCTTCCAATGTACACTCCCAGCAGACAAGGCTTTTTAAAGGATGATCAGGTGCTCCATGTTATTTTTGGCACCACACCCTGGTTGGTTATGTATGGAACAAAGGTATTTATCTTGCAGCATGTATCCTCAGTGAAAGAGGATTTGAGAATGTGCTGTCAGTTATTCCCAAGAGCCCCATCAAACTGCTCCAATGTCAAAGAGTTTTCACTGAATTTGTCTACACTGCTTTTAATTTAAAACAAGAAGCAGAAAATTGATCAATGAGCACATGACTGATCAAGATACAGTCAGATAAACAAATGTCATCTTAAATTCATTACCACACTTAAAGTACTCCAATCATATTGAAGGGCAACTCTCTGGTCACCTCATTGCTATAGTCAATCCAGGAAGAATAAACCTTTCTCTACATGATGAGCAGATGGTTGTAATGGCCTACCTGCAGTGTCTGAAACTCCAAGCACACTGTTGCTATAAAGGGCCATCCAGTTATAGTGGGGCTATTAATCTATGTTGGAGCAGGTACTCATTCATTTTCATTCTGTGTCCAACCTTTCATGTCTTTCTGAATTGAGCAACAATTCCTCATCCAATTCTGACATCTATGGTATAAACGAGTATGCCCTTCTTGTTGTCCTTTTCACAAAAAAAGGATTAACCAGCTTCCATTAATATTGCGAACAGCTCCCTTTGTTAATATTGAAGATTTCCTACAGGGGGTAATTAAGAGAGAAGTTCTCAGTGTTTCAGACCAGCAGTTGGTTCAGGACTATCTACGATCATGGGCCAGATTGACAGATGTGTCTCCTTAGCCTTGATTGTTACTGCTGATGTTGATGATGACTCCAAGCCCACATAACACGAGACAGGAGGAGCTAGGTGACTGACTTTGCCTGATGTTACTGAAACATTTACAAATATCTCAGCCAAACAATCTGGAGACAGCAAGCTAATCTTATTCAGGCAAGAACAACCTTTTCTGTCTCTATCCTTTCATGTGTCATTGGGAACGCTGGCATTTGTTGCTCATCCCTGCCTTTGAACATTTCAATGCTAGGCCATTTCAGAGAGTCAATCACATTGCTGTGTGTCTGGACTTACAAACCACACACAAACTGATAGCCTGGAAGTCAGTGCTGAAAGCAGTAAGTGTGCATTAAGAAAGCAATGTCAAGTATAAAGACAAAACAAAGACCTGTGGATGCAGGAGATCTGATACAAAAACTGTAAGAGCTGTAGAAATCTGGCAGGTCTGATGAAAGGTCACTGGTCTCGAAGTATTAATTTTGTTTTTCTCTCCACAGACGCTGCCAAACCTGGTCAGTGTTTCTGCACTTCCTGTTCTGCTGAAGTATTAAAAGTCTGGCAGCTTTCAACTAAGCACCGAAGTGAGCGAGTGCTATTAAGCAAGCTAAGAATCATAAGATGCAAGTGTCCACG
The DNA here is from genome assembly GCF_047496795.1 of Chiloscyllium punctatum. Classification (NCBI taxonomy): domain Eukaryota; kingdom Metazoa; phylum Chordata; class Chondrichthyes; order Orectolobiformes; family Hemiscylliidae; genus Chiloscyllium; species Chiloscyllium punctatum. Next base: position 117,235,190 of record NC_092743.1, on the reverse strand, counting down.
TGAGCAGAAAGCACCCGTGTCGGTGCATGTGTGTCCCTGTGCACAAAAACCTGGTTGAACATGCAAGTCATAGCTGTCCTTGAGCTCTAAAGGAAAGTTCTGTGTGAGGTATGTTTGCATCACGTTAAAATCCCAATCCCACTCATTTATAAGCCACTTCAAATTCCCTTCTCCTCCACTGGGAAACTACACAGGCCAAATTCCCGATGGGTCATTCAGAGCAGGTATCTTGTGGCTGCAGCTCACCGAACTCTTGCCCGAGAGTAGCCAGTATGATGTGATGAGGCTGGTGGTTTGCTGATGCTGCACGAATGAAGGCTCAAGAAGGATGGTGACCATGGAGCATTCAGAGATGCTGTTCTGAAGACAATTGCATCACAGACAGAACAAGAGTTCAGTGAGCTGCAGCACCAGGTACCTGCTCTGAATTACACAGCGGGAATTTCTGCTGAGTAGTTTCCCAGTGGAAGAGAGAAGAATTAGAAATGGCATATAAATGAGGTGGATTAGAATTTTGATAAGATGCAAATGCATGGAAATAAGGTAATCGCCACTCAATGGTAAGATTCTGAAGGCTGGATTTATACATGCAACAGAAGTGTTCTATATTCCCAACATATTCTGAACTTAAAGCTATTCTTTTGTTGGTTCAACGGTTTAGCATGAAACTAATTCAAAATGGAATAGCAATTGAGTGGATCTTCTAACTGTAAAGATACTGACAGTCTCAAACTTTCAAGGTGTGAAATCTACAATATGGGATGTATAATCAACCTAAACGACTTTGAACTGCAAGTATCTAAAGCTAATAAACAACCAGACCTTGAATCTTTCTAACCTGTTCCAATTTTGATTTCACCTGAAAAACAAACTCTTGGAAATTGACTACCAGAAGGCTTGCAGCTTAATAAGAATCTGCAGCTTTACAAGAACTTCAATTAAAGTATCATAGAGTCAGAGAGGTTTACAGCATGGAAATAGGCCCTTCAATTCAACATGTCTACGCCATCTAGTTTTTACAATTAAATTAGTCCCATTTGCCTGCATTTGGTCCATATCCCTCCATGCTCTTCCCTCCATGTACCTGTCCAAATGTTGCTTAAATGACAAAATTATTCTCACCTCCACCACTATCTCTGGCAGCCCATTCCAGACACTCACAACCCTCTGTGTGAAAGAATTGCCCTTCTGGACCTTTTTGTATCTTTCCCCACTACCTTAAAACTATGACATCCTGTTTTGGACTCCCCTATCATGGGGAGAAGCTATTAGATATCTATCTTATCCTCTCATGATTTTATAGATCGCTATAAGGTCACCCTTCAGTCTCCTACATTCCAGGGAAAATAGTTCCAGCCTGTCCTACCTCTCCTTATAACTCAAACCTTCCAGCCCAGGTTGCCTAATAAATCTTTTCTGCACCCTTTCCAGTTTATCATCTCATCAATTGAACTGTAGACCTGTCATGAAAGACAATGTATAAAATGATAGATTGTCATTGTGTTATTTTACCTTTATCTGTACCTAATTTTTGTAAGTGATTTACTTCATGTAAAACAAGTATTTGAGATATCGCTTTTAAATGTGTGGTAATAAATAACTTCTGTTTCTTTTAATGCACTAAAAATCTTGTTGCTGGAATTCATTAATTGGGTCAATCAATCTGAGGGTAATAAAACACATAATCCTTCCAACCAAACACAACTGATTACAGGCATTAATGAGAAAGACCCAATTTCCGTTCGTAACAGAGAGAATGTTTGCAGCTGACCCAGTCATATGTGTATTTGAGGGGCCAATTTGATCAAATTGCAATCCAGGAGTACATACCTGCTAAACAGCAGAAGTCACATACTGTAGACAGAGCTAGGCAATCTCATAACCAAATCCTGGACCTATCCAGTCATGAATTGTGCTGGACAATTAATCAACTAACTGGAAAATGAGACTTCACCACTATCCCCATCATCAACAATGGTGAAACTATAAGAAACAGCAACAGGAGTCAGCTGTTCAGCCCTTCAAGCCTGCTCCAACATTCAATAGGATCATGGCTGATCTGACAATCCCCAAATGCAAAATAAGAACTGAATGAACTGCTGATGCTGTAAATCAGAAACAAAAACAGAAATTGCTGGAAAAGCTCAGCAGATCTGGCAGCATCTGTGGACAGAAATCACAATTCTGAGGAAGGGTCACTCAACCTGAAATGTTAACCCTGATTCCTCACAAGAGATGCTGCCAGACCTGCTGCCAGACCTTTATTCCTAAAATACATTTTCCTGCCCTTTCACCATAATCCTTGATTTCCCTGACTGATCAAGAATCCACGTATATCAGCCTTAAATATGCCCAAGGACACTGCTCCCATAGCTTGCTTTGGCAACGCTCCAAAGACTCACAACACTCTGAGAGAAGAAATGCCTCCTTATCTCAAATGTAAATTGCTGCTCCATTATTCTGAGACTTTGCCCTCTGATCTTGGATTCTCCCATGAGGGGAAACCTCCTCTCAGCATTTATCCTATCAAACCTCTTAAGAATCCAATGTTTCAATGTCACATTATTGCAAAAGTCAAGATAGCTGAATTAGTTGCAATTATTTTCAGGCATAACTTCTATCATTTCCAACAGCTCAATGCCAACTTTCAGTCAAAATGATTCACTTTAAAAGGCATCAAGAAACCCACTTGAAACAGTAAAGCCTATGAACCTTGACTACGTCCTGGCTGTAATACTGAAGCCCTGTGCCTAGGAATGACTGATGACCCAACACTGTGGAAAACTGCCCAATGTTTGTCCTTTCCACAATAAGTGGGACAAATCCAATCCTGACAATTATAGTTGAGGGAGGATGGTACTTGGTAATCAGCAGGAGATTTCCTTTCCTGTATTTAGCCTGAGGCCATGAGACTTCATGGGGTGTGGAATCAATGTGGAGGACTCTCAGGGCAACTACTCCCCAACTACTGTGCTGCCAACTCTGTTGGATCTGTCCTGCGAATGGGATAGGATATATCCCGAGTGTGTGGGACATTATCTTTAAAGTATGATTCTGAGAATATGACTATGTCAGTCTATTGCTTGATTAGTCTGTGAAACACCTCCCCTAATTTTAGCACCAACCGCCCAGATGTTGGAAAGGAGGATTTCGCAAGGTCAGCAGGGCTATTTTTGCTGTTGTCTTTCCTGGTGTCTTGGTCAATGTTAGGTGCTCCATCAGTTTCATGTCTTTGTTGAGATTTTGTGGCGATCGATACAACTGAGAGGGTTTGTAGATTAGATTCCCTACAGTGTGGAAACAGGCCCTTCGGCCCAACCAGTCCGCACTGACCCACTGAAGAGTAACCCACCCAGGCCCATTATTCTACATTTACCCCTGACTAATACAGTCAAACACTACGGGCAATTTAGCCTGGCCAATTCACCTGACCTGCACTTCTTTGGACTGTGGGAGGAAACCGGAGCACCTGGAAGAAACCCACGCAGACACGGGGAGAATGCGCAAACTCCACACAGGCAGTTGTCTGAGGCAGGAATTGAACCCGGGTCCCTGGCACTGTGAGGCAGCAGTGCTAACCACTGAGCCACCGTGCCACCCCATTTCAGGCTGCTCGGCCATTTCAGACAGCAGTTGAGAATCACTCCTCGGCTGCTGCCTGAACTGCTGTGCTCTTCCAGCACCACTAATCCAAAATCTGGTTTCCAGCATCTGCAGTCATTGTTTTTACCTAGCTGAGAATCAATCACATTACTGTCGGTGATTGAGTCACATGTAGGCCAGAACAGGTAAGGATGGCAGATTTCCTTCCCATTTGTGAGCCAGATGGGAGTTTCCAATGACAATGTTTTCATTATCATCAGTATATTCTTAATTCCAGATATATATTATTGAATTCAAATTCCACCATCTGCTAAGGCAGGATTCAAACGCGGGTCCCTAAAGCATGAGCTGAGTTTCTGGATTAATAGTCCAGCAATGATATAGTTAGGTCCTCACCTTCCCAAGAATCTAGAAGCTATAGGAAAATTGAAATTAATGGGATCAATGTGAAGGTTCTTCACAGTCTGGAGACATGCCATCACTGCAGGAGCTCCTCAAGTCATTATCCTAAGTCCAGACATCCTCAGTCACTTTCAATTATTTTGTATTATCACATTAACTATTTGCCGATTATTGCAGTATTCAGTTCTATTCATAATTCTACAAAAAAATGAACAGTCCTTCTACACATGCAATGAGATCAGGTCAGTGATCAGGATCCAGCTTCTAAATTACCAAGTAATATTTGTGCCACACAAATGGGGCAGGAGTGGAGCACTGAAGGCGTTGATTACAGATTCCTGAAGTTGGGAATTTGGTGCAAGTGGAAATTTTTGGAGTTCTTGCTGAAATTTATTTTTACAATTTTATTTAGCTTTAAAAAGAAACTGCAAGCTTGTTAAACTGTCTAGTTACAGCTTGTCAGTGACAGTTAATTGTCAATCAGTTGCTGTTTCAGTACGTGTTAATTATTGTAAGAGGAAGCTGAATTAGACTGTAATTTGAGTGTGAGATGTAAGGACTCTGCATAAGTAAACAAGGTTTGTTACTACATGGGAAGGGAGCACAGGTGCACAGAGTGCTAGTGGAAGTAAGTATATAATAATGGAGTGGGGATGGTGATGTGTAGAACTTCAAAAAGACGTTGATAAGTTGGTGGAGTGAAACAATAGATGGCAGATGAATTTCATAGAAACATAGACAGCAGGAGTAGGCCATTCAGCCCTTCAAGTCTGCACCACCATTCAGCATGATCATGGCTGATCATACAATCTCAGTATCCCCTTCCCACTTTCTCTCCATACTCATTAGCTGCAAGGGCCACATCCAGCTCCCTCTTGATTATATCTAATGAACTGGCCCCAACAGCTTCCCGAGTGAAGAAATTCTTCCTCTTCTCGATCCTGCATGGCTTACCACTTATTCATAAGCCTGGTCCCTTCTGAACTTCCCCATCATCAAGAACATTCTTTCCACTTCTGACTTGTCCAGTCCCAACAGGACTTTACATGTTCTGTGAGATCCCACACGCAACCCCCACCCCATTCTTCTAAATTCCAGGGAATAGAAGCCCAGTTGATCCTGTCTTTCCTCCTATGTCAGCACAGCCATCCCAGGAATCAGTCTGGTGAACCTTCGCTGAACTCCATCAATAGCAGTAAAGTCCTTCCTATGACAAGGAGACTAAAACTGCACACAATACTCAAGGTGTGGCCTCACCAAGGCCCTGTATTGCTGCAGCAAGACATCCTTACTCCAATACTCAAATCCTTTCTCTATGAAGGCCAGCATGCCACTAGCTTTCTTCACTGCCTGCTGTACCCGCATGCCAAAATTCAAGTCTCGGTGTACCTCACCCTTTCTTAAACTGCCACCATTCAGACAATACTCTGCCTTCCTGCTTTTGCGACAAAGTAGATAACCTCACATTTATCCAAATCAAACTGCATTTGCCAAGTATTTGCCCACTCAGCCAGTCTGTCCAAGTCACGTTGCAGCCTCTTACCATGCTCCTCACAGCACACACTGCCACCCAGCTTAGTGTTGTCTGCAAGTTTGAAGATATTTAATTCCTTCATCCACATCAATAATGTATATTGTGAACAGCTGGAGTCCCAGCACTGTACCCTGCAGTACCCCACTGGGCACTGCCTGCCACTCTGGAAAGGACCTGTTTATTCCAACTCTCTGCTTCCTGTCTGCCAACCAGTCCTCTATCCATGTCAATACATTACCTCTGATAATATTAGCTTTACTTTTGTTTACTATTGCTTTCATTGTGGTGAAGTGAAGGGTGATACATTTTAATAGAAGGAATACAGACAGACAAAATTAAACACAAGGTATTAATCTAAAGAGTGAGCAGGCGCAGATAGATTTGAGTGTAAATGTGCATAAGACATTAAAGATGACAGAACAGATGAACATCAGTAAATAAAACAAATATATCCCAGGATTTATTAATAAGGGCTTAGAGTGTAAAAGCAAGGAGGTTATTCTGAGTTGTATAGGACACTGGTTGGATCTGAGCTGAAGTATTGTGTATAATACTGAGCAGCACACTTCCAGAAAGATGTGAATGGAGTGGAGAGTGTGCAGAACAGGTTTATGAGAATGGTTCCAGAGATGAGAAACTTCACTGATGATAATTGTTTGGAAAAGTTGGGACAGATTTTCTTATTGAGAACAAGGTACGATGAGGTTTGACAGGAATGTTCAAAATTATGAGGCATGTGGAAAGAATAAATAGGGAAAAATTATTACCAAGTCATAAAAGGATCCAGAATGAGGAGGCACAGACTTAAAGTATTTTTTTATAAAGCAAATGCCGTGTGAGGTAAAAGCTTTCCCTCACAGTAAGTAGTTAGGCTCTGCAATCTACTGTCTGGAAATGTGATGGAGACAACTCAATTCAGGCATTAAATGATTATCTGAATAGAAACAATATGCAGGATATAGTTAAAAGGCAGGAGAATGCCACTAAGTCACAATTTGTAAAGCCAGCACAGAATAGGATGGGCTGAATAGCCTCCTTTTGCACCATAAAAATTTCATCATTCAAGGATGGCCCAGCTATGCAATTAGGGAGGGGGTGGGCATAGAAGAAAGACTGGGATAACAATATCGATGGGGGATTCTATACTGAGGGGAATAGATAGGGTTAGGGTTAGGCTGTTTGTGCAGCTGCAGCTGTAGTTTCAGGATGGTATGTTGCCTCCCTGCTGCTAGGGTCCAGAATGTAAATGAACAGCTGGAGAACATTCTGAGAGGGCAGGCTGAACAACCAAAGATTGTGTGACACACCAGTGTATGGTGTGATAGCTGATGATCTGTGATTATCACACTGCGATGTTATATTAGCTTCCGTAACATAAATATGAGGCCAGCATCACTTACTACGGAAGAATTCAAAGAATTTTCATTTCTTCACCTGGTATCTTCATATGTAGATACAGAGAACAATAGGCTGGGCAGTTTATAAATGTTTTTGGTGAAAATTTAAACTGATTTGAGGGGGGGATGAGAATCATGCTGTAGCTTTAGCAAGGGGGGACAAGGTGCACACAGTACTGGGACAGACTTGAAAACACCATAAGAAACATTGAGGCATTATGTGGGGTCAAACTAAGAGAGAATGCAGTAAGCTGTACAGGAATATGATGTTATGGTGCTAATGCAAACCTGAAAAGGGCAGGACTAGTGTCTAAATGTTTTCTGTTATGAGATGTTCAGCAAAGATAGAAAACAAATAAAAGAAGGAGGATTGGCAACATTGATTAAGGAGAGAGACGGTGTGTGAAAGGGTCAAGGACAGAATCTCATTAGTTTGAGTTAAGAAACAATTGAGATACCATTACATTACTGGATGCATCCTGTAGG